>NC_090296.1:30539015-30842045 GCF_039906515.1 Pseudorca crassidens | reverse complement strand
CCGTTACCTATTCAAGAGAAGGTGACCACTGCATCTATGAACCTGGAGTTCAGGGGAGAGGTTAGGGCTGGGGGAATAAGGTTGGGTGTTCAGTTGGTAGGTGGATTTACGTCCACAAGATTGGATGAGATCCCTAAAGGAGTAAGTTGTAGTGGGCCAAGAGAAGATGCCAGAAGACCGAGTCCTGGGGTCCAGTATTTAGAGGTTGAAGAGCTGAAGAGGAACCAGTAAAGAGGACTGGGAAGGAACAGCCCCTGAGGACAGGAGGACAGTCAGGCAAGTGAAGTGTCACAAAGCTACAAGAAGAGAGTGTAAAAAATGAGAGAGGAGTGAAGAACCATGGGAATGTTACTGAGTGGTTGAAGACCTTGACCATGACTTGAGCATTGGAGGTAGCAGCATGAGATCATGGTGATATTAACAGTATCATTGTCAGCAGTTAATTGGGGGAAAAAGCCTGATTGGAATTGGTTCAGGTGAGAAATGAGAGATGAGGAAATAGGGACAGGATACATAGTTCTTGAGAGATTTTTTTTTCTATGGGGGGAGTGGGGGAAAATAGCTATATAGGATATGAGGTCAGAAATATTTAGCTTATTTTTTTAAAAGATGGGAATTACTGTAATATATTTGAAAACTGATGGGAGTTTTAGAGGAAAGAATTGACAGAAGGTCTCCTTTAATAGGCAAGAGGGGATGAAGCTAAGGCATTGCATATTCTAGATTTGTACAGATTCACATAGATGAGTATACATAGTTGTGGGAAGATGCAGTGTTATCTTTTGCATGCTCCTGTTTTCTAAGAAAAATAAGAATCAGGTCATCAGATGAGTGTGAGGAAGAGGTAGAAAATATAAAATAGTTTTCTAGCAGTAATAGTGTAAGATGGTCAGGGAAGTGTGGTAAGGTCATTAGGTAAGGCTGAAAGCCTTTTGAGAGTAGTGTCCGATCTTTTTTCTTTTTTTCTTTTTTTTTTTTTTTTGTGGTACGCGGGCCTCTCACTGTTGTGGCCTCTCCCGTTGCGGAGCATAGGCTCCGGATGCGCAGGCTCAGCGGCCATGGCTCACGGGCCCAGCCGCTCCGCGGCATGTGGGATCCTCCCGGACCGGGGCACGAACCCGCATCCCCTGCATCTGCAGGCGGACTCTCAACCACTGCACCACCAGGGAAGCCCTAGTGTCCGATCTTTAAAGCAAAACCAGCCAGTATAGTTGTTTATTTTCTCTGGATTGTGTCAGTTTCTCTGGGATAGGGAGAGAATCCAAGGATAATTGTATTTAATCAGGGTTGTAGTTTTGCCAGCTGAAGAATGTGGAAGCAGAAAGAGGCCGAGATGGACTGGGGACAAACGCAGGGGCATGATTATTGTGTAGCGTGATGGGTCAGGTGAGATGACAAGGAAGGTGAAGCCATGAGGCTGTGATTGACGGTGAAGAGGTGGTCAAGTCAGTGGGTTCCGGGGCCACTGACATTGAAGTGTTGAAGTTGGGGCATTAGAGGGAATGAGCTGGAAATGCACTGAAATAAAAAGTTGGCAGCTTTCCTCAAGCTGAATCTCCAAAAGAAGACATTTAAGAAATTACTTACTTTTGCTGCATGGCTGGGGAAAAATGTATTTTTCAAATATGACTTCAACTCATTTTGTATCAGGATATTCACCCTGATATTCTTGGGCAAGTTATGAAAATTAGGCAACTATTTCTGTGTCTTCACTCATAAAAGAAGATGAGTGAGAAAGCAGAACTGAATACTTAGTGATTGTTGGATTCTACTGAATTTCACTGCTTTGTTGCAGTTTAACTGACAGGCTAGAATTGCAGGGATGTCATTTCAGTTAAGCCATTGAGCCTCACATAGAAGATAAAATTGGAATATAAGGTCTTGGTTGACACAACAATAGAAGCTTCGGTGTGTCACATATGAGAGATCATTGGATAGATGTCATCTATTTGATTGTTAAATAATAGCACATAAAGAAATATCCCTCCTGAAGAGTTGTCATGTGTATTTATCTTGTGAAGCATCAGTGAATAAAAAAAACTTTCTTTGGAATTATAAAGATGTTCTCATCAAAGATAGGGCAATTGTAAAGTTTGTTATATATATGTAAATATATTTAATGTCACAGATGAATTTTGCCATTATTTTTTACCGTATCTTGGGCATAGAACTATTACAATAGTCAGATTCATTTCCAATTTATTGAAAAGCTCCTGTAAGCATTTTCACATACATTGTGTTTTTAGGAGAAATTCTCCTGATGATTAACATATGTTGTCTAGAAGTTGAGCCTTCTGAATTGACAGCAAAATATGATAATTCACTTTTATTAAATATCCAGCTGGCACACTTGGGAAATGTTATCTCAAAAAAAAAAAAAAAAAGAAAACGTTATCTCAGCATCTAGCATTGGTTTTATTTTAGCT
This sequence comes from Pseudorca crassidens, assembly GCF_039906515.1. Taxonomy (NCBI): domain Eukaryota; kingdom Metazoa; phylum Chordata; class Mammalia; order Artiodactyla; family Delphinidae; genus Pseudorca; species Pseudorca crassidens. The sequence continues at coordinate 30,839,619 of NC_090296.1, read as the reverse complement.
TTCAACCTCCCTGTTTATTTTATCCTGTTGGGGTAGGGGAGTTAGGGTTACAAATTTTGTGTTTTCCCTGCATTACTGGTTGTTATCAAATGGTTTACAGGTCAAGATTCCTAGATGTGTCAGGGACTTTATCCCAGAAATACTGACAACAACTATTGATATAGTTTTAGATTGATTCCTGCATTAATACATGTTTTGGGGTAAGTGAATGGTGCACAATACCTTTAGTCTTAATATGACCATTGGTTTAATTTGGTAGAGTTAGGACGAGGCTATGCATTGCTTAATTAACCCATCTTTGACTTCCCAGTAGAATTTCTCCCGTTTAGAATTATCTTATATTGCCATACTCTTATTGTCCTTAGAACAACAATAACAAACCCTCAAAAGTCACTGGGCTCATCCGGGTGTTCCTTTATTTTCAAACCTTTGACCCAGCCTCTCCTGACAGTGAATGTTTTCAAACTCACCATTTGAAAAGGAGCAGGGAGTGGAAGGCACTTGTGCATCGTGTGGCTTTTGAAAGTAGCCCTCATTATTAACTCATGTCTCTGCCTGTTGATTGGATGTTAACTGTTTACGTTATGGACTGAGGTCAGAGTGTCTGCTCTGAACATTTGGGAGAAAGTCTTCTCTCCTCGCAGGTGAAGTTTGTAAGTCCTCCATAAAATGCACAGGGATCTCAAAAGGAACAAATGTAGCTAAGCCTGATGCGACCACTTTATTGCTGCCTTGGAAGTATGTACTTTGCATCTGCGAAGGTGTGTGGTTTAACTGTGGGGGGAACACGTCACTGGAGATTTTACTTTTGCTGTCTTGTCTCTCCGGGTTCAGTGCCTTGAGAATCAAATGTAGATAACAGTTTGGCAAAACGCTATAAGGGGCCAATCTTTTTCTACAGATTTTTAGGCCTGTATTTAGCTCTGTTATGTTACTACTTCAAGCTCAGCAACTGGAAATTTTGTTTTCACTGAGATTGTGTTTTCTTTAAATATGCAAGATAATAGCACTTTCATACAAACTACATTATATGTATATATTTTATTTAATCTCATCAAGAGGGTTTGTTTTTTGTTTTAAACTGGTCTTAAGCTAATTTGGCATCCATCTCTTTTCAAAGAGAAGCATATCCAAGGAGATCGCTCTGTCTGGAGGATGGCTATCCCCTTAAAAACTGAAATAGGTCAGTGTTATTTTAAACCCCCAGTGAGTAGTGACTTGGGATTTTACTTAAGTACTTAATTTCTTGAAAAAAACAGTTTTTGAGACTGAATAATTATTATGCTACTGAATAATTACATTTTCTTCTCTGTTCCCAGTGTTCTTAGACTTTAGAGACAAATGTTTTTTAAAAAGACCACAAAAACTTCCGGGGCAGATGTATTTTGGAATTCAGGATGTTTTTGGATTTTAGCAAGGTCTGATGTGGCACTTTTTAATCAAACACACTAGGATTTCTGCAGTGAAACACGAATACTCACGTAAAGTGGGATAAAAATGACAATAACCTCATACCAGTTCAGGTAAGGTTTTGCCTCCTATAGAGTCTTGGTATCAAACTTAAAAATCAACCAACCAAGTAACCAAAACTGTGTTTTCAAGCGCTATGTGCCTGACGTATTACCAAGTATGACCCTGAACATTAAACATTCTACTTCAGAGTTTTCTGGGACCCTGATTGTTGTATGAATTTGTGCTGTAAACTTGCATGGGTTTTGGTTTGTCGTAATGAAATTTTTGGGTTGATTTTATTTTCTTCTTCTTGCATCCATGGCCAAGATGTGAGACAGGCAGGGCTCCTGGCACTCATCTATGTGTTGTTTGTGGTGGTGGTGATGTTGGTGCTGGTGCTGGGAGGATCTCCTCTACGTGTAGGCACGCAGCTGGAAAAGGGAGCACAGGCTGGATTTCAGCACTTCCCTGTTTGCTGTGGCCCTGCTGTTGGGCCTTAAACCAAAGCTCAGGGATCCTGGAATTAGACAAGTGACCTCAAGCAAAAGCCAGCTTCAGTGCTTAGCTTATTTCACGGGAATCATGCATGTGGATGCATGTAGATATATATATGAGACTCTGTGTATATAGGTATGAGATGCTATGTGTATATAGGCATATATATATGTATATATGAAACTCTATGTAGAGATAGGTACATGTAGGAGACTCTGTGGAGATATAGGTATATATGTAAATATATGTACATATATATAAATATGTGTAGCTAGTAGATACCTGAAGTATTTTAAAGAGAGAATGGTGTCAGAGTGATGGGCAGTATAACTAGTTCTTCTAATGCCACTGTAACCTATCAGCCTGGATTCATGCATCTGCTCCTTTAATCTAATGCCCACCCCCAGCGCTTTTGGGGGAAGAGAGTAAATGTAGGTCTGGAAAGCTTGATGTGTTGTAAATTAGGGGGTAGAAGCTCTGTTCTGAGAAAGCAGTGGTTCACAGTCCTTTCAGGTAATCACCCGTCATCCACTCAATTAGCAACTTAATATGTGATTTGCAGATTAAGTTAGTTTCAAATGGATGTTAATTTTCATGTCAAAATATATTAAGCAGCATCCCATTAGAGTGAAGGTGAGTCTTGTAATCATTAGAGCAATATGGCATTGCACTGTGGTTCTCAAATTTGGCTGTATGTTGGACCTCCATGGGGAGCTTTAAAAATACTGCACCTTAGGAGTCACTCCCAGAAACCCTGATGTATCTGGTCTGGATGTGGCCTGGGGCATCAGCAGTTTTAAAAGCTCCCCCAGTGCTTCTAATGTGTGTTTAAATTTGAGGATTACTTGACAGTAGTTAATTATATGGGTGCCGCATTCAGACTAACTAGGTTCAAATAAATCCTGGCTCTGCCACTCACTAGATGTGTGACCTTGGCAAGTTTCACAATGTCAGTGTGGAAAATGGGGGTGATGATGATGACAGTATCTCCATCTTAAAGTGTTGCCATGAGGATAAAATGAGTAAATGTTTGTAAAATGCTTAGAGTAGTGGCTGGCACAAAGGAAACATTTGTTGTTATTTTAAATATACTACTGATTAAAAAATTATTACTGTTGTTGGATATTTTCTGTCAAAAGTATTTGGAGGGCAGTAAGAAATTAAATCAAGTTTTGTATAGTACCAGCCTAACAGTCTGATATCTCCAATTAGATATCATTATCATTAAGAAAATTATCTATTTTCCCCATAGTATTTAAAAGTAAACCAGGACTTGTGACATCATGCTAATCAGAGCATTTATAAAATATTATTTAATTTCTTTGTTCTCATTGTAAAGAGTCAGTTTTGGTAATTTGTAAATTCATGTATTTATTCATTATTTGTATACCCAACAAGATAACTTAAGGATTTTATAGTCTAGGAAAAAAGAATACACACACACACACACACACACACACACACACACACACACTACACACACCATGTCTGAATATATGAACAGACACAAAATGAAGATAAAATCCTAATCAGGCTTTTATATTTTGTCTTTCCCATAAACTAGCCTATCTTTTGTTTCTCACGAAGTAGAATGGATTACTTTTTATTATAAACATAATGCATGTTCACTGTAAAAGAGAGATAATTAAGAAAGGTATATAAAAGAAAGAGAAAATTACCTATGATCCCACCACCTAGAAGTAAGAACTATTGTTAATGTTTTTATTATTTACTCTTATCAATTTTTCTGTGTATTCACAGGCTGACACCTTCTTTTACAGACTTTTTCTCAGTGTATTCATAGGCTGCCATAGTTGTTCCAGTCCCACATAGCCTATGCAGGTAGCAGCATGTTCAGTCCTGGGTACCTTGGGTGTCCTCCAGACATCAGTGCAAGTGTTGGAACTGGCAGGCTGATGGGAATATGTGAAAACCTAATTGATTGTCTTTATACACATCTGACCAAAATCAGTGGGAAGAACAAGAAGTCGGTGATACCCAGGAGTTCTTCCCAAGACAGGGCTCAAGGTAACTTTGATGCAGTCCTCAAATTCCTTCTTAACATTTGAAGACCTTTGGTTTCTTTGGAGGACAACATGCTCCCAAACTCCTATAGACCTTGTCTCCAAGAGGTCCTGGCTAGGGCACGTGTGAATTTACCTCTGTCTTTACAGCATTTGCATTTTGCTGCTGCTTTTTATAAAGCCCTTACTAGAAGGAGAGCAGAGCACTGCCAGAGCAGCTGGGAGGTGATGCTTAACTGTGCAACCTCCATAGACACCTTGACACCGCATGGTTAAATTCTGGTTTCTGCTTCACTTCACGCGGGTAAAAAGAGGATAAAGTATGCTGGAGCCATACCCTCTTCTGTTCTTGTTTTGTCTTCCTCACTCTAACTTTATTGATAATCTTACTAGTTTTTTTATATATATAATTAATTTTTATTTTTTATTAAAAAATGTTTTTATTGAAGTATAGTTGATTTACAATGTTGTGATAGTTTTAGGTGTATGGCAGAGTGATTCAGTTATACATACATATATATGTATTTTTTTCAGATAATTTCCCTTATAGGTTATTACAAAATATTGAATACAGTTCCCTGTGCTATACAGTAGGTCCTTGTTGATTATCTGTTTTATATATTGTAGTGTGTATACGTTAATCTCAAACTCCTAATTTATCCCTCTCTCCCTTTTCCCGTTTGGTAACCACAAGTTTGTTTTCTATGTCTGTGGGTCTATTTCTGTTTCGTATATAAGTTCATTTGTTTGTTTGTTTTCTTAGATTCCACATATAAGCGGTATCATATGATATTTGCCTTTCTCTTTCTGGCTTCAAATTGACAAAAATTAAAGATAAAGAGAAAATATTAAAAGCAACAAGGGAAAAGCAACAAATAACATACAAGGGAATCGCCGTAGGACTATCAGCTGATTTTTCAGCAGAAACTCTGCAGGCCAGAAGGGGGTGGCACAATATATTTAAAGTAATGAAAGGGGAAAACTAGTTTTTAATAGTTATATAATATTCTCTTGTACGGACGTCCCCTTATATAATCAACTGCTTGTATAACATTTTAATTATTTTTAGTTTTTCAATATTCTAATTAACTGTATGATCAGTATTCTTTTACTTGGGACTTGTTTCTAGATGGAGGATTGCTGGATTAAAAAATGTGTACATGTAACATATATGTTTGTATATATGTATATATATCCAGATTATCCCACAAGACTTGTGACAATTTATATTCCTGCAAGAGGGCATTACAATTTCCTTTTCCCAGAGCCTTGCCAACACTGCTTATTTACAGTCCTTTCAAGCTTTGTAATTAAGATAAATAAAACTGTATTGACTTATAATTTTTTAATGGTAGAGTTGAGGATCCTCCCATAGCTTCTTAGACTTTTGTATATTAATTTCCTCATCATAATTTTGCTCACTTTTTCACTGAATTGTTCTCCTTATTGGTTTGTAATGGCTCCGTATATAATAAAAACATTAAAAAAATTAGTCTTTGCCTATTTTACATAGTACAAATATTCGCCCCAGTTTTCCTAAGTTTAGTTTTATTCTTCCTTCTAGAATGCTAACTTTTATGTAATCCTGTCTTTCAGTCTTTTTCTTCATTGTTTCTAGCTTTGATGGCATGCGTAGAAAGCCCCTTCCTACCGCAAGGTTATAAAGCTATTGGAAAATGCTGTTAAATGCCACTTTTCATATTTATTAAATGCTCTTGAAAAATTTGCTCTATGCTGAAGTCCTCTAATTCTTCCTTTAACCTGTCTTTTCCTATGCCTGTTCCTTACCATTGTGACTACAGCAGGATACCCATTTGTATCTACATATAAAGCCATATGGGTTCAGCAAATACACCTGTTACTCTTCGTAAAAATTTTTTTTCAGCCTACTCTTGAATGTTTATTCTTTTAAATGACTGTTAAACATTTAGTAAAGTTTCAAGAACTTTGCTAGTTGTATTTAGATTACATTAAATTGTTAGCTAGTTCATGGGAGAATCAGCATCTTTGTAGTTTTAAGTCTTTCAATCTAAGCTAGCCTGTAGGCATTGCCTGTCTTTATCCCCTTAAGTTTTTTTTTTTTCAAGTTCTCAGTGAGGGTGTCAAAATTCTCAAATCCCCCTGCACCAGGACTCCTCTCCCCTAGAACCCTGTGACGACCCCCCATTCCCACAGTGTCAGCCTGGCGCTACAGTTAGTTTACCCTTCCTTATGCTTCTGCATCCGTATCTCCAACTTCATTCATCCATCGTGGTTGTAGCTTATGTCTTTAATTATTTCCTCCATCTTCTATTATGTTTATTATTTAAATATTCTACTTTCTCCTTTTCTACTTTTACTGGATTTATCAGAATTTGTAAATCTCCTTTAACTCTGATTTGTTCATTCAATTAAATACATCTATTTTGCCAATTCTCATCTTCCTGTGTCTAACAGTCATATATCAGACCATATTTGGATATTTGGTGTATCCACAGATACACCAAAATTAAAGAACATCTTAGATGTCCTCTGCCAACTGGAGTGTTTATTACCATGTTCTAAACCCACATACTCTCCCTGAATTGAGGGCCTGTAAAAGGCTTTTGTGTCATTATTTTTTCGTCTATTTCTTCCTTGAAAATTCTGGGGCTAGTTGAATTAATTTAGAATTTTAGTTTTAAGATACTATTAACTTTTCTAACACATATATATGGAATCTAAGAAAAAAAAAGGTTCTGAAGAACCTAGGGGCAGGACAGGAATAAAGACGCAAACATACAGAATAGACTTGAGGACATGGGGAGAGGGAAAGGTAAGGTGGGACGAAGTGAGAGAGTGGCATGGACATATATACACTACCAAATGTAAAATAGATAGCTAGTGGGAAGCAGCTGCAGAGCACAGAGAGATCAGCTCGGTGCTTTGTGACCACCTAGAGGGGTGGGATAGGGAGGGTGGGAGGGAGATGCAAGAGGGAGGAGATATGGGGATATATGTATGTGTACAGCTGATTCACTTTGTTATAAAGCAGAAACCAACACACCATTGTAAAGCAATTATACTCTAATAAAGATGTTAAAAAAAAAGATACTATTAATTTTTATTGCGTTGCAAAAAGTTTTCTCGGATTTGGCTGTCAGATCTTATGGGAAAAACCCAAACAAACTTTTTGGCCAACCCAGTAATTTTTTTGCAGTGTGCTTCTATTGTTTAAAGGATCACAGCTTTTAAAACATATCACTAGACACGTTTATATTATCTACTTTTACTTCACTACATTATCATATATTCAACCTATTTCCCTAAAAAAGTACTGCTCAACACTAATTCTCATACTCTTCATCTTCCCCTTGAGATCTTTGCTTTTGCTTAATTTTTATTTGATCAGGATGCTGTCTTAGAGCCCAGTGTTTGTATACTTTTTTGAGTTTGTTTCCAAAAATATTTTTTTCCCTTAAATATGTACTTTAGCTTGTGGTTTTGGATTGTAGTTCTTTTCCTTCACATGGTGTGTAAAACCCTGTTTCATTGTTGTCTGTCATCCAGGATTGCAGATGAGAAGTACAATGTTACAGGAATTATTTTTCCTTTATAAGTTACTTGCTCTGTCTCTGTGGAAGAGTGCAGAATTTCCCCTTTTGTCCTTGAAGAAATTTCTCCAGAGTATGTCCAGGTGACTTTTTTATTAAGCCTGAGTAGGATTTCTGAGCCTTCTTATTCTAAAAATGAAGTCTGTCTTCAACTCAGTAAAGCTTTTCAATCTGAGAACTGAAGTTGTAAAGTCAGTGAAGCTTTGTCTCCTTTAAAAAATTATTACCACACCTACTTTTTCTTCTTATATTTGTTGACCTTAAAAAAAAAAAAAGAAAAGAATGCAGTAAGTTCTCATTTAGTCCAAGCAAGAGTTAAGTATAAACCTCTTGTCATATTTTTTTCAAACCTTTTTAAAAAATATAATATATTTAAAAATATTGTCTAGAAGACAGGAGTTATAGCCATTCAGTTTTTTTCTCATGGTACTTAGATAGTTGTGATTTAGAGGATGATGGCAAGGAATGCTGGAAGCATCAGAAAGAAGTCTTAGGGAGAAAATAAGCATGTTTTACAGTGTCATGGAACTTGAATCTTGAATGTCAGTATTGTTTTATAAGTATTTGTAATGAACATTACAGTAGGATATTGTATTAGGATGCTTTTGGCTAAAAGTTACAAAAATCCCCGGCTCAAATTGGCTTAAAGAATAAAGAAATGGTTCCATTCCAATAACAAGGGCTACTCGGCTTCACCTCAGGCCAGGCCCTCATGTGTCCGCCTAGAAAATTCACCTGCAGGGTCTCAGTACTCAGAATTCACTCGCATGTTTAAACCAATGGTAAGAGAAATAGAATTCCCATGACTGGCATAGACCAGTTGTTCCCAAGCAGAGCTGATTTTACCCCCGGGGGCACTTGGCCATGTCTGGAGATCACTCTGCTTGTCACAGCCGAGGAGGGCTATTGGCATCTAGTGGGTGGAGGCCAGGGATGCTGCTAAACATCCTACAGGGCACAGGACAGGCCCACAACGAAGAATTATCCAACCCAAACTGTTAATGGTGTTGAGGTTGAGAAACCCTGACAGACTAATCAGAATTTTACCCCTCGAAGCTGAGGAGAGGGCTATTTTCCACTGAAGCACGGGGCTAAAGAGGGGATGGGTGGTTGTCATAGAGACCACCAGGAGAGCCCACTGAAACCCCTGATGTTCCCTCTGATGAGGCTGGTCTCCTGAGCTGTTCAGAAAGGATGGCTCAAAGCTGTGGGTTTCAGACTATTAATAAAAATTAACAGGCTGCATTGAATTTCATGCTATTCTCTAATTCATTCCCAGTCTTGTGGTTTGCCAAGCTTTCTGCTAAAGATTTTTCTAATGAATGTAAGTAGGTCCTTATTTTAAAAAAAAACATCTAAGAGCCTGTGATTTACTTGACCAGGAGCCAGAAGAAGTGACACGTGGGGGAAATGGCCTGAATTAGACAAGCTTGCGTATCTGTCTTGTACTTGGGGACTGTCTGGAAAACAGGCAGAGAGGTTATTCAGGCTTCACAGAGAAGTTCACTAGCATCTGCACCTCAAAGCATCAGGGTTGAGAATTGTCGGCAATGGCAATGGTCATGTGTCGAAATTCCATGATGCATAGGTCTTTGCTTTTCTTTCCTGCTAAAACCATGGTGGTTTGGGGATGAGTAATAGACTAGAACCTTCCGGATCAAGCAGTTAAGGGACCTCTGCAAGTCCCAGGTTGACTTGACTGTTTTCAGCTTTGGGTACCTCATCTATAAAATAAAGAAATTGAATTATAAGATTGAACAGGTCCTGTAATTCCCCTCATCTCAGGTGAAAAATAAATCCCTTCCTCAGTTCAAGAGAAGGCATGATTGTGATAGCAGCTACTGCGAGTATTTGCTTGTTGCTTTTATTGTTTTTAGCAATCAGTGGGAAATTCCTCAGATGAAATCTGTCAGGCCTGCATATATCTGGTCAAAACTCATTTATTGATTTTTCTGCTGAAGCTTGCGCATACATAAAAAACGAAAAGACCAAAGTTAATTTTCAGCAGCTCAGTGTTTAGGATTGTGGCTACTTGTCTCCCCAAAGCTGGAGTTGCTCTCAGGTAATAAACTAAGCTGTAAAACCTTTAAGATATCTGATCAGGTGGAAAGCATTTCTGATTAATCCTTTGTCCATTGATTCGTTTGCAAGTATTTTCTCCCATTCTCAGGGCTATCTTTTCGTCTTGTTGGTAGTTTCCTTTGCTATGCAAAAGCTTTCAAGTTTCAGGGTCCCATTTGTTTATTTTTGTTCTTATTTCCATTACTCTAGGAGGTGGATCAAAAAAGATCTTGTTGTGATTTATGGCAAAGAGTGTTCTTCCTATGTTTTCTTCTAAGAGTTTTATAGTGTCTGGTCTTACATTTAGGTCTCTAATCTATTTTGAGTTTATTTTTGTGTATGGTGTTAGGGAGTGTTCTAATTTCATTCTTTTACATGTAGCTGTCCAGTTTTCCCAGCACCACTTATTGAAGAGACTGTCTTTTCTCCATTCTATATCCTTGCCTCCTTTGTCATAGATTACTTGACCATAGGTGCGTGGGTTTATCTCTGGGCTTTCTATCCTGTTCCACTGATCTATATTTCTGTTTTTGTGCCGGTACCATGTTGTCTTGATTACTGTAGCTTTGTAGTACAGTCTGAAGTCAGGAAGTCTGATTTCTCCAGCTCTGCTTTTTTCCTTCAAGACTGCTTTGGCTATTCAGGGTCTTTTGTGTCTCCATACAAATTTTAACATTTTTTGTTCTAGTTCTGTAAAAAATAGCACTGGTAATTTGATAGGGATTGCACTGAATCTGTAGATTGCTTTGGGTAGTATAGTCATTTTCACAATATTGATTCTTCCAATCCAAGAACATGGTATATCTCTCCATCTGTTTGTGTCATCTTTGATTTCTTTCATCAGTGTGTTACAGTTTTCTGAGTCCAGGTCTTTTACCTCCTTAGGTAGGTTTATTCCTAGGTATTTTATTCTTTTTGTTGCAATGGTGAATGGGATTGTTTCCTTAATTTCTCTTTCTGATTTTTCGTTGTTATTGTATAGGAATGCAACAGATTTATGTGCATTAATTTTGAATCCTGCGACTTTACCAGATTCATTGATTAGCTCTAGTAGTTTTCTGGTAGCAGCTTTAGGATTCTCTATGTATAGTATCATGTCATCTGCAAACAGTGACAGTTTTTCTTCTTCCTTTCCAATTTGTATTCCTTTTATTTCTTTTTCTTCTCTGATTGCTGTGGCTAGGACCTCCAAAACTATGTTGAATAATAGTGGTGAGAGTGGACATCCTTGTCTTGTTCCAGATCTTAGAGGAAATGCTTTCAGTTTTTCACCATTGAGAATGATGTTTGCTGTGGGTTTGTTGTATATGGCCTTCATTATGTTGAGGTAGGTTCCCACTATGCCCACTTTCTGGAGAGTTTTTATCATAAATGGGTGTTGAAATTTGTCAAAAGCTTTTTCTGCATCTATTGAGATGATATCATATGGGTTTTCTTCAATTTTTTAATATGGTGTATCACATTGATTGATTTGCATATATTGAAGAATCCTTGCATCCCTGGGATAAATCCCACTTGATCATGGTGTATGATCCTTTTAATGTGTTGTTGGATTCTGTTTGCTAGTATTTTGTTGAGGATTTTTGCATCTGTATTCATCAGTGTTATTGGTCTGTAATTTTCTTTCTTTGTAGTATCTTTGTCTGGTTTTGGTATCAGGGTGATGGTGGCCTCATAGAATGAGTTTGGGAGTGTTCCTTCCTCTGCAATTTTTGGAAGGATGGGTGTTAGCTCTTCTCTAAACATTTGGTAGAATTCACCTGTGAAGCCATCTGGTCCTGGGCTTTTGTTTGTTGGAAGATTCTTAATCACAGTTTCAATTTCATTACTTGTGATTGGTCTGTTCATATTTTCTGTTTCTTCCTGGTTCAATCTTGGAAGGTTATACCTTTCTAAGAATTTGTCCATTTCTTCCAGGTTGTTCATTTTATTGGCATAGAGTTGCTTGTAGTAGAGTCTTATGATGCTTTGTATTTCTGCGGTGTCCTTTGTAACTTCTCCTTTTTCATTTCTAATTTTATTGATTTGAGTCCTCTCCCTCTTTTTCTTGATGAGTCTGGCTAATAGTTTATCAGTTTTGTTTATCTTCTTGAAGAACCAGCTTTTAGTTTTATTGATCTTTGCTCTTTTATTTCATTTATTTCTGCTCTGATCTTTATGATTTCTTTCCTTCTGCTAACTTTGGGTTTTGTTTGTTCTTCTTTCTCTAGTTCCTTTAGGTGTAAGGTTAGATTGTTTATTTGAGATTTTTCTTGTTTCTTGAGGTAGGCTTGTATTGCTATAAATTTCCCTCTTAGAACTGCTTTTGCTGCATCCCGTAGGTTTTGGATCATCGTGTTTTTGTTGTAATTTGTCTCTAGGTATTTTTTGATTTCCTCTTTGATTTCTTCAGTGATCTCTTGGTTATTTAGTAACGTATTGTTTAGCCTCCATGTGTTTGTGTTTTTTACATTTTTTTAAAGACCCACATATGGCTCAATGATGATAGTTTCTTCTGATTATGAGCGATCAGTTCTGATCATCCAAGATCTTTTGAAATAGGTCCCATGGATGAGCTCATCCATTCCAAATTTTAGATTTTTAAAGTTTCTGCTGTTCTCTATTTTTTTGTATTTATAATTATTATCCTCAGAGAATGTTTAAAGGAAAAAATTATTCAGATACTTGTTAAAGATAGTAAGCAGGGCTTTATTTTGGGGGTGGGGCTGGGGCTACTACAATGGAGTTTTATAGTTGGGTAGAGAGATCAGGCTCACCTCTGCTGCATACAGCAAGGGCAAGTGGGGATTTATAGCCAAGGAGCAGAGTGAGGGGGTCAGTGGATGGGAAATTATTAAGGGGATACATCAGGGGTTAGGAGGATTCTTCCTAGACCAACTCTCGACAGGATTCTTGCTGAAGGCAGGCCACGGTGATAAGATACTGTGGGTGGGAGATGAGGAATTTGATCAGATATTGAGGGTGATCAGATACCAAGGGCAGGGGATTTTCACTAAACTGACTTAGCGGGATTCTTGCTAGAACTGGAATAAGCAGGCCAAGGACAGAGCCCAAGGGCAAGGCCCAGTCAGAAAGACTTCAGAGGAGTCCGAGGAGCCTGATTCAAGTTTGGTTAAGGAGTGAGTTTGTTTTTTTTGCTTGTTTGTTTGTTTTAATTTTTATTTTATATTGGGATATATTTGATTTACAATGCTGTGTCAGTTTCAGGTGTACAGCAAAGTGATTCAGTTATATATGTACATATATCCATTCTTTTTCAGATTCTTTTCCCATGTAGGTTATTACAGAATACTGGGAAAACTGACAGCTACATGTAAAAGAATGAAAATTAGAACATTCTCTAACACCATACACAAAAATAAACTCAAAATGGATTAAAGACCTAAATGTAAGACTGGACACTATAAAACTCTTAGAGGAAAACATAGGAGAACACTCTCTGACATAAATCACAGCAAGATCTTTTTGGATCCACCATCTAGAGTAATGTAAAGGGAAGGAGGGAGTCTTTGTTAGAGCAAACAGGCCTGTAGCTACTAAAGGCAGAAATACAGGTCAGAGAAATCTTGGGACCACGGGGCCAGGTGAGAATGGGCAAGCCAATAGATAGGGACCTGTGAGGAGGAGTTGGTGCTCTGGGCTGAGCGGAGAAAAGACCTTGTCTTTTTGAATCATCTCTTTCTCTGCATTTAAGGTGAAACTTCGTTCTTAAAAATAAAGGCACCAGCCCTCTGTGTTGCCAGCAGCTGAGCTACCTTTGGTGGCAAAGTTTTGATTAAATGGCATGGTTTTGCTCATCACTGACCTGTGGGGCACATTTCGTTCCTAAGAAATAAATGTGGGTGCCGTTCATTTGAATCAAGGGAGAAGCTACCAGCTGTGATGAGCTCCTATTTCCCATGATCACAACAGTGTGTTTCTGAGTGACCAGCTCCTTGATTCTGCAGGTGCTTTCCCTTTACAGGTGCTGGCTGAGAGAGGGGGTATCTCACCTCAACACTCACCACATATCACTACCTTTCTATGAAGGCTTCTGCTCTCTTTGGCAAAACAGAAGTGAGACTTCATTTGAAATGATTCATTGAAATGCTACACAGAGGGGAAGGGAACCATCCCATTTAACAGTTACTGACATCAAGTCACCATCATCTTTTGTCTGAACAGCTGTGAGGCTTCCCTGCTCCCTTCATGCCCCCACTGCCTTGCTTCCCAGCCCGTTTCTGTCCTTAGCCGCCATGACCTTTAGAAGGCTTAAATTAGACCAGATAATTCTCTCGCTTAAAAAGTCTCCAGTGGTTTCCCATTGCCCTTAGAATAACATCCGTGACTTTATTACGTGCTAGTGGGGCTCGCCACCACCTGGCCCCTGCCTGTGTTCCCTGCCTTGTCTTGTGCCATTTTGTGCATGGTTCACCTATGTTCTTGTTACCCTGGTCTTTCTTCTCTTTCTCAGTCACCCTGAGCTCATTCCCTCCTCAAGGCCTTTGCACATGCTGTCCCCTCCCTAGAATGTTCCTGCTCCAGACCTTTGCAAAACTGTCATAGTCTCATCATTCTCAGAAGGGAGCCACCGTGTCTAAAGGAGTCCGCCCCTCACCCTCACCCCATTCAGGGACACTGTCTCATTGCACCTTTATATTATCTTCATCGCCCTTACTGATCTCTGAAGTTATTCTGGTGTGTTAATGGTTGCCCAGTTAGAATTAATTTCCACGAGGGGAAGAGGAATCTTGAGTGATTCCCCACTGCATTCCTGGTGCCCAGAACACTGTCTGGCAGATAGAAAGTGTTCAGGACATGAAAGCAGAACCGAAGACGTCACTGTTATGTGTGTCTATGACATAGATCACTTCCAACAAGCATGGGGGAAACCTTTCCATTTTTCCAGAGTAATATTACGAAGAATAGAAAATAAGTGCACACAGCTGAACAACACTTATTGATGCTGTGACCTGCTAGTGTACATTTAAATAAATATTGCCAAAAGAATTAGGCCGATGTCAGATGATCTGAGTTTACATTCCCACACATTATGTATTTGTTTTCTGATGATCAAAACTGAGTTATTTAGTCTACGCTGTGTCTTTTCTGTTAGGGATATGAAGATATCTGCTCTATCCAATTTGTGTTTTCTCAGCTGAGAAATCATCATTGAATTTAAAAAGCGACTTGCCTGGCCCTGTTTCCTGATCTTTTGATGGAAATGGTTTAGTGGGAAAAAAAAAATTTACTAGAACCAGATAATTAAATCATTTAACGCATTTTTCATATGCTAATGCTTCTACATTCCTCTGAGGGGTAACTCCCTTTTTCTGATCCTTTCTCCCAGCCTTCTCCCCAGGCCAGGTCTGGAACTTCCTGTCTGTCACCAGCTCATGGTTCAGCTCCTCAGGCTTCCATATGGGACAGTTCTTCCCCCCACCCCCGCCCACCGCCCTTTACCAACTGCCATTTACACACCAGGGCTCCAGTCGAGTGGACTCAGGGGAAGGGAGTTTGGAAACAGCTTTATAGTTAACTGGTACTTTTATGAGGCACATTGCAAGATGTGTTGAACAATAATCGGTATCGAGGAAGGAAAGAACAAAGAGCTTTATTTGCGGGGGTCTTAAGAATTGCAATTTGGGAGACACAGATTCTGGTAAAACCAAAAGAGTGTTCTGGGGAAGAGGAAGAGTCAGGGCGAAAGCCCCCAAAGGCAAAAGCCACAAGGTTGTCCAAGAATCATGATAGACCTTGACATAAGAAAGGAAAGATTAGTCCTTAAGGGATAGGCTGTTACGAATTGTTTTAGGGTGAAAGGGTCCAATAAGTCTTGAGTTTCTGGAACATTGGGCAGATGTTCTGGAAGCCTGCATTAAGACAATAACTGGTCAGAAGGTCAGATTCCCCCTGGGCCGAGATGTGCATAAGTCACACGTCCTCAGTGGCCTCCCGGCTCCATTTTATTTCTTATTTATTTATTTGGCTGTGCCATATGAGAGTCTTAGGTGCCCAACCAGAGATCGAACACTTAACCCCTGCAGTGGAAGCGTGGAGTCCTAACCACTGGACCACTAGGGAATTACCCTTGGCTCGATTTTAGAGAGCTCTCTGAGCAATAGCAACTCCATTTTGATTTTCCTTTCACAGATTTTAGGTAAATACAGCACACCAAATTTTATTAACAATAAAAATTCTTTAAGGAACTTTGTTTCTAGGGAGTAACTCTCTTAGATTCTCTTTAAGCCAAAACTTACGTAAATCTGAAAATGAATGAATGAGTACATGAACATAGTAGCCATCTAGTTGATAACTATCAACCTGGAGTCAGAACCAGAATATGAGTTCTAGGTAGAAAAGTAAGGAAAAGAAAGTTCATATGTGTTGACTGTCTGTGCTTGGCTCTGTCCTGGCTGTGTGTACATCTCGTCCCAGTTCCTCCTCATGTCTCCATAATGCAGATATTATGTGTTCCATTTAACAGTCATGCAAACAGAGGCCCAGTGGTTTGATGCAACGCACTCCTAAGTGACAGTGCTAGCAGAAGCACATGAATTTGCAGGCAAGGTCCATCCTGGGTCCATTCCCAGAGATTTCATTCTCTGGCTCTATCACTTAATTGAACTTTTTGCATGTTAGTTTCCTCACTTGCAGAAGGGGATAACAGTGCTGCATTGTCTACCTCCCAAGCTGTTCTGAGAATCACATGGAACGTGAAATAGCTTTGAAACCCACATGCAGCTCTGCAAACACAGGGATGAACAGAATGACCACTAGGTTTCATTAGCAATAGAAGTCAGGTCCGTATTCTCCCACAGTTCCTTCTCCCTTTCCTCTAACGTTTGTTCTTCTAACCCCTCTCCGATTCATCTCTTCCCTCTACAATAAAAATCCTCTCTGTCAGTTTGAAGTTGCCCAATAGGAGGGCTGAGCTTAGACCCTAGAATGCTCCCTCTTTCTCTCCTCTTGGTTAGTCTTCAACTCACTGCAGTAGGATTTTGCCTCCTGCACTCTAATGAAACGACCAATTTTTTCACAAGCACATTTGGTACCTTTGCCCCAATTAGGGAAAATGTATCCCTTCCTTGAAGGGAATGAGTTCATGAGCACAGTGCAGGCTGGTGTCCTTTTTCAGTCAACAACTTGTACAACTATCTTTGGCCAACAAACACTGCTTTGGCAAGGTCATCAATGATCTCCTACCGACAAAATCCAATAGACACTTTTCAGACTTCATCTTACTGCAGTTCTTTTTACATTTGATGTTGTTGAGAATTCCCTCGGAGCACCAGCCTCCCTTCCTCAGTGAAGCTGATACCGATGTTGCTTGATTCTCCTCCTGAAGATCTACTGTTTTCTCTCAGTCTTCATCACAGATTCTTCTTCCTGGAGCTGCTTCTGGGTTCTGTCCGTCTTGAGCCCTCTTTTCTCTCACTCCACCGCCTCCCCCCCAGATGTTTTTGAAAGGCTTTAATGGTGGCTAGACATTAAACCTGAATCCCTTTAGATTTCTTACAGTGCCTTCAGAGTTCTTTTATATCGTGGGTCCTTGTTGGCTCTGGGTCCTTGTTAATTGTTTTTTACAGGCAGCTCTCCTTTAAGCGATCAAACTCATGCATGGACCAGTGAAAAGTAGGTCCTTCTTAGAGAAGGTTAAAGGGAAGGTAGGGCAGTCCCCACAAAGTTCTCTCTTTGGAGACCTTCAGGCCAGTGTACTTGGTGGAACAGAGTGTTAGCCGGACTCAACTTGGCCTTGCTGCTGTCTTTTATTGGTGCCCTTGAAATCTGTGTAGGGTGGGGCTCATGTGTCCATTGCCACAGTCCGTGAAAGTCTCCTTCCTCCCCAGTCTCTCATGCCCAGGGGCATTCTCTTGGTCACCTGGGCACAGAATTCTGCCCCAGTGACTTCCACTAAATAGACCCCTCCTCTGAGCAGCTGTGAGTGTGGTGGACTTCACTAAAAACAGAGGAGATGGGGGTGGCGCAAGTGTTTATAATGCAGTAGGGCAGGAATGTCAATACCAGGTTTAATAGGACCCCCAGCCACCCTGCAACAAGGAGGGGACTTTCTACTGGTCACTTCCCACTCAGCCCTTACCATCTCTTGGGCTCTCCTGGCCTTCTCTCACCTGCCTGCTCTCATGTGGAGCCCTTGGGCCTTTCCCCCTGTTGTATTGAGTGTCCCCCTAGCTCACTTAGGTGATTGCCTCCCTCAGAGGATGCCCGGTCACTATTGAGGTCATGTTTCCCTTGCTCACATGAGGAGGGCGTTATGTGCTCGTAGTTTTTGATGGGGCATTGCGGAGGAGGGGACCTTTACCAGATTACCTCACTGCCTCAAAGCCTGCTTAATTCATCCTTAAAGAAGGAGGACACAGGAGCAGGGTGCCATGCTTCTTTCTGGCTCTACATTTCTGTGACTTTTTGTCTCTTCTGAGGTTGGCTTCAAGAATGCAATCCCTTTTAAATATATTGAAATCCATGTGGTACGTCAGTATCTGCCAGGGAATCTTTTTTTTTTTTAAACTCTATTTTACTTTAAAGAGGATGTAGTTTGGCTGCACTTGACAATGACAGTGGCCTAAGGAAGCAGGGTAGAGAACCTACAAGGACAGGGGAAGCTGGGGAGAGGAGAGAAGCCAGGCCAGTTAATGATCAACTTGCCCTGAGCCCGTGTTCTCAGAGGTACTCATGCCAGGGGAAGGGCATCATGTTTGACTACTGTCCAGCTCTTGCAAAAGGCGAACTGGAGCCGTCTGATATCTGAGAGAAATACAGCAGTCTAGGGGATGTATTAACTTGACTGCTCTCTAAATTCTTTTCTCTAAGTTGGCTTATCAAAACCCAACACACTTGGACCATATTTTCTTAGCTTCCTGTAGGAAGATTCTTACTAAACTTAGTAAGTTCACTACATCTTATACCTTTTTTGAAGGATTGCTGTAAGAAAGGTCCACTTGCAGAATGTTTTTGTGCTGTTTACTTCTTTTAAAAGACATTATTTTAGAATGGTTTTCGACT
This sequence comes from Pseudorca crassidens, assembly GCF_039906515.1. Taxonomy (NCBI): domain Eukaryota; kingdom Metazoa; phylum Chordata; class Mammalia; order Artiodactyla; family Delphinidae; genus Pseudorca; species Pseudorca crassidens. The sequence goes on along the minus strand of NC_090296.1, from coordinate 30,821,012 downwards.
TACAGAAAAATTGTGAAGATAGTTCAGAGAGTTCCCATAAACCCTATATCCAATTTGGCCTATTGTTAACATCTTATATTAGAATAGAATGTTTGTTACAGTTAACACACCAATATTGGTATATCATTATCAACTACAGTCCTTCCTTTTTCCATAGTTCCTTAGTGTTTACCTGATGTCTTTTTTCTATTCTAGGATCTCATCCAGATGACCATAGTACACTTAGCTGTCATCTCTCCATGTCTCCTTAGACTTTTCTATGACAGTTTCTCAGGCTTTCCTTATATTTTATCAAGAAATATTCCAGGCATTCAAAAAATGTGTGTGTATTTATATATACATTTATATCACCAATATAACGACTGTTCAGCCTCAGAAGGAAAACACTAGATATGACTGAAGCTCTGGGTGTTCCCCACTCCACCCCATTCCCCTTTCCTCTCTAAAGACATCCAATATCTTAGTACTTCCCTGGTGGTGCAGTGGTTAAGAATCCACCTGCCAACGCAGGGGACGCAGGTTTGAGCCCTGGTCCAGGAAGATGCCACATGCCATGGAGCAGCTAATCCCGTGCGCCACAGCTACTGAAGCGCGTGTACCTAGAGCCTGTGCTCCACAACAAGAGAAGCCACCCAATGAGAAGCCTGTGCACTGCAACGAAGAGTAGCCCCTGCTCACCACAACTAGAGAAAGCCTGCATACAGCAACGAAGACCCAACGCAGCCAAAAGTAAATAAATAAATTTATAAAAAAAAAAAAGACATCCAATATCTTAAATGTGGTGTTTCTGTCCCATACATGCTTTGAAACAACTATATATAGTGTTATTTTGCATATTTTAAAGTGATAGAAATGTTATCCTGTAAGCCTTGTTCTATAATTTGATTTTTTTACATAAAATATTTTGATCTATGTTGCTCCAGTTTATTTAATTTCTCAATCATGCTGTTGTACGAATCCATTCTCTTGTTGGTGGACGTTTCGGTTTTTTCCTTTTTGTTGTTGCCATGGTCATTGCAGACGGTGCTGAGCGGACGTGCATAATGACCCACCTTCTGCTCATGCATATACATTCTACCTTGGGGTTTGGGGCAGGAGGATTTCTGGGTGTCAGATTTTATCTTTGACAAAACAGTTCATTCGTTCATTCAATAAATATGGATTGAGTACCTAAATGGGTCAGAAACTGGACTAGGCTCTGGAGGTAAACAGAACAGAAATAATCCCTCCATCCTCATGGGGTTTACAGTTATTATTTGGCAAGAGAAACACATTAAAGATTTAATTAAAGGTAAACATGAATTATATAGGTGTATTATAAAAATATAGACCAATAATTAGTGTTGTGTGCCAGAAAAAAAGATTAGAGCTATTGAGAGATGGTGAACCGTAATTTTTATCTTGATATTGTAATTTCCATAAAAATTCCCTACAAGGAAAAATCTACTCTCTTATTGAATTTATGTACTTCCTTTTATCTAACAATGGAAGCAATATATATGTGTGTGTGTGTGTGTGTGTGTGTGTGTGTGTGTGTGTGTGTGTGTGTGTATAGGCTGTGTTGGGTCCCCGTTGTGCGAGTGGGGGCTACTCTTCATTGCGGTGCAGTTGCTTCTCCTCCTGCCGTGGAGCACAGGCTCTAGGTGAGCTGGCTCAGTAGTTGTGGCTCGCGGGCTCTAGAGCGCAGCCTCAGCAGCTGCGGTGCACGGACTTAGTTGCTCCGTGGCATGTGGGATCTTCACGGACCAGGGCTTGAACCCGTGTCCCCTCCATCGGCAGGTGGATTATTAACCGCTGCGCCACTAGGGAAGCCCTGGAAGCAATATAAAGTAAAGGGTTTCTCCTTTTGCCTTAACTACCAGGAATCTCACATCTAAATACAGTGCCCAGCTGCGGTGCCTGGCACATCCCAGTTACCTTCAGTACATTTACATTTTGGCTTTTTAACTAAAGCGTTTTCTTTTATTTTTATTTGCCTTGTTTTACATACCACATCATTTTGGAAGTAACTAAGGTATAGATCTTAGAGGGAAGATAAGATTTTGGTCCTCCCCATTTTTAGCTTTTCGTGGATGGAATAGCCTTCCTTTTCTGGGGGTTTGGGGTGTTTGTGTAGGGGTCTTACAGTACTGGCATGCTTGCTTGATTTCAATGTGAATTTTCCAAATTAATTTATTATCCATCAAGAGGCAATTTGTTCCCTAAATACTTCACTTACATGATGATTCTTCTTTTTAATCACCACCAACACACACACAAACAGAACTTAGCAATTCCACTTGGCTCTACTGCTATCTTTAGGAATATTTGTCTTGTCTTAACTACTCTCCTTGTAAAGACATCTAGTTTTCTGTGACACTGTTTACTTTCATTATGCCTTAATTATGGGATTCTGATAACCATGGAGGAGTAGAGAGACAATAAATGTGGTTTTGTGGGTGATAAAATGCTAAAGCAAAGCTGAGCTGTTTGATAACCACAACAGTTGTTTCTGCAAGCATATTCCAAAACAGGAATATTATGGCTATTACACAATAAGCAAGAAAAAAAAAGCCTCCCACAAATCACTCTGCTACTTTTCTAAACCGCTGTGCTTTTGAAAGTCTATTGCTCTTTTATCTGATGTTTTTTTTGATTGTCAGTCTGAGTAGTTGGCTCTTGATGGCAGAATGCTATTTAAAGAACAAGTTCTCAGTGTGAATATGTCACTTATGTAAATGAGTGGTTGAAGTGGGCAAAAATGTACCTCATCATCAACCACGTGGAGCATAGTATAGTCTGAAGAAAAATTATATTTGAGGAGCTATAATTGAACTCAATCTTACAAGGGCTTACTAGGTTTTAATGAATGACTTAGCACTATCAAGAAGAAATGCATGTGACTGCAGGTAATGGAAAACTGGAATAACAAGTAGGGTTTATTTTTCTCACATGACAAATCTAGAAATGATAGGCAATTTCTAGGCTTCCTTCAGCTGCTTGGAAATTCCATAAGAGATCTGGGTTTTTTGGTGCTTTCTGTTCTGCTCTTCCTAATGTGTTAGCATTCATCCTTACGTTTATTGCCTCATGATTGCAAAATGGCTGCTGCAGGTGTCACGTCCATATTCTAGGAGGGAGATGTGAAGTGGTGATGCTGTCCATGGCTCTCCCCTTCTATCAGGATAGCAGAGTTTCATCATAACTCCCCAGCAGACTTGCTCTTAATTCTAAATGGCCATAACCGAGTCACGTGGGTGCTCTGCTTTCAAGGAAAGCTCAGAAAGTTGAATATTTAGCTGAGACATTAAAGCTTCAAACAAAGTGGAAGACATTGACAAGGAACACACAGGGAATGGATACTGACAAGGCAACTAACTGCCAATCATCAACCTATCATACATCGCACATGAGAGTTTTGCAGTTAAGCATTTAATATAAAAATGAATGCCATCATCATGAAAATGGAAAACCACTACATATTTATGTCATGTCTGTTCCATAGTTAAAATTGAAAGATAGCAAATCTGGCACACTGCCCACATCAATGTATCTGCTTGTTGACTCTACTGCCTAAAGGATGCTTGTGGAGACAAGCTGATCTTGCTTTGTTTCAGAAGATTTTGCTTTTATTTTTCCTTTTTGTTGCTGACCTTGAAGATAATTAAGAAAGATACACAGACATGAAATGGAGCTGGTTACTTCTTCATATATTCTTGGAAAATGCATACTTTTATGCCTTGATTATCTTCAGGTGATCACTAGGGAAGGGGAGCAAGAGATAATTAATAACTACATTCAATTAAAAAATAAATTGGGCCACAAAGTTCAATCTCATTCACCACGTTGCCACAGGGTAAAAAAAGTTTTCAAATTTCAGGCCTTCCTTTCCTTCCCTGACATTTGTCTTCTGGTCATGTCATGCTGTGTAATAAGCCACAGTTTCATGGGTTGATGGGCTCAGCTGGAGCTGCTCATGCTCCGGCTCTCCAGTGGCAGCTGGGGCTGGAGTTATTGGAAAACTTGGGCTGAGCTAGACGTCCAAGATGGCTCATCATGTGGCCTCTTCATGTGGCATGGGCTTCTCACAGGCTGGTGGCTGGATTCTGAACTTAAAGGTTCTAAGAATTCAAGGCAGATGCTGCAAGACTTACAACCTGGAAAGTCATGCAGCATCTACCTTCCATTAGTTATGAAGGACAGTCCAGACAAAGGCGGGGCATGAGGCATGGTCAGTTGGAGACCATCTTTGGAGACAAGCTACCATAGTCTCCTTCCTTTCCTCTTGTGGATGGAAAGGACCATCAGAAGCCAGAAAGAGAAGGAAAGGGTGAGGATACAGCTGCATGTAGCAGGCAATGGAGCCAGGATGCTAAGATTTGCCATCCTGGTACCCGAGGGTATCCTTTTCATGCCATCTTGGAACATGACAATGGTAATTATGAGTAGAGTTGAAATCTTTAGCTTTATATTGATACCTTAAAAAATTTTCCCTTTCAGAGGAAAAAGAAGCAAACATTAACCTTTAAATTTTTTTCTTTTAATACTAACAGTTGCAAATGAAACATAAAACTTATGACAACCCCAAGCTCAAATCAAAACCAACCCTGAACTGTGTTTTGATGTACAATTTCTATTTTTTATGTGTGAATATTTCCTCTTGTATTGGAGGCCTAGCAGAGAACATTCTAGTCCAAAATAAATGAGATCAAAATTGATTTTATGAAGAGTATCATCTTTCTTTGTGCCAAGACTATAGGGACACAGTTAAATACATCTGCATGTAACATAGGCACTTTAAATCATTCTCTTTATTTTGACCTTTAGTGATTTTTCTTCATCTTTGCTGCCTTTTCATGTGAATGAATGGCACAAGCAGAGCAAGTTTGAAGAATCTGTAGGGATCCTCAGAGATTCCTGTCTTGCTGAGACACAGGAAGTCCATAATTAACAAACAGACCAAGAATGAAGAGGTGGAAAAGAGGGCGGGTACCTTTGCTGCTATAAACTACTAGCTTCCACCATTCTGTGCCTTGCCTGTGTTGCTGCTGCCATCTGGAGCACCCTTGCTCCCCATTCTTTGCCTGGCAGCCTTCTGCTCGCCCTCAGATGCAGCCCAGCTGGTGCCTTCTGCATGAAGCCACCTCAGCTCCCTGGACAGGCTGCTCCACAGCTGCAACCCTATGTCTGTTGCCTTATCTCTGTATAGGCATCTCCCTCCCTGGATTGTGGCTTCTAACGGGCAGGAACCCCCTCTTAGCCTAATGCCATCAGTCAAGAAAGCATAGTGTTCAGGGGCTCGGGAAAAGTTTGAAAGCAGAATACAGAGTCAGCTACGCCGATATATAGGTCATTTTTATGATGATCGGCAGCCATTGTGTTAGGTGGCTTATACCCTGCCCCGACCAAAGCAAAACAAACAAATGCGAAAAACAGCAAACTGGACCATACACACTTTTTCAATGTCAAAGATGGAAGAGATGTTATAATAACCCGAGACAGTTATGCTGGTGCTCATTTAGTCTCTTTACTAGAGCATATACCCGTCTCTCTCCTCCAAAGGCTCCCCTTCCTTGTGGTCTGGTTCAGGAGGCCAGCCTCCTTGTGGTCCCCTTGGAGCCCCCAGAACCTTGGAGTCTCCCTTCCCCTAAATCCCGATGGAGTCTTGAATGGGGACCACACAATTGAGCAGTTACAGGTAACCTAACTTTTGCTGTCATTTCCCTTGCATGTGTCTGACCTCTTGGCCAAGAGGTGAGTGCCCATCCTCACTTCTTTTTCTGTCCCCCGAAGGCTAGGTAGGGTGTATATGTGGCAGTCACTCACTGGAGTTGCGCCTGACTGCCTGGGAGCCCAGCAGTGCGTGGATATCAGCTGAGCACTAACACTTCACACCTTCACACCTCCCCTTAGTGGGAATTGGTTCTTTGGAAGGTGTGGCCTGGGGGACATCGGTTTGGGGACATAGTTTTTCTTCAAGCTAAAGAGTACGAACTATCAGCAGGTTCAGCAGATTTGTCTCACAGATACATTTTGATTGACCTGCACAGCGTATTTAGAAACAGTTGAAAGAGTCGCCAGCATTTAACCATCAGGAGACTGCATGTAAGAATCCAGAGTTCTAGTTTTCTCTTGAAAATTTGGGAGACTTGGCAAAACTGGACCTTGATTCCCAATCAGCAGTAATTGCTTCTAACCAAGTGGCCATTGTCCTCTTCAGACAGAAGATGAGCCTCCCTTCTCCTCCTACAAAATTATACCCCACACTCTCTTTTCCCATTTGTGTTACCTGCCTGGTTCTTGGATAAATTATTCTAGAAAATGCCAATTATATGTGCTGTTGTGAGGCTAAGTGCGAAAAGCCCTAACATACACAAGGCTGACAAAAGATATATGAACAGCTTACATACGGACTTCTTTCTTATATATTGTACACATTTTAAGACATATCAAGACTTCTGTGCATCCCTCAGAATTGGAGTGTTTTCATCAATTGGCTTATTTAACAGTGATCATAATAGCATCCTTTTTATTGAGCGCTTACTGTGTACTAGTTACTGTTCTAAGCACATATTAACTCATTAATCTCCCAACACCCCTCTGAGCTAGGAGCTTTGATTACCCCCATTTTCGAGATGAGAAACTGATAGCTTAAACACCAGGTCGCGCAGCCAGGAAGTAGCCTAGCCTGGCTTTGGACTCAGGCACAGGTGGCGAGAGTTACACGTCTTTAAGGTTTATTTCCAGGACAGTATAAATTTCTTTAAATGGCTGTTTTGTGGGCATTTAAATGTGCTCATGAAATGGAGCAGGACCCTCTGGTCCTTCCCTACTGCCCTCCCCACACCACCCATGTCCTCCTCCTGCCTTTTGTCTGTAGAAAAACTTTAGCCAAAGAATAAGTTTAATCGGAGAAGTGAAAAAATGCAGAAACAAAGGAAAATAGTCAAACGAGACCAAATAATAATAGTTTAGTCATTAAGCGTAGTCAAGGACCTTTAGTTCTTCCCCAAGGGCTGTAGATAATATTCTGAGCCATATCCTGTGAGCTGTCCTGTAGATGCTGAAACCCCCATCACGTGGAAGAACTTAACCACGTGATGACCAGACTGTAGCCGTGACATAAGCCGCCACAGTTCTGAGACCTGGCCTCAAAGAAATGGGAGCAAACCGACCCTAGAACTAACTATTAATAGTACCCCAAAACGATCAAGGTGACGCTGATCAGACCACTGCGTGACCAATTTCAAGATGACTGCCAGAGCTGACTGTGCTGTTTCTAAGCGTAGCCCCCTCCCTCTACCTATACACCCCTGAAACGCCCCTTTAAAAGCTTTTTGCCCACTGATTTTTGGGGGTGGGAAGGGGGGAGTCGGCATTTGGACACGAGTCTGTCCTCTCCCCACTGCTTGCCGGCCTCAGAAATAAAGCAAACCTTCCTTTCCACCAAGCTTGCCTCTCTAGTATTGGTTTAAGAGTGGGGAGCAGCCGGACCCCACTTTCAGCAACAAAGTCAGATCTGTTTTTTGTTGTTGTTAAGTAGTCTGCTCTGAAGAAAGTTCCACTTGGGCAGGGGGAGGGTTTCCTAATGTTTAAACTATTCAATAGAATTGACCCTCAGAAGCCATGAACTTTTTTTGGCATGAATATAAAAGAGAAATTAGTAGTGAGATACTAGTAGAATGAGGGCTTTAGTTCTCTCTTTAATCCTAATCACGTCTTTGAATATTTTCTCTGAAGCTACCTACTTGTAGTGCAAACGCCCTACATGCTTAGGACTCTGGTTCTTGTTTTCCCTTCCCTCTCATGTAGCATCTCCTGCTTCATTTGCTGCTTTTCCTATTCTCTTTTGCCTCTCTTTTTCATCTCTGCCAAAATCTTTATTGAGTGCTAATGTGTCAGGGAAAAATATGATGGTTTCTGCTCTCAGAAGACTTAGTTTTGTGGAGGCAGGCAGACATATAAACAAAAAATCACTCTTTTGAAACTTCACATTGTAGTGCACCATTTTTCATCAGTTCTATGCTCAAGAATACAAAGAGAAATCAATGATTCCTAACGTTGGCAAAACTAAAATAAAATGAGTCCTCTTGTACATTACCAGTATTAGGACATATTTGAGAATTTGAAAAGTATGTAATTTTTATATTATCCAGAGTATTATCAATCAGACTTTCAGGAGCTTCAAATATGCTTTCTAAAACACATTTTAAAATACATTAGTCCACTGAGTTATAGGCATATTTTAATAGCCCATCCATGAGAAAGCTCCCTGAAGAGAAGAGGGGACCCCAAGGTACACCTAAGTCACAACTTTTACAGGGCATTCTGGACCAAGGTAAGATATTCTGGGTGTCTCTGGACAATTTATGTCTCTATACAGTAGATCTTCTACAGGCGGTATGTAGACAGCAAGGAAACCACAGTGGCCAAATAGAGTGAATGCTGAGAGTAGATAGAATGACTTGGAAAATCATTGGATGATTTTCCAATGTCCAAAATGACATTGGAAAATGACTGAGATGAAAAGGGATATTCATGCACAAGAAACATCTATATTCTCATTAAAATAATCTAACAATATATCCAACGCCATCAGCGCTCATTCCTCACTGAGCCCTCATTCCTCACAACTTCTGGGAATCTAATTTTAGGAACTATTTCAAAATATGGAAAAATCCATATGCATGGAAATTATTCATTTTGGTTCTATTTATATAATAACCAAAAATGCTCTATGTGTCCCTCAGTAGAGATATGCTTATGTAAGTTAAAAACATTTTCTTCATGGAATGTTATGCAGCAATTAAATGATGATCTTAAAGACTGTGAAGTAATTTGAAAAATGCTCAAATAATTTAAAAGTAGGATAACAATTGTACACTGTGACCAAAACTGTGTAAATGTTCTTGGGGGGAAAAAAAACAATAGGCAAGAAATACAGCTAAATGTAATTATTGTGTTAATGCGGAATTATGGATGTAAAATGATTGTTATATTACGCCTAATAGTATGATGAATTTGTGATTACTTTCACTATGAAAATGACATACGTTTAAACATTGAACAATAGCACTGTGGTAAGTGTATGATAGAAGTAGATGTAGGTGCCTTACTATGATTTGTGAGCAGTGTCATTGGATGCTTTCCCTGGGACATAGCTATAGTTGAGTCAGGTGAAAAGTATGGCTTAAACCAAGGGTCTAGGAGACAGACACAGTAGGACTGCAGAGGCGGGCAGAGGTCAGACGATGGTGGTAATACTGATTTGAGAGCGTCAGCTTTAATATGGTATTTGTGTCCCAAACATCAGAACCCCATCCTGCCACAGCTGGTTTGCCCAGGGAAATACTGATTTTTCTCTGCCTTCTTTGGAGACCCTTTTTCCACTTGATTGGTTCAGTAGTTCTGGGGTTGCTCTCTTTAGGAGCTACTGATGCCCTAGAAGAAGATTGAGCCAGACCTATTGATGACTCTGCCATTGGTCTTGTAAGGAACTTGCCTTCTCTCTTCCCTATAGCTTTGGCTAGCATTATTTGTCTTTGGACGCGTTCCTTTTTATGAAAGTGATAATAGCGGTAATCACGACAGCAGTCATGGCTAACTTTGTGAGCACATACAGTGTCAGATGTTGTAGGAAACACTCTCAAACTCCCCATTTTTTTTTTTTTTTTTTTTTTTTTTGTGGTACGTGGGCCTCTCACTGTTGTGGCCTCTCCCGTTGTGGAGCACAGGCTCCGGATGCGCAGGCTTAGCGGCCGTGGCTCACGGGCCCAGCCGCTCTGCGGCATGTGGGATCTTCCCAGACCGGGGCATGAACCCGTGTCCCCTGCATTGGCAGGCGGACTCTCAACCACTGCGCCACCAGGGAAGCCCCCAAACTCCCCATTTTATAGAGGAATGCATGGAGGCTCAGAGAGCTTAAGTAATTTACTAGGATTATACATTGAGTCAGTGGTAGAAATGCAATTAACTTTTAGAAATGTGTTCATTATTTTTTAAATACTTTTATTGGCTAAAAGTTGGCAACCTAATGTCCGTCTCTCAATCATTATTTTTTTCCCCTAAAAGTCCACTTGTTCCTAAAATCACAAGGCCTGGGAAATCCTGTATTATTTTCTGAACCCAGAACTCAGGGCCCATGATTTGACAGTGAAAGAGAATATTTAAAATAGGAAATGTTCCAGAAAATCCAGATGACAAGATTGTCGTAAGGTTCAGAAGAAGAACCAAAGGCTTGGCTCGCTGTTCAGAGCTGAACACTGTGTACAAAATATCTCAGGAGGAATTTGAGAGCTCTAGTATTTAAGACATAGGAAATAGCCATTTCTCAGCCCTTGTGCAATCTTTACCTGTCTCTCCGTGAGCAAGGCCCCTTCACAAATGCATTACAGCCAGCCCAGTGCCATCCTTTCCCATCAGGAATCGTCTTTAAAAAGTCTCCAAATTGCAAATATGTGGCTGAGTGTCAAGTGCGGCATGAACTGTATTTAAGTACCACTTAGGAAGAAAAGCAAAAAACTCAGCACTTTGAAATGATTTCTAATTTAATATTTTGGTGGAAAATTCCTGTCTTACCTGTGGCAACTAAACACCTTTTATGTAATTTTATTCAAGTTCTTGAAAATACAGGAGGAAAACCACTTCTCATTGTGTTTCCTTTTTCCCCAATAGCATGAATCAGCAAGCTAACGTCTATCCTCTTCCTGTTCCCTGGAACTTGTTTTCCCTTAGTTGTTTCCCAACAACTTAGGGAAAAACAAGAATAGAAGAAAACTTTGCCCCTAAAACATTTACAGAAAATCATTTTTATATTGTGCCCAGTGAGGAAAGAAAATCAAATTGTGAAAAGGTTTTTACTAGGTTGAAATGAATATGCCTGGGCTTGCTCCCATGGTAGAGATAGGATTCCTGAGAGTCTGCTAGAAGCAGGCAAGGCCACTGGAAGCCTGGACTCAGAAATGGCGCATTCTACTTCCACTGAGTTCCACTGGTCAAAGCAACTCATTAAGACCAGCCAGATTCAAAGGGTAGAGAAACAAGAGTCCACCTATGAATGAAGGAGTGTGGCCATTTTTTTAAATAGATATTTGCTGGAGTACAATTGCTTCACAGTACTGTGTTAGTTTCTGTTATACACCAGAGTGAATCAGCCATATGTATACATATGTCCCCATATGCCCTCCCTCCTAAGGAATGGCTTTGTCAGAGGTTATTAATAGAGTTAAGTGAGTTAATGTAAGTAAAGGGCTTAGAAGAATGCCTGGCACCCAGTAATTGCTATTTTGCTACTTATTATTAATATTACTACTATTATCTCTAGACATTTCACCCAGAGCTTATTGAGTATCCTTTAATTTTACTTTTTTTTTTTTTTAAATGGTGTGGGAGGAACAGCAGTGACTCTTCACCCGGAAAATGTTATTTAAGGGCTGATATACTCTCACCGGAAGCAAAGGTGTGGGGGGAGAGATGTTTCTAGGTGGTGCTGTTCTCCGACGTCCAGGTATCCTGTTTCTTCCTGCTTTTTCCTTTCTTCTCTGTCAAAATCAATTCCAATCCTTTGTTCTCACCATTGTAGTGTTTACCAAATGTGAGTGATATTTCCAGCAGTCTTGTGAAGTTAGGTGTGGATTTATATTTTTATTATAATGTTACTTAACTATGTACAAACATAAAGCTATATATAAGCTAATTATGCTTGTGTATAGCTTTCATGCATCCATAAAATAAAAAATAACTTTGAAAATGAAAAGATTTAAAAGTTAAAAGCAAGGCGGGGGAGGGATAAATCAGGAGTTTGAGATTAAAATATACACACTACTATATATAAAATAGATAAAGAAGGACCTACTGTATAGCACAGGGAACTACACTCAATATCTTGTAATAACCTATAATGGAAGAGAATGTAAAAAAAGAATATATATATGTATTTATATATATCTGTATAACTGAATCACTACTGTACACCTGAAACTAACATAACATTGTAAATAGAATATATTTACTATATTTCAATAGAAATTTTTTAAAAAGTTAAAGGCAAGAAAAACTTCAGAATTTCAAAGTAACGGCACTAACATAACATGACGGACAAAGTTGTTTTTACTAAAACGATTCCTGACTTCAAACCGCCATGGCCTTTGATGCCTTGGTTCTCCCTTAGTTTTCTCTGTTCAGACGACTGCAAACCCCTCCATTACACAGTGTACTGTGACATTATTAGACCTTTGTTTGGCACGAGAGCATCATTTAGATATCAAGTCCATCTCTGTCCCTTCTCTGTAGCCTGCAGTGATTAAAATAGCACTACTTGATATCGACTTGACTGTGTGTAAACACAAACACGAACAGTGAAGTCACCTGGCAGTGCTTGGTTATCAGATGGCTATCTGATTTAGTGCCTTTCCAATTTTAATGGGCAGATAAATCACGAGAGGATCTTGGTACAATGCAGACTGGTCCGGAATGACTGGGATAGGGCCCAGAATTCTGCATTTCCAATAAACTCTCAGGCGATTCTTATGCTGTGGTCCAGGGACAGCACTTTGAGTACAAAGCTCTGATTATGCCTCTATCAATATTTTTTAGATTACTATTTCAACAAAACATACAATCATTTAAGAGTCAGGAGGAAGTTCACATGTCTATGGATTTGTCCATGGTCCCCAACCTAAGAATAACTGTGCTGAAACACGAATGCAGTGAGGTTATTAGACTATTATTACAGTCCCTGTAGGAATCAAATCCTAACATAAGTATGAAGCTGCGTGTATTGAATATCAGGCATCAGCCAGTAATGTAGGAGGAAATGAGGCTTGAACGAAGCCTTCTCTGGATATTCCGTCCATAACTCATAGATGACTCCTCTACCAGAGGGACAGGCCAACTGTGTTTTTGCCTCTAATAAATCAAATCTCTCTTTTTTTGTTGTTGTACCTCTCTTATATGACCACTCACATTTTGCCTGGTCTTAGAGGTTAAAATGTGGTGGAGCTTTTTCAGTTTTAATGTCCTGAGGGCAAGGATTATGTTCTATTCATTTTTGTACTTTCACACAGCAGGCATATAAACAGTTGTAGAATTGAATTTATGAGCTAGATAAATCTTGTGAATGCCCTTTGATATTGCATAACCAAGGCTTGATTTTCTTAAAATTCTAGGAATTTTGCTGTCTCTTTTATATTTCAGGACATTTGTTATTTTATTTACTACTCTGCTTTTTTTTTTCTTTTCTTTCTAGGAAATATTCCTAAAACTTAAATGACTAAAGCTTAGTTTCTGATATTTGAACTTACACCGCATTTTTATTCTCGGCTCTCAGGTACACTTTGCCTTTTATTTTCATCTGATGAATGTTGAGAGGATAAGAAATGCTTATAGATGTACACTTGATAATTTATGAGACCAGGATTTATCTTTTCTAAATAGTGCCATAGCAGTCTTCTGAAGAGAAGTCCTGTCAGAAGATGCAATGGAATGAATTTTTCTTTAATAATAAAGTAAAAAATTATAGAGAAATATCCAGATGTAGGCTTTGTACATATAATATCTTTCCTGTGAGGAAAAAGAAAACAGTGTCCGACTTTATCAATAAACCATTATTAGATGTCTTCAACGTGGGCACCAAGTACATTCCAACTCTTCTTTTGCATTGAGAAACTTTCAGATAATGATTGGGAGAAAACAGTCCAGAGGTCACAGTGGGATACCTAGTGGGTACCCCAACTTATCCTAGTGAGATAAGTTGTGTAACACATCACTGAACAGGGAGAGACCAGGTGTATAATATATGAATGGTAAGGCAATCTTCTCAAGCTCTGATTATGCCTCTATCAATATTTTTTAGATTATTATTTCAACAAAACATACAAACATTTAAGAGTCAGGAGGAAGTTCACATGATTTTTCCCTAGTTCTGTTGATCTGTCTGTCTGTCTGCCTGTCTTTCCACCCACCAAATCCATCCACACACCCAACCCACCCAACCAACTCAATCCACTCATCCCATGCATACATCCCGTACATCTCATCCATCCATCCTTTTATCCACCCATCCATCCATCCGTCTGTCCATCCATCCTATCCTTCCATTCAATCATTCACTTAACCTTTTCACTGAAAAATAAAATACAGACTGAAAAGAACCACATAAAACAAATATAGCTTAATGCAAAGATTCTTGAGTGTGGACTCCATATCAGCATCAGCATTATATTAGAACTTGCTAGAAATACACATGTTTGAGCTTCTGTGGAGACATTAAATCACAAACTATGGAGGTGGGGTCTCTTGAAACAGAGGTTTCCCACTCATGCTTGAGTTTGAGAACCATTGGCTTGGTGAACTATTATAAGGTAGACTTTTTTGGAAACTACCACCTAGGTCAAGAGCTAGAACTTTTCCAGTCACTTCAGAAGCCCTTTCATGTGCCCCTTCCTAACCATAGCTCCTTCCTCCTTCCGAGAAAACCACTCTCTTGAGTTTTACAGTAATTTTTTACTTGTCTCTTTATAGTTATATCACTGAATTGCGTATCCCCAGATGCTATAGTTTAGTTTTTTCCACTGATGTTAACTTTTTTTCTTTTAATCTGCAGGTTCCCTTCATTGTCACTTTCTTTATTATTCAGTGTTTCTGTTGAAGAACCTAGATTGTTTGACCTGTTGGACCTTCCCAGAGTGTGGATTTTGCTGATAGCATACTCACGGTTCAGTTCAGTGTGTTCTTCTGCATTTCGTGCATATTGGCAGCTGGATATAGAGGCTTTATCTAACCCAAGCTTGATCCTTTTGCCCAGACTCTAGGTGGTATTGAGTTCTTTCAACAGGAGGCACATGATGTCTAGTTTTATTGTTGTTTGATATTAACAACCATAGATGCTCAATACCTAGATCTTTGGGGAGGTGTATATTGGCATATTCTTCCATTTCATTTTCACTTACTAGCTAGAATAATTTCTGTGGAGTAAATTTATATCACTAGATGGCTTCTCAGTGATAGGGTTCGTACATGAAAGCAGATCAAATGTTCATCTTTCCTTTTATCGACCTAGTTTCAAGATGGTGAATTGTTTTCCTTGTCATGTCCAGAAGATGATCAATTTTTTAAAAAATATCATTATGAACTACTAGGTTTAAACATGTTGGAAGGGTATCAAACAATAGCAAACCTTATCTTTATTAAATCTCAAATTGTTCCATTCGTTGGCCAGTGGGAGCCCCTTCAACCTGCTTCCTGATTCCTTTGGATATGACTCTAGTACTCTGATTCCTTTCTCGTTCCGGGCTCATGTTGTACATTTCTTGCCTCAGACCATTTCTTCAAGAAACCTCTGTCTCTTAATAAGAAAATGGTATGTCAAAACCACAAACTAGGCACTCCTGGCTATTGCCTTGGTCCTTTTTCCTGCATTTTTTCCATGATGGAGCTAGGAAATATTTATAACTATATGCATATCTTTTTCTATACCTATATATAGGTATAGTATATCTATATACTTTTATAATTAAATATATATTTAAATGTATATAAAGTTAAAATACCTCCTACGTTTTTTCTGAGATTTACACTTTAGAACTATGGGTTTTTACCTAACCTCTTTTGTATCTCCCTTCTTCCACCTCAAGAATCTTGGTTCTCAAGGACATAGAGAATGCTAGATTAAAATATCTCATAATTACTCATTTGCTCTATTCCACATTATACACACAATATTATTACTACCAGCACCAGTTATCATTACTAAAAAGAGTTTAAAATTTTTTGTGCATATGCTAGTTCCATTTCCCCCTAATATTTTATTGTAATGCCTAATCTGTATTATCAGATAATAGTTATTATATGCTATACTCTCTCCCATTCAACCCTCATTTAATGTTCTTAATTTTATATATTTAATACCACTATCTTTATATCAATAATTCTCTAGTCATTTGGTTTCCTGAATCTTATCCTTTGGTAGATTCCTTAGGAAGAGGTTATGGTTCAGTTTTGCTAGATATAAAATCCTTGGCTTACATTTTCTTTTCTTGAGTACCCTAAATATGTTACTCAGTTTTCTTCTGGCATAAAACATTGCTGTAAAATTATGATGATAATCCAGTTTTCCTTCTCTTATAAGACATGTTCTCCTTTTTGCCTAGAATCCCAAAGAATTTTTAAATTTTTCTTTAATGTCTTATAATTTTTAGTAGCATGTGTCTTGGTGTTGGTAGTTCTGGGTCATTATTCTCATGTATGTAGTTTATTTTTTAACTATACATTAACATGTAGTTTCTAAAGTTTTTATATTTCAGGAAAATTTTCTCTAAGTTTTAAAAAATTTGTTACGTCCTCTTGTTTTAGTTTTTTTCTTCAGAGACTTCTGTTATCCTTATGTTGCATCTTATTTGCCTGTCTTCAAAATTTGTCACTTTTCCTTGAAACATTTTCATCTTTCTTCATTTCTTTTGATTTAAAAATTTTTCTATTTATCTGAAGGTGTTATTTTTTAAATTCACCCTTAAGTTTTTTCTAGTTAAGGTTTTATTTCTAAAATTTATAATTCTTTCGAGTTTTTCACCTCATTTTTTTTTTACATCTTTATTGGAGTATAATTGCTTTACAATGGTGTGTTAGTTTCTGCTTAACAAAGTGAATCAGTTATACATATACATATGTTCCCATATCTCTTCCCTCTTGTGTCTCCCTCCCTCCCACCCTCCCTATCCCACCCCTCTAGGTGGTCACAAAGCACCGAGCTGATCTCCCTGTGCTATGCGGCTGCTTCCCACTAGCTAGCTATTTTACGTTTGGTAGTGTATATATGTCCATGCCACTCTCTTGCTTTGTCACAGCTTACCCTTCCCCCTCCCCATATCAAGTCCATTCTCTAGTAGGTCTGTGTCTTTATTCCTGTCTTACTCCTAGGTTCTTCATGACATTTTTTTCCTTAAATTCCATATATATGTGTTAGCATACGGTATTTGTCTTTCTCTTTCTGACTTACTTCGCTCTGTATGACAGACTCTAGGTCCATCCACCTCATTACTAATAGCTCAATTTCGTTTCTTTTTATGGCTGAGTAATATTCCATTGTATATATGTGCCACATCTTCTTTATCCATTCATCCGACGATGGACACTTAGGTTGTTTCCATCTCCTGGCTATTGTAAATAGAGCTGCAATGAACATTTTGGTACATGACTCTTTTTGAATTATGGTTTTCTCAGGGTATATGCCCAGTAGTGAGATTGCTGGGTCATATGGTAGTTCTATTTGTAGTTTTTTAAGGAACCTCCGTACTGTTCTCCATAGTGGCTGTACCAATTCACATTCCCACCAGCAGTGCAAGAGTGTTCCCTTTTCTCCACACCTTCTCCAGCATTTGTTGTTTCTAGATTTTTTGATGATGGCCATTCTGACTGGTGTGAGATGATATCTCATTGTAGTTTTGATTGGCATTTCTCTAATGATTAATGATGTTGAGCATCCTTTCATGTGTTTGTTGGCAATCTGTATATCTTCTTTGGAGAAATGTCTATTTAGGTCTTCTGCCCATTTTTGGATTGGGTTGTTTGTTTTTTTGTTATTGTCACCTCATTTTTGAATTTTTTCTAGTTCTAACTCCTAAGAAGAAATTGTTGTTCCTTTGTGTCTAGTATATTCTTTTGGTATCTGTTGGCAAGTTTAGAAATTGCATATTATAGCTGTGATCTGATATTTGAGGCTGTTTTCCTTAGGGTGCTTTCATTGTAGAGTTGTTATTCCTTTTTCCCTCTTTATTTCTTACAGTAATATTGTGTGGAATTTGATCTCAGTGCTTTTCTGTTGCTCATTTTCTTGAAGTTTAAGAAAGAGGCTTGATTCTATATAGCTTTTTCTAACTTCACAGAGCTCCCTCTTCAATTCACGTAGTATTGATTTTTGTTTTTTTACCTTGCTGTCTGAAGTTTCCTGTCTTTTCTTCCCCTTCCCCACTGTTAACTGGCTCTTCTGGTTTTTCACCTTTGTTATTTCTGTTTTGCTTAATTTTGATTTTTCTCCCAGTATTTTTTCTCCAATGTGAGGCCCTGTTCTGGGGGCAGGAGTTGGCTAGTCATGTAGCTGTTGGGGGTTTATCCATACCTGCTTGTATTTTGGTGTTTGTGGGGATACCTTGTCACCTAGTTTTGTTGTAAATGGTGTCCGTCCATTTTATATGAATTAAATGAATTTTTCTATTTAATTGCTCTGAATGTTTATATGTGGGGATTCCAAGAGATCCAAAGAACTATGTTACTACTACCACTGCCATCTTAGAACTCCCCAGTTTTTAAAATGATGATTATGGAACTTTGGACTTGAGAGAGATATCAGTTTTGGAGCTGGGACAAAAAATTTCTAAATGTAATTATGAGAAGTAATGGAAAGAATTGGCTTGTAAAATGTAATGGATTATTACGCAGAGATGGGTGAACTCAGTACCTTTGCCTTGCGCAATTACGGAGCAAATAGGGATGATGATGACAATACAAAAAGAAGTATGTGAGATCTGGGGCAGAAGTAGGTTAATCAACACAGTTTAGTCTCCTTCTCAGGACATATACTTTATTTATTTCTTCATAACCTTAAGAAATTTCTGTAGTTTCTTACAATGAACAGCTACTATGTTAAGTGCTTTAACAATATGTGGACCCTTGCCTACCTGGCCCATCATATACCAAAATCACACACTGAGATGTTGTGGGGAAGTAAAATGAGTGGGAACTGACTTGGCCAGTGTCACACAGCTGCTTTGAGATTTAGACCTCAAGCCTGCCTTTCCTTAACCCCCCAATCCAGGATCCCTTCCACCTCCACCTTCTAGCTCATCACTAAGTATCAAGAAGATGGGTTTATTAGCCAAAACTAAAACTTCCTGATGTGCAATGTATGCTGTTTTTTGAAGAATGTTGTGAATTCTCCTTTCTTAACCATCAGCATGGCAGCTCTCACTGTAGAGTTATTTTGTTCAGGCCGACACGGCGATCACGGTTCACTGAGTGACTCGGCTGCTTTGCATACATGTTTTTATCTAATCCGCACCGCCTGGCAAAGTATTATCCTCATGCCTGGTTTACACACGAGGAGTATGTCGCCCAGAAGTACCCTGCTAATAAACTGTGAGTCTATGGACATAAACTCTTTCTTATTTTATTTTTAAAGTGTTCTGGGCAGCAGATAATAGCCTCCTAGCCTCTCTTATCATCACTGTGGACACCACGGTCTGTGTGCCTCATTCCCCCCACCTCTCCCCCTCCCTACATATGTGCACATCTGTGCGTGCACATGCAGGAGAGGAGAGAAGTACTACCCTGAATGATTATCTTGGGAGGGAGTCTGTCCTGTTGAATAGGTCTTGTAGGAGGGAGGCGGCCGCTTTTGTTTTCTTGCCCTTTTCCTTTCTGTTTCCCTCCCTACTCAGCCAGTTAGTTCACTGAGCATCAGAGTGTAGATCCAGTGCGTGCTCCTTACTCGTGCCAACATATCAACTTTTGGGCCATTTTCTATGTAAGATTTCTACTTGAACTCTTTACAACCTGTTGCTTTGGTGCCTAGGGCTATAGAATAAGCAATAACTAAAAACGGAAATGTTTAAAGAAAAAAACTTCGTGTCCAATCCTTTATATCCATTGGCCCAGGCCTCACAAGGACCACGAGAGGCTGGGGAGTGGGAGGCATGGCCCACACGTTGCCAGGCCTCCATCTCTTCCAGGACTCGTCACATCCAGTAGCTTCCGCACTTGTCTTCTTGTCTTGACCTTTATCCTTCTCAAATCCATCAAACACTGTAACCAACCGAGGCCCCAGAACGCTTCTTTCCCTAGGCCACTTTCCTACCCAGCACCCACTGATGCTTTCTCATTGTTCCCGAAATCAAATTAAAACTCCTGCTTGACTTTCAAATTTCTCTCAGTGTGCTTCACTGAGCTCTTTGCTAGGAGGGCTAGAGTTATAATGGTGTGTAATCCTTCTCTTCCTTCCAGGCTGCCTTTCTCTGCCCCCTTTTGCTTTTACTGAGTAACATTTTCTTTTCCACAGTTACTGTAAAAAGAAATCGATTCTTTTTAGCTAAAGTAAATTATGTCCAACTCTCCTTACATGGAAAAAAATGTACTAAAGTGCTGACAGATACCATCTCAAGAGTGGGTGGATGTTCTTGCTGTTTTCCTTCCAGGATAATCAGAAACAAATTTAACTGGTGAATGGCCATTTCGTATGGAAGGCAAGTAGTAACTCAGGCTAAATTAGTATACCTCCCAGTAGAATGCACAGCATTTCTATATGATTTGCCACTTACAAGGGTAATGAAATCTCAAATGGGAAGACAGGATGGGTCATATATGCTGTCTACATTTATCTCTTTAAAATGCACTTTGAATAACAGAGCCACAAAAATATGTTAAAAGGAGTGTTAAAATTTCTAGAACATAGTAGGACTTCAAAAATTCCAGGGACTTCCCTGGTGGCACAGTGGTTAAGAATCTGCCTGCCAATGCAGGGGACATGGGTTCGAGCCCTGGTCCGGGAAGATCCCACATGCCGCGAAGCGACTAAGCCCGTGCGCCACAACTACTGAGCCTGCGCTCTAGCCCGCAAGCCACAACTACTTGAGCCCGTGTGCCACAACTACTGAAGCCCGCGGGCCTAGAGCCTGTGCTCTGCAATAAGAGAAGCCACCGCAATGAGAAGCCCACGCACCACAACGAAGAGTAGCCCCTGCTCGCCGCAACTAGAGAAAGCCCACATGTAGCAACGAAGACCCAACGCAACCAAAAGATAAATAAATTTATTTTAAAAAACCCCTCCAGTTACCATTATGTGTTATTCACGGCACCCCCAACAGGGTTTTGATAAAATACGTTTCCCTGACAGAGTGTACTGCTAACACATATCAAGAGACCTGGGGAGGACCACATCTGCATGTGTGTGGCCAGCAGCATCCATGGAGTGGAGTGAGGGGGGGGTATGTGGCTTGAGGGAGCTTCAAATAGCCATTCAACGTGGACTCAAAAAGGGAGCCTTGGAGGAGCATTCAGACCAATTGCGTAAATCATTGTATGCCCACAAAAAGTGGCAGATGGCAGCTTCAACTAGTGACCTGATAGTTAATCCATGTCTAGGATGTTTTTTAACCAAAAACGTTAAAGGAGCTAGATGGGTCGGCTTCTACTGCCAATTCTCAGTTTTGCTCTCCTCCTTAGCTACTGTGCTGCTTGTGTCTTTGGTATAATCCCTCTGAGAGGTCAGACTCTAGTGGCGAGGCTCTGGGTCTTAGAGAAATATGGCTGTAAAATGCGTGAGGTTTATTCTGATGGTACTTGTGACACTGGGCAGATGGTGGCATTTACCATGTTGATTGGTGAGGAGTGTTTGCACTCCCAGCCACAGATGGGCCGGGAGGGCCTCCTGGTAGCATCACATCCACCCCCTCCAACACACCACGGCAGGTAGTTAGCTGCTCCATCTTTCTGTTTCATTAGCACTTCTGCTTGTGTTTCTTTCATGTTACCCGTTGCTGGTGGTGATGATAATCTGTCCTGATGCATACTCCTACGAGGCTGTCAAGTCTTTAAGGGCAGGGACCTGGCTTCTGCTTCAGGGGTTAAGAGGTTCTGCACTATGCTCAAGGTCACCAAACGGCTGAGCAGCAGTGAGGCAGGGTCTAAGCCTCATTCATCAACCTCCAAAGCCCAGGCTCTTAATTAGAAAGCCTGTCGTGTCATCGAAATAATAATGGTCCTCTGAGGGCAGAATAATGGACATGAAATAGTCCATTGTCCAATAATAATTATAATAGTAATTGTTTATTGGACTCTTAGAAACTGCACTAATCATTTTATAGATATTATTTCAGTTAATCCTTCCAACAGTCCTATGCCTAGAAAATACAAACACCATTTTCAGATGAGGAAACAGGTTCACAGAAGTTAAAAGACTTGCCAACCAGGTCACACAACTCGTAAGTAGCTCCGACTTTAACCCCAGTTGATCTGATTCCAAAAAGCCTTTGGTTGTCTGCTATACTTTACTGCCTGTTGGCACAAACGGACCTTGAATATCTGAGAAAAACTACAGTCTGAGAGCTCCTCATCTGTGTGTGTCTCTCTTGTTTCACCAAAGCCCAAACTCTATAGATCATTTGTTGTTACCTTGAGCATAAGAAAACACATGAAGTGATAATAAGCACATGTTTATAGATAGATGGATAGCTAGATAGCTAGATAGCTAGATACAACTTGTCATATACCTGAATCAAATTGTAGAAAATAACGTGTTAGTTCCAGGTGTACAGCATAGTGATTCAGTTATACGTATACATGTATCTATTCTTTTTCAAATTCTTTTCCCATTTAGGTTATTACATAATACTGAGCAGAGTTCCCTAAACTATACTCCAATATAAAATTTTAAAAAACCCATCTGTGTCCAATTAAAATAATTGTAAGAAAATAATTTTCTTACGTGTTGTCCCATTTCTCACTTGAAGTCAGTGGGGAGCTTGAGAAGGACCATTGAAAACTCCCAGCTACCGTTCTCTTGAGCCCCCAAACACGCCTTAGTTCTCACTTAGATTATGGTGAAGGGAGTACCTCTGTCAGGTCCACCCCATCATGTGGGTGATTATGGAGGGGTGGTGGAGGTGGCAGCAATGATGCCTTTCATCAGTGTGCCCTGTATTTTTACACGTATTCTGATTTTGGTCTACCTCAGAGGTTGGTTGACCAAGCATTCTGCATTATTCTCTTTTTCCTCACCTAGGAAGAAACCGGATCTCAAGGGTGGTTAAGTAATCTCGAGTTGGATTTGAACTCGGGACTTCTATTTTCTGATCGAGTGCACTTTCTGTTGGAGTCATTGCTTTCAAACTGTGGCATGTGGAGGTGCCTCAGAAGCTATGGTGATGAGTGGGGACAGGGGGGCGCAAGGACCTACATCCTGCCTACAGATCCACCTTCATCTGGTTGATTTACAGGACTCTGTATGAGGTTTCGATTTATAAAAGGGTTCTTGCATTTTCAGTTTGATGTAACAAAGCACTACCAAAATGTAGTTATTATTATTGTGCATGCACGTGTGGGTTGGCGGGGGTTTGGCTGGGCTGTGCAAGGCTGCCGTGCTGCAGGCTGCAGCAGTGGGGCAGCTCTGCTTCTCGTTGCAGGCGTGTGGGTCAGCCAGCAGGATGGCTCTGTTCCACAGGCCTCTCATCTCTCCTGGACCAGTGGGTCAGCCAGGGCACGTTTTACACATCTTCCAGACTTAGGCTTGGGGCCGGCCTACTGTCTCTTCTGAAGCAAGTCACATGGCCAAGCCCAAAGTCAAGGGGTGGGGCAGTTCACGGCTCACTGTGAGGCCGTGGCCAGGGCATGGATGCAGAGAGGCTTGAAGAGTTGGGGCCAGTAATGCAGTCGACCACAGGTACATTCACAAATTGTAGTATCATCACTGCACTGCCAACATTGGAAAGTAATGAAAGTTCTTCAAGCCATCTGTACCTATAGGATCCGCTGGAGGTGGCTTTGTAGTAAAGGACAGGAGATTTGTACCCAGAGATCATCAGGCTTGAGGAATGTTGCTTGTGAGTGGCTGCCAGTTTTGGTTGTGGTCCTCATTTTTCATAACTTGCTCAGGTAGGGTGATGTTTAAATGTGTATATGTGTTAGTGTAAGGACGGAGAGAGAGATGCACGGTACAGACGTGCCTCGCCTACCAACCTTGTCCGTTTCCATCCTTGTTTGACCTGAAAGCTTTATTCTATGCTTCGCCTTCCCTCCCACCCCTGCTCTCCCCCAACATTCACAGTAAGTTGGTCTGTAGATCCAGTTCCTCCTCTGCCACTGTGTCCTTGGTTGGTGTCAGCTGCACATCTGTACTGTAAGCTTTACCTGCTGAAAGCCATTCCTGGGTGGTTTGTACCTTCTGAACCTAGACTGGCTAATTTGCCTTCATAAACTGTCAGATTCTGCAAAGGTCATTCAATTCTGTCTTCTTTGTAATGTGGTTTGAGAAAAATGGCTAAGAGGCCAAACAGAGAGAAATCTGCCCTGAACACAACATGCCAGCTGCATTCTAATTCATCATTGTAAACATGGTGCAGGAGTTACCAAGTACGATATTTATGAAGATGGACTCAATGAGGAGTGTATAAGGACAGATGCAAAATATTACAGTCACAAAATAAAAATTACTTCCTGAGGTTTGGGACAGACAAAATCTCCCCATCTTCCTTACTGCTGTTTTTCCCAGTATGTTTAATTACTCGGGTGACAGTCATTAAACATCGCACGTCATGTGTGCCAAGTGATCCAAAGGCTCTTCACCAGACATCTGAGTGGGAGGGTGACTACCTTGTGGGACAAGTGATTATGATAAAGGAAAACAAGTAAATCATCAGGTGATGCAAAAAGATAGGCATCCATTCTGTTTAGTCAAAATCAATTTCAATGACTTTTAAAAAGATGGGAAGAATCATAACCATAGGCACTGTGCAAGTATGACCACTTTATCTGATTTGGCAAGTCATTTTCTAATTATCTGGAGCCCACACTAAGTGTATCTACATGCTAAAATTCATTTCCTTCTAGTAGGATCCCATCTACCTGGATCTCAATAATGTGGCAATCTTATCAATGTGGAACGTCTCTGAATACAGAAGGATGTGGGAAGGCCACCAAATTGCCAACCCCAGTGTCTCAGCCAGGGTGTGATCAGAGAAGCAGAGCCACTAGCATTTATGATCTGGATTTCACTTAGGCAGTTGGGGGATCTGGTTAAACAGTCAATAGAAGGTTGTTACTTCTGTATTTGACCCTGGGGCCTGAGGTTGGCAGGGCAGGCAGTGGGAAGGAAAGATGGACATGAAGTGGAGGAAGCAAAGATGAACTGGGACCCTTGGGGATAAGCCGGACTCCAGGAGGATGGGCTGGAAAGCACATTGGTCTCTTGCTGCCTTCAAGCAACTTCCAGGATGGGGCTGACCTCTAGCAGAAGCTGACTGACCTTCATCATGGGACAAGCAAGCACTTGGCCAGGAGTCAGGGAAGGTAAAGGAGGAGTTCCCAAATGGCTGGACAGGCTCATTGGCTGCCTCTTGACAGCTAGGTGGCCCACAGACAAATGATAAACGTAAGAGCTGCAGTGGCCCCTGGCACCCTGCACCAACCTTTCAAATGCAAAAGTGCCACAGCTGCCGCCGTACTTCCTTCTTTCAGCTACACACAGAATGAATGCCTCTTGTGGTCCATGCCAACCCGGAACTCCATAGAAGAGGGAGGTTTAGGAAACACAGTTCCACTTTAGCTAGGTTAACACGATACAAATCTACTACACTTAGTCTCACAAGCCCATTGATCACACATGGCCTGCCCAAATTGGAATAATCCCTGTTGGTTCACCATTTTGTAAGGGCCACTGTTTACCTAGTTTGCCTAATTAGGGCTCTAGAGTGTTAGATGCAACCATCAGTTCTGTATTGCCTGTTAAGGATCTGCTTACCTGATGGGAATCTGTTTTTTAAATTTTTTTAATTGAAGTATAGTTGATTTACAATGTGTTAGTTTCAGGTATACAGCACAGTGATTCAGTTTCATATACATATATACATTTTTTTCCGATTCTTTTCTATTATAGGTTATTACAAGATGTTGAATATAGTTCCCTGTGCTATACAGTAGGTCCTTGTTGTTTATCTATTTTATATATAGTAGTGTGTATCTGTTAATCCCAAACTCCTAATTTATCCCTCTCCCCATGATGGGAATGTTTAACCCTTGAATTTGCAATGACATCATAAGGATTCTTTGAGAAAAACCAGTAATGCAGTGTAGCACACTGCACTGACAGTCATATCCGATGCGGAGGTACATAAACATCAATGGGTATGAATACTATAACACATATATGCTATAAATAATATACCGCCATTGATATAACATGGGGTAGCAATGACGCCTCATCAGTGAAATCCAGGAACAAGAGTAGCTTAGTCGTTAACAAATGTTGATTGAGCACCTGCTCTGTGTCAGGTAGTGCTAAAGGCACAGGGGATATAGCAGTTAATAGAACAGCGTCGGCCCTAAGGTGCTTAGGTTCTATTCCAGGTCATCACAGCCAAGGCGCTACTGACATTGTTGGCTGGGTAATTCTTCGTTGTGGCCATTGGTCTGTTCATTGCAGAATGTCAGACAGTGTCGCTGACCTCTGCCTACCAGAGGCCAGTAGTCCACTCACTCCTCTCCAAGTGGAGGCAACCAAAAATGTCTTTAGACACTGTCAAATGTCCCTGGGGGGGAAATCACCCCTAGTTGCGAACTGCCGTTTCAGGAGAAAGGACAGATAATAGTTACCACTGAGATACTTTCGGACACTACAAGGTGACATTGAGAGTATAAACTAGGACTGCGTGGTTCCATGACCATGTTCTGGGGGGTTGAGAAAGGCCTTGTGGAGGATTGGCATTTGATTTGAGATGCAGGTGGTCCTTCAGAGATCTGGGGGCAAAGTACTTCAAGCAGAAGGAGGAGCCAGTGCTCAGACCCTGGGGGGGAACGAGCTTGGGGTGTTGGAGGGCAGAAATGTCAGGGGACTTGGAGCACATGTGAAGGGGAGAGAGGAGTGCATGGGATGGGGTTGGGGGCTTGACATGGGGGCTTTGTTGCAGGGGTCATGGTACGGAGCCTGCATTTAACCCTGGCTACTCAGGGAAGTCATGGGAGAGATTTGATCAGGAGAATGAGGTCATCTAATTTATTTAAAAGAGCCATGCGGCCACTGTGTGTGGGGTAGACAAATGCCTCATTGTCCTGCAGCGTCATGTACTCTACTTCCTACATCCAGTGACCTACAGGGATCCACGATAACCCCCTGCAGCATAACCCCCTGTTATCCATGATAACCCTGCAGCTGGCTGTTCCGCCTAATAAGCAAATGGTAGTTTTGAGTCTCAGTGTCTGGCGGTGATCAAAATTGGACCTGGAAATCTAGCACTTTCATCACTGACATTTCTTAAATGCTGGCTACTTGAGTTTCTGGCCCTTGCGTGTACACATCAGCATCCTTGCTCAAGTGCTAAGCCCCACCCCTACCCCACTTTTAAAAACAGGCCTTCTGCAGCCTTTGGTAAACATCAGCTTTTCCCTAAGGCGGTAGTGGGAAGGACCCACATAGATTTTGCATTTGGGTAAAATCTGAAAATCTCCTACCTGACTACTGCCTGTAATATTCTTTTCTTTCTGACCCAAATACCTTTACTCTAGGTTATTTCTCTCCATCTATCTCTCTTCCCCCCTCCTCCCCAACCCCCATACCTACATAGGATTTTACTGGTTTTATGCCCGTTTATATTTGAATTACATAGCATGAGCATTCATGCTCTTTACTCATAGAAGAGTCACTCTGTCTTTCCTGGAAAAATGATTTACTTTCATTTTGGACCCTGTTTGAAAACACCCGGTTGTCTGAGTAGAAGCAGAAAAGTAAATGCCAAGAAGAGCCCTGCTCCAGGCAGGGGTGACATGTAGCATCTGACAGCCTGTGAGCAGGACAGCAGACCCAGGATTCAGAAACGTCTTCCTGAGGTCAGTACAGGGTCACTAGCCCTGACACCACCATAACTAAGTCATCCTGAGGGCTTCTTTGTGTGACAGGCCAGCGTGGCAATGGATTTCCCAATGAAGATCATGAGACATCAAGATAAAATTGATGTCTTCTCAGCATAGTCTATCTAGCAGTGCAGGAAAATGTTACACTTTTTAGTTACATTTTAATTTAAAGCGATAAGAAATAGGAGTGGTTTGGGTGCTTAAAGAGTTACTTGAGGAAAAAATAGATCATCCGGAGTGCTTCTCTAAAGGTTACTTCTCCAAATTTTATTATTTGGCCTAGCTTTCAGTGGAATCTTCCAAAAGGCATTAATCCGTTCTCTTGCTTCAATGTATGTTTTCTTGATGGATATTATCTATTTTCTGTTATGTTGTAAGATTTCCAGGACACGTAAAAGTTGGAGGATATATGGTTGATGCAGAATAATTCTGTAGAGTAATGAGATTGATTTGGGGAGGTAGTTTAAGGAATACAGATGCCTTTCTTTCACTTTTCCTGAGGAGATGTAAAAAGAAAGGGAAGGAACAGCATCTGAAGCTAAGGAAGGAATTATATGAGCTGAAGACTACATAGGAGCAGAATGAGCTTTTTAACCCAGTTCCAAATAGCAGTTGACTTAGACCAATGGCAAAAGCTAGCACTGCAGGCACTTAGGAAGCATTTTTTATTAGATATTATTGGGCTTGGACAGGAAATCAGACCCTGGTTGTCCTAAAAGAAAATCAGCACTGTTTTTCCATGGGCCATTTGTGCCAGTGGTAGTTTTGTGGGAGGCAGGATTTGCAAAATGACCATGTGTTTGACAGGTCATTGAGGGAGATAGCCTTGTGAGTGAATGTTCCATGGGTGTCCTTTAAGTTTTTTGCTCCTTCTGTGAACAGCCTGAAGTTTTACTTGGTTTAAAGATTTAGGAAAATAATAGCTATACATACTCACAAATCAAATTCAGCCAGTATTGATTTTAGCCTTGTACGAGCAAGGACTATTTTTGGTGCTATACATGAATCAAAGGAGAGCGAGCAAGGGAGAAGGGGAGACTGTCTCTGGCTCTTGAGGTTTGGAAGTGAAGATGCAGGTATGTGTACAAGTTGCTACAATACTACACACATGGAGAGCATGTGTGTTCTTTTTTTTTAATTAAAAAAATATTTTTAACATCTTTATTGAAGTATAATTGCTTTACAATGTAGTGTTGGTTTCTGCTTTATAACAAAGTGAATCAGTTATACATATACATATGTTCCCATATCTCTTCCCTCTTGCGTCTCCCTCTCACCTTCCCTATCCCACTCCTCTAGGTGGTCACAAAGCATCGAGCTGATCTCCCTGTGCTATGTGGCTGCTCCCACTAGCTAGCTATTTTACGTTTGGTAGTGTATATATGTCCATGCCACTCTCTCACTTTGTCACAGCCTCCCTTCCCCCTCCCCGTGTCCTCAAGTCCGTTCTCTACGTCTGCATCTTTATTCCTGTCCTGCCCCTAGGTTCTTCAAACCTTTTTTTTTTTTTTTTAGATTCCATATATATGTGTTACCATACGGCATTTTTTTTTTCTCTTTCTGAGTTAACTTCACTCTGTATGACAGACTCTAGGTCCATCCACCTCACAACAAATAACTCAGTTTCATTTCTTTTTACGACTGAATAATATTCCATTGTATATATGTACCATATCTTCTTTATCCATTCATCTGTATATGGACACTTAGGTTGCTTCCATGTCCTGGCTATTGTAAATAGAGCTGCAATGAACATTGGGGTGCATGACTCTTTTTGAATAATGGTTTTATCAGGGTATATGCCCAGTAGTGGGATTGCTGGGTTATATGGTAGTTCCATTTTTAGTTTTTTAAGGAACCTCAATACTGTTCTCCATAGCGGCTGTATCAATTTACATTTCCACCAACAGTGCAAGAGGGTTCCCTTTTCTCCACACCCTCTGCAGCATTTATTGTTTCTAGATTTTTTGATGCTGGCCATCCTGACCGGTGTGAGGTGATACCTCATAGTAGTTTTTTTGTTGTTGTTGTTGTTTTTTGGTGGTACGCGGGCCTCTCACTGTTGTGGCCTCTCCCGTTGCGGAGCACAGGCTCCGGACGCACAGGCTCAGCGGCCACGGCTCAGGGGCCCAGCTGCTCTGCAGCATGTGGGATCTTCCCGGACAGGGGTACAAACCTGCGTCCCCCGCATCAGAGGGCGGACTCTCAACCACTGAGCCACCAGGGAAGCCCCATAGTAGTTTTGATTTGCATTTCTCTAATGATTAGTGATGTTGAGCATCCTTTCATATGTTTGTTGGCAATCTGTATATCTTCTTTGGAGAAATGTCTGTTTAGGTCTTCTGCCCATTTTTGGATTGGGTTGTTTGTTTTTTTGATATTGAGCTACATGAGCTGCTTATAAATTTTGGAGATTAATCCTTTGTCAGTTGCTTCATTTGCAAATATTTTCTCCCATTCTGAGGGTTGCCTTTTCGTCTTGTCTGTGGTTTCTTTTGCTATGCAAAAGCTTTTAAGTTTCATTAGGTCCTATTCGTTTATTTTTGTTTTTATTCCCATTTCTTTAGGAGGTGGGTCCAAAAGGTTCTTGCTGTGATTTATGTAATAGAGTGTTCTGCCTATGTTTTCCTCTAAGAGTTTGATAGTTTCTGGCCTTACATTTAGGTCTTTAATCCATTTTGAGTTTATTTTTGTGTATGATGTTAGGAAGTGTTCTAATTTCATTCTTTTACATGTAGCTGTCCAGTTTTCCCAGCACCACTTATTGAAGAGGCTGTCTTTTCTCCATTGTATATCCTTGCCTCCTTTATCAAAGATAAGGTGACCATATGTGCATGGGTTTATCTCTGGGCTTTCTATCCTGTTCCATTGACCTATATTTCTGTTTTTGTGCCAGTACCATACTTTCTTGATTACTGTAGCTTTGTAGTATAGTCTGAAGTCAGGAAGCCTGATTCCTCCAGCTCCATTTTTCTGTCTCAAGATTGCTTTGGCTATTCAGGGTCTTCTGTGTTTCCATACAAATTGTAAGATTTTTTGATCTAGTTCTGTGAAAAATGCCATTGGTAGTTTGATAGGGATTGCACTGAATCTGTAGATTGCTTTGGGTAGTATAGTCATTTTCACAATGTTGATTCTTCCAATCTAAGAACATGGTATATCTCACCATCTGTTTGGATCATCTTTAATTTCTTTTATCAGTGTCTTACAGTTTTCTGCATACAGGTCTTTCTTCTCCTTAGGTAGGTTTACTCCTAGGTATTTTATTATTTTTGTTGAAATGGTAAATGGGAGTGTTTCCTTAATTTCTCTTTCAAATTTTTCGTTGTTAGTATATAGGAATGCCAGAGATTTCTGTGCATTAATTTTGTATCCTGCTACTTTACCGGATTCACTGATTAGCTCTAGTAGTTTTCTGGTAGCATCTTTAGGATTCTATATGTATTGTATCATGTCATCTGAAAACAGTGACAGTTTTACTTTTTTCTTTTCTGATTTGGATTCCTTTTATTTGTTTTTCTTCTGTGATTGCCATGGCTAAAACTTCCAAAACTATGTTGAATAATAGTGGTGAGAGTGGGCAACCTTGTCTTGTTTCTGATCTTAGAGGAAATGGTTTCAGTTTTTCACCGCTGAGAACAATGTTGGCTGTCGGTTTGTAATACATGGCCTTTATTATGCTGAGGTAGGTTCCCTCTATGCCCACTTTCTGGAGACTTTTTATCATAAATCGATGTTGAATTTTGTTAGAAGCTTTTTCTGCATCTGTGGAGATTATCATATGGTTTTTATCCTTCAGTTTGTAATATGGTGTATCAAATTGATTGATTTGCGTATATTGAAGAAACCTTGCATTCCTGGGATAAACTCCACTTGATCATGGTGTATGATCCTTTTAATGTGCTCTTGAATTCTGTTGGCTAGTATTTGTTGAGGATTTTTGCATCTATGTTCATCACTGATATTGGCCTGTAGGTTTCTTTTTTTGTGGCCTCTTTGTCTGGTTTTGCTATTTGGGTGATGTTGGCCTCATAAAATGAGTTTGGGAGTGTTCCTCACTCTGCTGTATTTTGCAAGAGTTTGAGAAAGATAAGTGTTAGCTCTTCTCTAAATGTTTGATAGAATTCGCCTGTGAAGCCATCTGGTCCTGGGCTTTTGTTTGTTGGAAGATTTTTAATCACAGTTTCAATTTTAGTGCTTGTGATTGGTCTGTTTATATTTTCTGTTTCTTCCTGGTTCAGTCTCGGAAGGTTGTGCTTTTCTAAGAATTTCTCCATTTCTTCGTGGTTGTCCATTTTATTGGCGTAACTTGCTTGTAGGTATCTCTCATGATCCTTTGTATTTCTGCAATGTCAGTTGTTACTTCTCCTTTTTCATTTCTAATTCTATTGATTTGAGTCTTCTCCCTTCTTTTCTTGATGAGTCTAGCTAATGGTTTATCAATTTTATCTTCTCAAAGAACCAGCTTTTAGTTTTATTGATCTTTGCTATTGTTTCCTTCATTTCTTTTTATTTATTTCTGATCTGATATTTATGATTTCTTTCCTTCTACTAATATTGGGTTTTTTTTTGTTCTTCTTTCACTAATTGCTTTAGGTGTAAGGTTACCTTGTTTATCTGAGGTGTTTCTTGTTCCTTGATGTAGGATTGTATTGCTATAAACTTTGCTCTTAGAAGTGCTTTTGTTGCATCCCATAGGTTTTGGGTCATTGTGTTTTCATTGTCATTTGTTTCTAGATATTTTTGATTTCCTCTTTGATTTCTTCAGTGATCTCTTGGTTATTTAGTAGCATATTGTTTACATGTGTTTGTATTTTTTTACACCTTTTTTTTTTTTTACTGTAATCGATATCTAGCCTCATAGCGTTGTGGTCGGAAAAGATTCTTGATTCGATTTCAATTTTCTTAAATTTACCAAGGCTTGATTTGTGACCCAAGATATGATCTCTCCTGGAGAATGTTCTACGAGCACTTGAGAAGAAAGTGTATTCTGTTGTTTTTGGATGGTATGTCCTATAAATATCAATTAAGTCTATCTTGTTTAATGTGTCATGTAAAGCTTGTGTTTCCTTATTTATTTTCATTTTGGATGATCTGTCCATTGGTGAAAGTGGGGTGTTGAAGTCCCCTACTATGATTGTGTTACTTTTACAGCTGTTAGCATTTGCCTTATGTGTTAAGGTGCTCCTATGTTGGATGCATAAATATTTACTATTGTCATGTCTTATTCTTGGATTGATCCCTTGATCATTATGTAGTGTCCTTGTCTCTTGCAATGGTCTTTATTTAAAGTCTATTTTGTCTGATATGAGTATTGCTACTCCAGTTTTCTGGTGATTTCCATTTGCATGGAATATCTTTTTCCATCCCCCCACTTTCAGTCTGTCTGTGTCCCTAGGTCTGAAGTGGGTCTCTTATAGACAGCATATATACGGGTCTTGTAGTTGTATCCATTCAGCCAATCTATGTCTTTTGGTTGTGGCATTTAATCCATCTACATTTAAGGTAATTATCAATATGCATGTTCCAATTACCATTTTCTTAATTGTTTTGGGTTTGTTTTTGTAGGTCTTTTTCTTCTCTTATATTTCCTGCCTAGAGAAGTTCCTTTAGCATTTGTTGTAAAGCTGGTTTGGTGGTGCTGAATTCTCTTAGGTTTTGTTTGTCTGTAAAGGTTTTAATCTCTTTGTTGAATCTGAATGAGATCCTTGCTGGGTAGGGTAATCTTGGTTGTAGGTTTTTCTCTTTCATCACTTTCAATATGCCCTGCCACTCTCTTCTGGCTTGCAGAGTTTCTGCTGAAAGATCAGCTGTTAACCTTATGGGGATTCCCTTGTATGTTATTTGTTGCTTTTCCCTTGCTGCTTTTAATATTTTTTTCTTTGTATTTAATTTTTGATAGTTTGATTAATATGTGTCTTGGCATGTTTCTCCTTTGAATTATCCTGTATGAGACTGTCTATGCTTCCTGGACTTGATTGACTATTTCCTTTCCCATGTTAGGGAAGTTTTCAACTACAATCTCTTCAAATACTTTCTCAGACCCTTTGTTTTTCTCTTCTTCTTCTGGGACCACCAGTTTGAATGTTGGTGTGTTTAATGTTGTCCCAGAGGTCTCTGGACTGTCCTCAATTCTTTTCATTCTTTTTTCTTTATTCTGCTCTGTGGCAGTTATTTCTACTCTTCTATCTTCCAGGTCACTTATTCGTTCTCCTGCCTCTGCTATTCTGCTACTGATTCCTC
Source organism: Pseudorca crassidens (assembly GCF_039906515.1). Taxonomy (NCBI): domain Eukaryota; kingdom Metazoa; phylum Chordata; class Mammalia; order Artiodactyla; family Delphinidae; genus Pseudorca; species Pseudorca crassidens. The sequence continues at coordinate 30,787,184 of NC_090296.1, read as the reverse complement.
TATAGCGTATTTTTAATTTCATTTATTGTGTCGTTCATCATTGTTTGTTTTTTCTTTAGTTCTTCGAGGTCCCTGTTAAATGTTTCTCATATTTTCTCCATTCTATTTCTGAGATTCATCTTTACTGTCATTACTCTGCATTCTTTTTCAGGTAGACTGCCTACTTCCTCTTCATTTGTTTGGTCTGGTGGGTTTTTACCTTGCTCCGTCATCTGGTGCATATTTCTCTGCCTTCTCATTTTGTTTAACGTACTGTATTTGGGGCCTCCTTTTCTCAGGCTGCAGGTTCATAGGTCCTGTTATTTTTGGTGTCTGTCCCCAGTGGGTGAGGTTGGTTCAGTGGCTTGTGTAGGCTTCCTGGTTGGTGGGACTGGTGCCTGTGTTCTGGTGGGTGGGGCTGGATCTCATTCTTCTGGTGGGCAGTGCCGTGTCCAGTGGTGTGTTTTGGGGTGTCTGTGAACTTAGGGTGACTTTAGGCAACCTCTCTGCTAATGGGTGGGGTTGTGTTCCTGTCTTGCTAGTTGTTTGGCCTGTGGCGTCCAGCACTGGAGCTTGCTGGCCTTTGGGTGGAGCTGGGTCTTAGTGTTGAGATGGAGATCTCTGGGAGAGCTCTCGCCAATTAATATTACATGAGGCTGGGAGGTCTGTGGTGGTCCAGTGTCCTGGACTTGTCTCTCCCACCTTGGAGGCTCAGGTCCAACACCCGGCCAGAACACCAAGACCCTGCCCGCTGCATGGCTTGGAAGGAAAGGAAGGAAAAAAAAAAGCAAATAATGAACAGAGAGAACCCCAAAACAAATGGTCAAAGCAAAACTAAACAGACAAAATCACACAAAGAAACATACACACACACTCACAAAAAGAGAAAAAAGGAAAAAAACAAAAAAAAGGGACGAGAGCAACCAAACGAATAAACAAATCCACTGATGATAACAAGCGCTAAAAACTCAACTAAGATAAACATAAAATCAAAACAAATCAGACGCAGAAGGCAAACCCCAAGTCTACAGTTGCTCCCGAAGTCCACCACCTCAGTGTTGGGAACATTCGTTGTCTATTCAGTTGTGCCACAGATGCAGGGTTTATCGAGTTGACTGCGGGGATTTAATCTGCTGCTCCTAAGGCTGCGTGGAGAAAATTCCCTTTCTCTTCTTTGTTTGCACAGCTCCTGGGGTTCAGCTTTGGTTTTGGCTCCACCTCTGTGTGTAGGCCACCCTCAGGTGTCTGTACCGTGCCCAGACAAGAGGGGGTTAAAGCAGCTGATTAGGGCTCTCTTGCTCACTCAGGCCTGGGAGAGGGAGGGGTACAGTAGTCATAATTGGAATGCAGGGCAAGCCTGTGTTGGCAGAGGCCAGCATGCACTGCAACAGTCTGAGGCGTGCTGTGTGTTCTTCCGGGGAAGTTGTCACTGGATCATGGGACCCTGGCAGTGGCGGGCGGAACAGGCTCCGCGGGTGGGGGTATGGGTAGTGCCCTACGCTTGCACACAGGCTTCTTGGCGGCAGAGGCAGCAGCGTTAGCATTTCATGCCTGTCTCTGGGATCCAAGATGATAGCCGAGGCTCATGCCTGTCTCTGGAGGTCACTTAGGTGGTGCTCTGCCATCTGTGGGCACACGGAGCAGGAAGCCCCTCTCCTCGTGCACCCCGAAACAATGGTCTCTTGCCTCTCCGGCAGGTCCAGACTTTTTCCCGGACTCCCTCCCCACTAGCCCCCTTTAGGCTTTCTTCACACAGCCAACCCCAGTCGTCTCCCTGGGGTCTGACCTCTGAAGCCCGAGCCTCAGCTCCCAGCCCGCACCAGCCCTGGTGGGTGAGCAGACAAGCATCTCAGGCTGGTGAATGCTGATCGGCACCGATCCTCTGTGCGGGAATCTCTCCGCTTTGCCCTCTGCACCCCTGTTGCTGCGCTCTCCTCCATGGCTCCAAAGGTTCCCCCTGCCACCCCCATCTCCACCAGTGAAGGGGCTTCCTAGTGTATGGAAACTTTTCCTCCTTCACAGCTCCCTCCCAGAGGTGCAAGTCCCATCCCTATTCTTTTGTCTCTGTTTTGTCTTTTTTCTTTTGCCCTACCCAGGTATGTGGGGATTTTCTTGCCTTTTGGGAAGTCTGAGGTCTTCTGTCAGCATTCAGCAGGTGTTCTGTAGGAGTTGTTCCACATGTAGATGTATTTTTGATGTATTTGTGGGGAGGAAGGTGATCTCCACATCTTACTCCTCTGCCGTCTTGAAGGTCTCCCCTTCCATATGTGTTCTAATGGACATGCAAACTATCACAGTGAGTTTAGGAAGATCTCAAGGAGGGTGTAAATTTCAGTCTGGTTGAAGAGCAAAGGATGGGACCTTGGCAGAAGAGATTGACAAGAATATTCTTGTAGCAGAAAGAGCTTGGGAAAATATGCAGAGCTAGGTGTTGCCTGTTTTGTTTTGTGAAGACAGTAGATTCCTATGATTAGAGCAGTGGTAGAAGTGGAAGTATTGCAGGTGGTCCTTGATAAATATCCAAACCGACTTGGAGAGTAGTTGTAAAGGTCTTGCCAATGGAGTCATTCTGTATTTTCTATGCAATGCAGCATCCATTAGAGGAGTGTGAAGAGGAGATTGTTGTGGAAAATCTAGACAGCATCATTTAGATATAAGCTATGAAATATTTTCCTTGAAACTATTAAAGAATTCTAGATTCTTAGCACTGAAAGGGACATTAGCGATTATCTGTTGAGGTGGTTTTCAAATATTGTGTGGAACCCTTCCTACAAATGACATCTTACACAAATGCCTCGTCTATAAAACAGCTAGAAGGGCAGTCCTGGTGGAAACATGATGGGAAGAGTTTTGCATGTGCTGTTTTCTCCTCCCTTCACCCATATAGCAATCCCCAAGTTACCTGCAGAGGAAGCTCAAAATCATGGCACAACCTGATGTTTTAAAGATGAAGTAACTCAAAGGAAATGGAAACAAATGTTTACAAAAAGACATGTTCAATAGTGTTACCTTATTTATAACAGCTGAAAAACTGGTCCCAACCCAAATGTCTATCAACAGGAGAGTAGATAGACAAATTGTGGTGTCTATCTCATACATGGTGTAGTACTCAGGAGTCAAAGGAGTGCCCTCCTGATACACATAACAGCATGGATGAATCTCAGAAACATTAAGTGAAAGACGCATGACACAAAAGAGTGTGCACTCTCTGAATTCCATATATATGACATCCAAGAACTTGTAAAAGTAACCAGTGGGGTAAGAAATTAGAAAGTGGTTGCCTGGGTCTTCCCTGGTGGCGCAGTGGTTAAGAATTCCCTGGCCAATGCAGGAGACATGGGTTCAAGCCCTGATCCGGGAAGATCCCACATGCCGCAGAGCAACTAAGCCCGTGTGCCACAACTACTGAAGCCCATGCGCCTAGAGCCCATGCTCCCACAAGAGAAGCCACCACAATGAGAAGCTTGGACACCACAACGAAGAGTAGCCCCCGCTCGCCGCAACCAGAGAAAAGCCCGCACGCAGCAACGAAGACCCAATGCAGCCAAAAATAAAATAAAATTAAATTAAATAAAAAAAATAGAATACACATTATTTTAAAAAAAGAAAGAAAGAAAGAAAGTGGTTGCCTGTGTGACAGGGAGGAGGATGGACTCAAAAGGGGCATAAAGGGACTTTCTGGAGTTTTGGAAGTGTTCTGTATATTGCTTTGCATGGTGGTTACATTTGTGTATTCAGTCGTCAAAGCTCATCAAACAAAATGCCAAAGATGTGTGCATTTTACTGTATGTTCGTCGTACCTTAATTAGTAAAAGTTGAGTTATCAAAGGTCCTTAGAGGGAAAGTTGCCCGGTTCTCATAGAAAGACTAGTGGCTGGAGCTTAGGTTTCCTGGATTCCTGGTCCAGTTCTTCTCACCGTATCCCCCTCCCTCAGACTCCTGCATCCTCTTCACCAACACAGTATCAACACTGACTCAGTGCCACCCCCAACCACCCTTCCCCCAGCTCACAAACTTCACTGCTGCTGAGAAGGATTAACTTGACCATACTATAGAATTTCTGACTCAGCTTTTAACATTTTCCTGCAGTGAGACCAGAACTGGCAAACACAGCCACACTTTTCTTAAACCGTGCTTCACTTGTATTGCCAACCCACTGACAAACAGTGCTCTATTCCACAGCTATGGGGGGGCTTGTATGACGTAGCCATGTTTTGCTAGATGGCAATGGGGCAGGGGAGAAGACACTGATGGCTTCCATTGAAGACCTGTCTACATTGGTGGACGGCCACCTCTCAAGTCACACCTTGTTTTTGCATATCCAGAGGCTCACCTGCACAGATGTGCAGTTCAACTCCATGAGTGATCACTAACCAGGCGGCACACACTGCTGTGCTAATTGGTGTGTGTGTGAAGAGCATCGTTCGAGGAGAAGGCGGGAGGAGGTGAGAACTCATTACTGCCTTCTGGCTCATGGAAACATTGGCGATCCCCAGTGGGTTGCTCACTGCTCTTTAGGAGGATGTAGCTTTTTTGCCCTCCTGAGCCTTTGTTCATGGTCTCTGCCTGGAGTGTGCCGGGCTGCGTTTCCCATCCGCAGTATCACACACATTCATGTCAGACTCTCTCACTCTACTGAGAACTTTTATCTATCTTTATCATCTTTGTGTTCCAGAAACCAACAACAGCACTTTAGTCTGGAAAGGTGGATCTTAAGTAAGAGCTATTTTGTCCCCATCACCCCAGGGGATATTTTGCAATGTCTGGAGATGTTTTTGGTTGTCAAAAACTGGGGGCAGGGTTTTATTGACATATACTGGGTAGAGGCTAGGAATGCTGCTAATAATCTTACAGTATACAGGGTAGCTCTCCACAACAAAAAAATTACCCAGCTCAAAATGTCAATAGTGCCAAGGTTGAGAAACCCTGATTGAGAATACACTTTATTGTATGGAAGATGACAAATCAACAATATCATGGAATCATCATTTACTCAGAGCTGGGTCAGTGCTTTCCATTATGATGAATCTCTCAGCTTCTGTTACCATTCTTGATTCTCTAGGCATCATGGTCAAACTCTTTGAGATGGGGGTGTGTATGACTGAGTCTGGTAGCTACTTGCTAAACTGGAATAACTCTCAATATCTCTCAATATTGCCTTGACTCAGTTTTGGGTTTCTCATCCCTTAATCTGTAGCCAGGTAACAGAGGCTTTTATACACATCATGGAGATCTGCCTGCTCTGCTTAGAAGGGGTCTGTGGGTGAAAGAATGAACTCAGATTAAATTTACTTGCCCAGGGCCACACAGCTAGTGTGTTTTGGCTTCCAGAGTCATCATTTGTCAGTATGCATGTTTCCTTTTTACTTTCTTGGATTTCATTAAAATTCCCACCTCTCCCTAGTAAAATTGGTTTCCCCTTGGCACAGATGCTCTAGGAATCTTGGTCTAGGGCTTAGTCTCTTAAATAAGTACAGAGATACCACCATGTTTGTTAGAAGCTATAGTTGCACCTGTTCAGTTCCCAATCAGGCCAGCACTCAGTGTTCTAGTTTATCTTTTTGTTCAGTCTGTACACGTCATAAGAATCTTTCTTTTATTTAAGGTAAAAATTAAAATGTGGGGAAAAAATGGAAAGAAATAGAAAACCAAACATTTTTAGTTAGGTTACTCATTGTATGTGGCTAAGGGCAAGACATTTACAAATCTCTCATTTCTAAAATGGTAAATAAGTTTTCCTTCTAGATCTTAAAATTTATGATGATAGGGCTAGTTTTTTTATTGTAACATATCCATTTTTCTTTGTTTAACTCTCCAGTATTCAACAGATTAAGGTGTAGGAATTAAGAAAAACTGTGCTAAAGCAGAAAAGGTAAGATTTCATGCAAATGGTAGAAATCATGAAATACAGTTTTAAACTTGGAGTGTGGTTTGGGAAGATATTTCTTATTTCTCTTAAGAATACTTCCCTTCTCAGATAGTCTGCTTCAGTTTCTGCATGTTTTAATGAGAGGACCAAACATAGAGTACAATCAAGTGTAATGTGTGCTCAAAATGAACACGACTGGCACTTTGGAAATCTGGTGTGGCAAAAATCACCTAGAATCAGATAAATTAGGAGTCACCTTTTGTTCTTGTGATGAAAAAGTGTTTGTCATGCTGAAGAATTAGTAAGAGGCTTCTTTAAAATGACAGACCCAAGTTTGAATTTTAAGCAATGCGATTTTCAAAAATTTGACCTGCACCAAACCTTTCACGAGAACCTTATATAAAGCAAGGGTGCTGTGTCTTTACTGGGAAATAAATATTCTTCAAGGAAATAGATAACCTTGAAAAACATTCAGATGAAAAACATGGAAGTGGAAATGACCTCTTCTTGACTCCATAATAGATGTCCCCTGTCCTTGATCTGCTCAAGGACCAACTTGATCCCAGGCTGGCCAGGGTTTGATACCTCTGAGTAATGACAGCAATGACCCCACAGTATCAATAAGTAACAGAATATACAGAATCACCGTAGATAGCAGCCACTTAAAACTTCCCCTTAAACTGCTAGCCAAAGCACTAATTAAGACCTGCAATGGAAGCTGGGTGACATGTGCTATATGGTCTCCTGCAGCCAGAGCCTGGGACTGAGTTTTTTCACTCACTGTCTAGTAATAATAACAGGCATTTAATCTCTTTGCTGATCCAGTCTCTTTTGCTTTCCTATGTTGTTTATTCCATGAGAGCCTTCAATATGAGTTATAAAAATGTCACTGTGTCTGCAACTGCATTTTTCATCCTATAAACTCCCAGGGAACTCATCAATTTAACCTGCTTTGTACAGTTTGCAGCAAACCACTGCCGGCAAGATAGGCTTAATGAAACTTTTTTCTTCATAATGAACACATTTCTCCAGAAAGCATAGCAACAAATGAGCCTGGGATTCTAGGTAAAGACTTACTCTATGAAAATCTATATTTAAATTAAGGGCTTTGCAATAGGATTCTTAAATCCTGTATGAGAAAAATCACCATAGGATTTCACCAAAATCACCTCCAAATAGCAAGTGTGTGCTAGGCATTTGAAATAGAATTTAATCTATAAACAGTTTACCCTAGGCTTTAAGCAATTCATTGCTGGTGAAAAAAAAATCTGGATTCCTTAAAATAGAAATAGAAAAGCATTTGCAGTAACTGGCCATTGTTATAGATACAGATATACAAAGGTAATTTTCTTTTGTATAATTTTTGAATTATAAATTGTTTATCTTTCTATAATAACTTTCACTGTAGAAAGGGCTCTTTTTCTTGCTCAGTTTACATAAAAGTGTCTGGAACAGTTCAGTGACACAGATGCTAGGTATTAAGGACTAACTTCAGACTGAAGCTTTTTTTCCCCTCCCCACCTCCCAGGCCCTTATCCAATACTAAGTAGTGTAAAGGCCAAAAGCCAGATGAAATGATGTGAAAAGAGAAGGTGACTGCACCAGGGGCAAGAATGAGGCTCTCTGAGCTAATGGAGAGAAACCAGTTGACATTTTCCAAAGATTTTTTTTTTTTTAAAGAAGATGTTGGGGGTAGGAGTTTATTAATTAATTTATTTATTTTTGCTGTGTTGGGTCTTCGTTTCTGTGCGAGGGCTTTCTCTAGTTGTGGCAAGCGGGGCCCACTCTTCATCACAGTGCGCGGGCCTCTTACTATTGTGGCCTCTCTTGTTGCGGATCACAGGCTCAGTAGTTGTGGCTCACGGGACCTAGTTGCTCCGCGGCATGTGGGATCCTCCCAGACCAGGGCTCGAACACGTGTCCCCTGCATTGGCAGGCAGATTCTCAACCACTGCGCCACCAGGGAAGCCCTCCAAAGATTTTTAATGGAATCATCTTCAAAGGTTCTCTTTCACTAGTCAACAAATATAAACTTTGTCAACCCCCTCCAGACTCCAGATGTTTGTAATAGAATTAGTGCTCCAACCTTTGTTTCCTGCGAGGGAGGTCCTTGTGGGCACTGCAGGCTGAGCCATAGTAACTCCTGGGAGAGCGAGCGTTGCCTGGTTTCAAGGGAGGCGTCCAAGGGGACTTACCCTTATCAGGTGCTGGACAGAGCTTTCCCAGACTGCGCTAACCTGGCTGGATGACTGAGGGTGCACTGTATGCTTCCTCAGCTGTGCTGTAGAAATGCTAAATCATCAATTTTATGTATTAGGTTTGGGTTTGCAGAATTGCAAGGTGTGTGCTGAGCACGTGCAGGGGGGCTGTCTCCTTACCTTTCCCAGTGCTCCCCAGGCCCTCCCCACCACCTCCATCCCACTTTCACATATCAGAGGTGATCTGCCTGACACATAGAGTGAACAAGTAGGATCCAGCTACTTTTTACATCCTTTTCTGAGACGTTTGGGGTGAGACTCTTTCTTCCTCTTCGTTTCTGTCTCACAGACGGAAGTCCTCGTTTTTCTTACGTGTTCATTTGTCTGCAGTCAGTAGAGACTCGCGGCAGGTGTGCCAGGGAAGCGCTGCCTGCCGGGGTTGGCTGATCTCCTAGCAGGGACCAATGTGCAGTGACGTGGCCATACCCCCCAGCAGCTCTCAGGTGAGGGACAAAGGTCCTGTGTAGTCGTGTGGACTGCAGCCCACAGGAACCTCCTGTCTCTGGCCACCGGCTGCAGAGCACAGGAAGGCATCCCCTTAGATGTGCTGTGTGCAGTCATGGTTGTCTCAAGCCTTTTCCAGGGCTTCCCTGCTCACACAGGGCCTTTGGCAAAGGGGTGGTGCTCATTTTCCAAAAAGGAGACCCATGATGGGTAGTCTTCGGGCATTGTGAGATTTTTTGTTTCATCGTATATTTGGTCAGCTGATACCTTTTAATTACTTTGGCCTTTTTGGGTGGGTGCTAGTTAGGCAATTCTTAGTAAGAAAATAGAAAGGCTTGAGCTCTCTGTTTCGTGTGTGGCAGTCTTTAAATCAGGGCGTTGGATGTGGCTGACTGTATGTAGCCAATTCCATGAGGCTGGGTTTTTTTGTTTTAAATTGAAGTACCGTGGTTTTACAGTGTTGTATCAGTGCCTGGTATATAGCAAAGTGATTCAAATATATATATATATATTTGGATTCTTTTCCATTATAGGTTATTACAAGACACTGAATATAGTACCCTGTGCTATATAGTAAATCCTGTTGTTTATCTATTTTATGTACAGTAGTGTGTATCTGTTAATCCCAAACTGCTAATTTATCCCTCCTGCCACCCCTTTCCCTTTGATAATCATAATTTTGTTTTCTATGTCTGTGAGTCTGTTTCTGTTTTGTAAATAAGTTCATTTGTATCATTTTTTTAGATTCCACATAAAAGTGATATCATGTGATATTTGTCTTTCTCTGTCCAACTTACTTAGCTTAGTATGATAATCTCTAGCTCCATCCATGTTGCTGCAAATGGCATTTCTTTTCTATGGCTGAATAATATTCCATTATATATATATATATATTTATATATGTTTATATATGTGTTTATTTTTGCTTTTGTTTCCCTTGCCTGAGGAGACAGATCCAAGAAAATATTGCTAAGACTGATGACAAAGAGCTTACTGCCTATGTTTTCTTCTAGGAGTTTTTTGGTTTCTTCTAGGAGTTTTATGGTTTCAGGTCTTACATTTAAGTCTTTAATCCACTTTGAGTTTATTTTTGTATATGGGATAAAAAAGTGATCTAGTTTCATTCTTTTGCATGTAGCTGTCCAGTTTCCCCAACCCCATTTATTAAAGAAGCTGTCTTTTCCCCATCATATAGTCTTGCCTCTTTTGTCATAGATTAATTGGCTATATAAGTGTGGGTTCATTTCTGGCTGTCTGTTCTGTTATGATCTATGTGTCTGTTTTTTGTACCAGTACCATACTGTTTTGATTACTGTAGTTTTATAGTATAGTTTGAAATCAGAGTGTGATACCTCCAGCTTTGTTCTTTTTTCTCAAGATTGCTTTGGCTATTTGGCTATTTGGGGTTTCATACAAGTTTTAGGATTATTTTTTCTAGTTCTGTGAAAAATGCCAATGGTATTCTGATGGGGATTACATTGATTCTGTATATTGCCTTGGATGGTATGGTCATTTTCACAACATTAATTCTTCTAATCTGTGAGCACGGTGTATCTTTCAATTCATTTGTGTTGTCTTCAATTTCTTTCATCAGTGTCTTATAGCTTTCTGAGTCTATGTCTTTTACCTCCTTAGATTTATTCCCAGGTATTTTATTCTTTTTGATGAAATTGTAAATGGGATTGTTTTCTTAATTTCTCTTTCTGATAGTTTGTTGGTGGTGTATAGAAATGCAACAGGTTTCTTTAAAGTGAAAATTTCTGTTAAGTAAAAATAGGGTATGTAAAGGAGCATTTGGTTTACTATACCATTTTTCATCTTTAATTTTTAAATTGTGAGGTTTATATGATCTGAGTACAGCCTGAATATATTTCAATATTTAATTGTTTAATTTTTTCTTAAACTGTGATTTAAAAACAAGCGTTAATTCTTAAGATGGGTTTCATTACTTTGGGAACACTGTTTTCTCATAGAACACATTAATGGTTTTAAAATGTAGGATAATGAAAAAATTGTATTCACTTAAAGATGCAGCAGAATTCTAGCACAGGACACAATTAACTAGGACTTTTTAAAAAATTAAACTTTTAATTTTGAGGTAATTGTAGATTCACATACAGTTGTAAGAAATAATACAAAGAGATCCCGTATTTCCCTTTACCCTGCCTCCCCCCCCACCACCATGGTAACATCTTACAAGACTGTAGTACAATATCACAACCAGGTGTGATAATCAGATGATTGACACTGATACAATGAAGTACAGAATGGTTAGCAGACATTTGGTCCTGTCCCAAATATTCATAAAACATTTGGTCCACACCGAAAGGTCCTTGAAATTTGGTCCTATCCAAAATGTCCATGCCAGATGGCTTTGGACAGGACCAAATATCAAGAACCTTTTGGTATGGACAAATGTTTCCATGGACATTTTGAACAGGACCAAATGTGACCAGATATCAAGGGCCTTTTTTGGTGGACCACATGTCTTGGACATTTTCAACAGGACCAGATGTCCTGCAAGGGCACAGAACAGCTCCATTAACACAAGACTCCTTTAAGTTTTCTTTTTTTGTGTGTGTGTGTGTGGTACGCGGGCCTCTCACTGCTGTGGCCTCTCCCGTTGCAGAGCACAGGCTCCAGACGCGCAGGCTCAGCGGCCATGGCTCACGGGCCCAGCCGCTCTGCGGCATGTGGGACCTTCCTGGATCGGGGCATGAACCCATGTCCCCTGCATCAGCAGGCAGACTCTCAACCACTGCGCCACCAGGGAAGCCCTAAGTTTTCTTTTTATAATCATACCCCCTCCTTCCAATATCTGACCTCTGGAAATCTGTTCTTTGTTTCTATAATTTGTCATTCCAAGAATGGAATCATACAGTATGAAACATTTCAGGGTAGTTTTATTTTCCTCAACACAATTACCTCATGATTTATCCAAGTTATTACATGTGTAAGCAGTTCATTCCTTTTTCTTGCTGAGTATTATTCCATGGTGTGGATATACCACAGTTTAACTATTCAACCATTGAAGGACACCTGGGCTGTTTGCAGTTTTTGCCTTCTATAGAAAAATAATCAGGACTTTTGAAAAACACAGTTATAGAGATGCTTATGACTATGTCTTATTACAGAGTATTTATTGGGCTGAGGAGAGTAAGATTAAAGGCTTACAGTCATTTAGGACTAAAACATGTGTTATAAACTATGACAATCTAGCTCAAAATAGCTTGATTCTATAAATGTAGTTTACGGTGTTTAATCACACTTAAGTTTATTATTGGCCAATGTCAGTCAATACAATTTGTGCCTATGTTTTCATTTCTGCTCTCAACCTAAATGATTGCTCAACATACACTGGAAATATTTGCTTTTATTAAACGTTACTCACACATTGCATTGTTTTTGTTCAACCTGGCAATGTGAAAGCACGTGATTGTGTTGATTTTTGCTGCCAAGCCCAGTTGATGGATGTTTTAAAAACATTACATACCCTTATGCACTTGGAGTCTCTCATGATGAGGCTTAATTAAATAAACATTCCATTATGAACGGAAGTGCCAGCCTAGGCTCAGTCCATGAAGTGTACAGTTTATTGATGGATGCTAGGTAATCCGTTGAGGTATGCTCAGAAACATGTGGTTACATTGCTAGGAAGTAGAAGGAGCCTGTCTGCTCCCCCTTGCACCCCACAAAGTATCTGTGTGCATCTGCGTATGCTCCATGTTAGCTCTGGCAGGGACAGAGAAGCAGATGACTGACGTCTTGTCTGCCCAGCAGATGCTCCTCCTAATGGTCATTTGTTGATGTTGCTTTTAATGTAATTCACAGGATTTCTAGGCAAACACATCTTTGAACTGCCAGTAAAATGTTGTCTGCTTAGGAAAGTTTTCCTACAAGGTATAAAGTTTTTAAAAAATATTTTTGCTTTTACCTCATAACAATCTTTTGGAAATATTGTTAGCTCCCTTTGCACCTTACTTAAAGTTGGAGAAATTGAAAGGCAGAGACCAGGTGGGTCTGGGAGAACTTCACGAACAAAAGGAAACGAGTTGAGTCTTGCTTGCCCTAGAAAGTGGGGAATCTAAAGAAGAAAATAGTTCCGGAGGATAAAAATTGACAGCTTTATTGAAGAAGGAAAAAAGTGAATGAGATGATTGGGTTGGAAACTCCCTGAAGGCAAGAATTGTCTTTCATCTGTGCCCTCAGTACCTACTTAAACCCTAGCCCCAAGGAAGGGTTCAGTAAATGTGTAATGCACAAATAAACAAAGGGATGAACAAACGGACTGAAGTAATTTTTGATGTTGTTATTAAACATGCCTTTCTCAGACTGTTCGGTACACCTTGCCCTGACTGTGTTGTTTGTGTTGAGTATCTATGGCTGCATAACAAACTACTGCAAAACAGAGTGGCTTATGACAACAGCAGCTCTGGAGGTTCGCTGGTTTCAGCTCCCAGTTTTCCTGGGTGTCCCTCTTGCAATGGGACCGGAGTTTCTGGAGGCTCCACTTGGCTACAGGATGTCAGGCCTCTCTCTCTCTCCAGGTGGGTCTCAGGGCCTCTCCTCCTTATATGGACTTTCCAGCAGAGGAGCTGAACTTCTAAAGGGGTGGCTCAGGTCTCCTGAGTACAAAAGTGGAAGCTGCCAGGCCTTTCAAAGGCTTAGGCCTGGAGCTATCAGTGTGCCCCTTCTTCCACCTTCTTTTAGTTAAGCGGTCATGGGGGCCAGCCCAGATTTAAAGGGAGGGAAGTAAACTCCACCTCTTCATGGCGCTCCACTGTGATTCCCCAACAATCTCTAACACCATCTGGGTGTCCTACAGTTCAATTCAATTCTGATTCTACCTGGAGTTAGCACAGATCCCACAGGTTAAGGGCTCAGTCCCCCCCTTCTTCAGCCACAAGCGAGGTATTCCCAAGTTATGCACTGTTCTGCCCATGCCACTGCGAATTTGGGGGTTCCCACAACCCCACCTCAGGTTTCATAATTCACTAGAACAATTCATAGAACTCAGGAAAGTGCTAGATTTAGGATTATGGTTGATTATAAAGGATAGAAATGAGCAGGCAGGTGAAGAGAGACATGGGGTGAGGGCCAGAGGATGCTGAGTGCAGGAGCCTGTGTACCCTTGGAGTAGGGGTGCATTGCTCTCCGGGGACATCATGTTCACCAACAGAGGAAGCTCCCCAAAACTTATTATTCAAGAGTGTTTGTCAAGGATTCATTGCCAAGACATGATCGATTATATAGTATCAGCCATTGGTGGCTGAACTCAGTCTCCGGCCCCTCCCTTCTCCCCATAAGTAGGGGATAGAGCTGAAAGTTCTCACTGTGTAATCACAGGTGTGGCCAGCCTCTGCCTTGAAACTGTCAAAGGGCCCAACTTGAGTCACCTTGGTAGCATAAACTCAGGTATAATCCAAAGGGGTTCATGATTAAAGACATTCCTATCACTTAGGAAATTCTTGACGCTCTGTGCCAAGAACCAGAACTGGGACAAAAACAAAATATGTATTTTATTATACCACAGGGGTGATGACAGAATTCATGGCCACTCTTAATCCACCACATGGCCCTCCACAAACTCGAATTGGCCTGTTACCTGATGCAAAATGGATGGAATTTTGAAAGTGACTCTTTTCCTATCATTCACCTGGACAACGGCCCTACTGTATATCTTCATTGTCACTAGAGCAGAGGCTCCCAGAGAGCTGATGCTGTGCCTCGCGTGCACACACGCCAGACACATACAGGGATTTTTCAGAAGCAGCTTGTTGAATTGATATGCCTGTGGGGAGAGGACGGCGACGGGAAATCCCTGTGACAGATCTCGGTGTTGGACTCTGATTCCCAGTCGTGGTTCCTTGGCAACAACTTCCCTGAGCTCCGCAGCTCTCGTGTCTGCTAGGCTCTGCCTGGAGGAGAGAACGAATGATTCTCGTTTCCCTGAACTTGACTGTGTCCATCATTTCCTTCCTCACCCTTGTCTTCTGTTCACCCAGGCCTGAGTCAGACCTCCTAGTTTTGGTCTCTCTGTTTTCTTTTGCTCACAGATTATTCTCTTGGGCCGGATTCCTAGGCCTTCAACTCAGTCATCTAATTCCAGCTTCTCAAATGTTTCTTTTTTTTTTTTTTTTTATTTTAAGTTTGATCTTGCTAAAAAGCTATTTTAGGGTTTGACTGCAGCTTTGGGACATCATTGTCTTACTGGGTCTAGCTTGGAGGTTCCTCTGGTGTCTCTTGCTGGAGTCTTGTCTTTTGAGGATTTCCCTGTCCACATTAGCAAAGCTATATATATATGTATGTATATTTTATTTATTTATTTATGTGTGTGTGTGTGTGTGTGTATATATATATATATATATTTATATGTTTATATATCATCACTTTGTCTTGGGAAGAACCTTATTGTCTCCATTCAGATATTTAAAAATCCTTAATGCTCTGCATCTAGAGTTTTATTTTTTAAGGGACATTTTCTGATAATCTGCCAGTGGTAACCTATAACATGAATTCCATCTACCCTTTGAGTTTAATAGTAATCTTTATGAGAAAATTTTATCCCCTTCTCTCTCACCTTGTAACTGAAATTCTCAAGAGACATTTGTATCTCTCCCACATCCCAGAGCTAGCTTGGAGTTTGGCCTCAGGCAACAACCAACTAACAGTGCCTTGAAAATAATTCTCTGGGGAGTTAATTAGGATAGACTGAATAAGGGGCAATTTTGGTGAATCAAATGGAGAAGAGAATTTCAATGTCAAGGGTTAAAGCATCCCCCTCCTCCATCATTTCAGCTCTTACCTCTACATTCTTAATAAACATTAAAGAAAAGTAACTCTTTTATAGATTTGATACTATTAATTAATTTGGGTGCTAACTGTGGGCTCACTGTTGGTCTGGGCTCCATGGAAGTTTGAGTTATGGTTATAAAGTAAGTTTTAAAAAAAATGTATGGTAAAATCCTAGGCAGTCTTTAAGACCCATCCTAGAAGCCACCACCTCCTAAAAGTCTGACTGGTATTCTTCTCCAGAATTGGTCATTCTCTCATCCTTACCCCTTATGACATTTTTTAAAAATAGATCTTTATTGGAGTATAATTTCTTCACAATACTGTGTTAGTTTCTGTTGTACAACAAAGTGAATCAGCCATATGTATACATTTGTACCCATATCCGCTCCCTCTTGAGCCTCCCTCCCACCCTCCCTATCCCACCCGTCTAGGTCATTGCAAAGCACCGAACTGATCTCCCTGGGCTATGCTGCTGTTTCCCACTAGCTAACTATTTCCATTCAGTAGTGTGTATATGTCGATGCTACTATCACTTTGCCCCAGCTTCCCCATCCCACCCCGTGTCCTCAAGTCCATTCTCTATGTCTACCTCTTTATTCCTGCCCTGCAACTAGGTTCATCAGTACCATTTTTTTTTTTTTAGATTCCACATATATGTGTTAGAATATGATATTTGTTTTTTTCTTTCTGACTTACTTCACTCTGT
Source organism: Pseudorca crassidens (assembly GCF_039906515.1). NCBI lineage: Eukaryota > Metazoa > Chordata > Mammalia > Artiodactyla > Delphinidae > Pseudorca > Pseudorca crassidens. Next base: position 30,771,133 of record NC_090296.1, on the reverse strand, counting down.
ATGACAGACTCTATGTCCATCCACCTCACTACAAATAACTCAATTTTGTTTCTTTTTATGGCCGAGTAATATTCCATTGTATATATGTGCCACATCTTCTTTATCCATTCATCTGTCAGTGGGCACTTAGGTTCTTCCATGTCCTGGCTATTGTAAATAGTGCTGCAATGAACATTGTGGTACATGACTCTATTTTTTTTTTTTTTACTCACGAGTGCTCATGAGATTTATTAGTTTGTGATAATTAAAAAAAAAAAAGGAACAGTGGAGAGAGCAGTAAAACAAACAGAAACCACCATAAGCAGTCACCTAGTAAGAACATGGTGATTCTAAAATAAGCAAATCAAAGTGGGGATCTCCAGTCTCTGTGCCCAGGACTCCTCAGGGCACAAGAAGCCTGCAAATCTGTTTGAACATCAAGTGTGAGGCGTAGATGGAATGAGTACTGTCTTCTGTATGTGTGCAGCCTTTGTATTTCTAGATAGGAGTGCTTAGGGTGGATACCTACATTATAAATCCATTTAAAAGCTCACGTGGCTATTGACCACTATGCATTTTCCTAATTAGCAGACAAGCAGTGCACAAAAAGGACTGATGTTAAAAGGAATCATACTCAGAAAGGCTGGGAACACTGATCTGAAAAACATATTCTTTGATATTTATCCAAAATGCCATCATGGGGCAAATGAGAAGGTAACAAGATTTAATCTGTGGGCAGAATGTTCCTCAGAAGCAATCTGAGTGAAGGACAGGATGAGGGCCAGTGCCTGGAACAAAAAGAGGCATGACTCTTTTTGAATTACGGTTTTCTCAGGGTATATGCCCAGTAGTGGGATCGCTGGGTCATATGGTAGTTCTATTTTTAGTTTTTTAAGGAACCTCCATACTGTTCTCCATGGTGGCCGTATCAATTTACCTTCCCACCAACACTGCAGAAGGGTTCCCTTTTCACCACACCGTATCCAGCATTTATTGTTTCTAGATATTTTGATAATAGCCATTCTGAGCCATTTGCATTTTTCTCTAATAATTAGTGATGTTGAGCATCTTTCATGTGCCTCTTTGGTCATCTGTATGTCTTCCTTTGTGAAATGTCTATTTAGGTCTTCCACCCATTTTTTTAAAATTGGATTGTTTGTTTTTTTGATATTGAGCTCCATGAGCTGTTTGTATATTTTGGAGATAGATCCTTTGTCTGTTGTTTCATTTGCAAATATTTTCTCCCATTCTGAGGGTTGTTTTTTTGTCTTGTTTATGGTTTCCTTTGCTGTGCAAAAGCTTTTAAGTTTAATTAAGTCCCATTTTGACCCACCTCTAGGAGGTGGGTCAAAAAAGATCTTGCTGAGGTTTATGTCAAAGAGTGTTTTTCCTGTGTTTTATACTGTCTCGTCTTACATTTAGGTCTTTAATCCATTTGGAGTTTATTTTTGTGTATGGTGTTAGGAAGTGTTCTAATTTCATTCTTTTACACGTAGCTGTCCATTTTTCCCAACACCACTTATTGAAGAGTCTGTCCTTTTTCATTGTACGTTCTTCCCTCCCTTGTCGTAAATTAGGTGACCATATGTATATGGGTTTATCTCTGGGCATTCTATCCTGTACCATTGATCTATATTTCTGTTTTTGTGCTAGTACCATACTGCCTTGATTACTGTAGCTTTGTGGTATAGTTTGAAGTCGGGGCGACTGATTCCTCCACCTCCGTTTTTCTTTCTCAAGATTACTTTGGCTATTCGGGGTCTTTTATGTTTCCATACGAATTGTAAAATTTGTTGTTCTAATTCTGTGAAGAATGCCATTGGTAGTTTGATAGGGCTTGCATCAAATCTGTAGATTGCTTTGGGTAGTATAGTCATTTTCACAATAGTGATTCTTCCAATCCAAGACCATAGTATATTTCTCCATCTGTTTATGGCATCTTTGATTTCTTTCATCTATGTTTTATAGTTTTCTGAGTACAAGTCTTTTGCTTCCTTAAGCAGGTTTATTCCTAGGTATTTTATTCTTTTTGTTGCAGTGGTAAATGGGAGTGTTTCTTTAATTTCTCTTTCTGATTTTTCGTTGGTGGTGGATAGGAATGCCAGAGATTTCTGTGCATTAATTTTGTATTCTGCAACCTTACCAAATTCACTGATTAGTTGTAGTAGTTTTCTGGTGGCATATTTAGGATTTTCTATATATAGTATCATGTTATCCGCAAACAGTGACAGTTTTACTTCTTTTCCAATTTGTATTCCTTTTATTTCTTTTTCTTCTCTGATTGCCATGGCTAGGACCTCCAAAACTATGTTGAATAAGAGGGGTGAGAGTGGACATCCATGTCTTATTCCTGATCTTAGTGGAAATGCTTTCAGTTTTTCACCATTGAGTATGATGCTTGCTGTGGGTTTGTCGTATATGGCCTTTATTATGTTGAGGTAGGTTCCCTCTATGCCCATTTTCTGGAGAGTGTTTATCATAAATGGGTGTTGAATTTTGTCAAAAGCTTTTTTGCATCTATTGAAAGGATAATATAGTTTTCCTTAATTTGTTAATGTGGTGTATCACATTGATTGATTTGCATATATTGAAGAATCCTTGCATTCCTGGGATAAACCCCACTTGATCATGGTGTATGATCCTTTTACTGTGTTGTTGGATTCTGTTTGCTAGTATTTCGTTGAGGATTTTTGCATCTATGTTCATCAGTGATATTGGTCTATAGTTTTCTTTTTTTGTGTGATATCTTTTTCTGGTTTTGGTATCAGGGTGATGGTGGCTTCATAGAATGAGTTTGGGAGTGTTCCTCCCTCTGCTATATTTTGGAAGAGTTTGAGAAGGATAGGTGTTAGCTCTTCTCTAAATGTTTGATAGAATTCACCTGGGAAGCCATGTAGTCCTGGACTTCTGTTTGTTGGAAGATTTTTAATCACGGTTTCAATTTCATTACTTGTGACAGGTCTGTTTATATTTTCGAATTCTTCCTGATTCAGTCTTGGAAAATTGTACCTTTCTAATTGTTCATTTCTTCGTGGTTGTCCATTTTATTGGCATATAGTTGTTTCTAGTGGTCTCTTATAATCCTTAATATTTCTGTGGTGTCAGTTGTGATTTCTCCTTTTTCATTTCTAATTATATTGATTTGCGTCCTGTCCCTTTCTTTCTTGATGAATCTGGCTAAGAGTTTATCAATTTTGTTTATCTTCTAAAAGAACCAGCTTTTAGTTTTATTGATCTTTGCTATTGTTTTCTTCATTTCTATTTCATTTATTTCTTCTCTGATTTTTATGATTTCTTCCCTTCCACTGACTTTGGATTTTCTTTGTTCTTCTTTCTCTAGTTGTTTTAAGTGTAGGGTTAGATTGTTTATTTGAGATTTTTCTTGTTTCTTGAGGTGAGATTGAATTGCTATAAACTTCCCTCTTAGATCTGCTTTTGCTGCATCCCATAGGTTTTGGGTTATCGTGTTTCCATTGTCATTTGTTTCTATGTTTTTTTAAATTTTTTTTTATTTTTGCGGTACATACGTGGGCCTCTCACTGTTGTGGCCTCTCCCACTGCGGAGCACAGGCTCCGGATGCGCAGGCTCAGCAGCCATGGCTCATGGGCCCAGCTGCTCAGTGGCATGTGGGATCTTCCCAGACTGGGGCACGAACCCATGTCCCCTGCATCGGCATGTGGACTCTCAACCACTGTGCCACCAGGGAAACCCTCTATGTATTTTTCAATTTCTTCTTTGATTTCTTTAGTGATCTCTTGGTTATTTAGTAGTGCACTGTTTAGCCTCCATGTATTTGTGTGTTTTATAGTTTTTTTCCAGTAATTGATTTCCAGTCTCATAGCACTGTGGTCAGAAAAGATGCTTGATATGATTTCAATTTTCTTAAATTTTCTGAGGCTTGATTTTTGACCCAAGATGTGATCTGTCCTAGAGAATGTTCCATGTGCACTTGAGAAGAAAGTGTATTCTGTTTTTTTTGGGTGGAATGTTCTATAAATATCAATTAAATCTATCTGGTCTATTGTGCGATTTAAAGCTTGTGTTTCCTTATTTATTTTCTGTTTGGATGATCTGTCCATTGGTTTAAGTGGCGTGTTAAAGTCCCCTGCTATTATTGTGTTACTGTCAGTTTGTCCTTTCATGGTTGTTAGCATTTGCCTTATGTATTGAGGTGCTCCTATGTTGGATGCATAAACATTTATAATTGTTATATCTTCTTCTTGTATTGATTCTTCGATCATTATGTAGTGTCCTTCTTTGTCTCTTGTAATAGTCTTTATTTTAAAGTCTATTTTATTGGATACAAGTATTGCTACTCCAGCTTTCTTTTGATTTCCATTTGCATGGAATATCTTTTTCCATCCCTTCACCTTTAGTCTGTATGTGTCCCTAGGTCTGAAGTGGGTCTCTTGTAGACAGCATATATATGGGTCTTGTTTTTGTATCCATTCAGCCAGTCTGTGTCTTTTGGTTGAGGCATTTAATCCATTTACATTCAAGGTTGTTATTGATATGTATGTTCCTGTTACCATTTTCTTAATTATTTTGGGTTTGTTTTTGTGGGTCTTTTTCTTCTCTTGTGTTTCCCACCTAGAGAAGTTTCTTTAGCATTTGTTGTAAAGCTGGTTTGGTGGTGCTGAATTTTCTTATCTTTTGCTTGTCTGAAAAGCTTTTGTTTTCTCCATGGAATCTGACTAAGATCTTTACTGGGTAGAGTCATCTTGGTTGTAGGTTTTTCTCTTTTATCACTTTAAGTATATCCTGCCACTCCCTTCAGGCCTGCAGAGTTTCTGCTGAAAAATCAGCTGATAACCTTATGGGGATTTCTTGGTATGTTATTTTTGTTTTTCCCTTACTGCTTTTAATATTTTTTCTTTGAATTTAATTTTTGTTAGTTTGATTAATATGTGTCTTGGGGCTTCTCTGGTGGCGTAGTGGTTGAGAATCTGCCTGCTAACGCAGGGGACACGGGTTTGAGCCCTGGTCTAGGAAGATCCCACATGCCGTGGAGCAACCAGGCCCGTGAGCCACAAGTACTGAGCCTGTGCATCTGGATCTTGTGCTCCACAACAAGAGAGGCCACGACAGTGAGAGGCCCGTGCACCGCGATGAAGAGTGGCCCCCGCTCGCCACAACTAGAGAAAGCCCTTGCACAGAAACGAAGACCAAACACAGCCCAAAATAAATTAATTAATTACAAAATATATATATATATGTGTGTGTGTCTTGGTGTGTTTTTCCTAGGGTTTATCCTATATGGGACTCTGTGCTTCCTGGACTTGGGTGACTATTTCCTTTCCCATGTGAGGGATGTTTTTGACTATAATCTCTTCAAATATTTTCTCAGACCCTTTCTTTTCTCTTCTTCTTCTGGGACCCCTATAATTCAAATGTTGGTGTGTTTAGTGTTATCCCAGGGGTCTCTGAGACTGTGCTCAATTCTTTTCATTCTTTTTTCTTTATTCTCCTCCTTGACAGTTACTTCCACCATTTTGTCTTCCAGCTCACTTATCTGTTCTTCTGCCTCAATTATTCTGTTATTGATTCCCTCTAGTGTATTTTTCATTTCAGTTATTGTGTTGTTCATCTCTGTTTGTTTGTCCTTTAGTTCTTCTAGATCTTTGTTAAACATTTCTTATATTTTCTCAATCCATGCCTCCATTCTGTTTCTGAGATTCTGGATCATCTTTACTATCATTACTCTGAATTCTGTTTCAGGTAGATTGCCTATTTCCTCTTCATTTATTTGGTCTTGCAGATTTTTACCTTACTCCTTCATCTGTGACATATTTTTTTGCTCTGTCATTTTTTTTTTTTTTTTTTTTATGAGTGGGATTCTGTTCCAGTCTTACTGGTTTTTGGCCTGAGGCTTCAAACACTGGAGTTTGTAGGCTGTTGGGTAGAGCTGGGTCCTGGTGCTGAGATGAGGACCTCCGTGAGACCTCACTCCTATGAATATTCCCTGGGGTCTGAGGTTCTCTGTTAGTCCAGTGGTTTTGACACAGAGCTCCCACCACAGGAGCTTTGGCCTGACCCCTGGCTCATGAACCAAGATCCCGCAAGCCACGTGTTGTTGCCAAAAAAACCCAAAAAAGAACAATAGTAAAGTAAAAAATAAAATTAGACTGGGAAACTAACAGATATGTTAGAAAGAATATAAAAATAAAAATATAGATGAATCAACAACTGGAAGGTACAACAGTACCACAATAGTAAAAAAGAGGAGGAGGGGAAAGAGGAAGAGAAAAAAGGGGAAAAGACCTTGGCTGTGGAGGGTGGGGCCTAAGTAAGGGCGAAGTTTGGGTGGTGGATGGGGCCTATACTTAGGACCCACAGGGCTGGTAAAGGCCCTGGGAGCTGTGGGGCTGGGGCTTAGGCTCAAGGAACAGAAGGGGCCCAGGTGTGTCCCCCACCCCTGGTCTCAGAGAGAGGGGGACCTCACCTGGGAACCCAGCAGGCTTCGTGGGCTCGAATGGATGGGGCAAATGCGTTCTTCTCCTCTCCTGCTCCTCCTGTCCCAGAGGGCCCCTCCCAATGGCCTCTCCTGTTCTCCTCTCAGCTTTCTTCTCATGCCCCCAGGACCAGGGGTAAGGGGATGATCTTGGAGGGAAGGGGACCTTCCTGGGAGCTCAGCAGTCTCTCTGGGCTGAGTGGGCCGGGGGATCGCCCTCTGCTCCTTTCCTGCTCCTGCAGGGGGGCCCCTCCCATCTACCTCTCCTGATTTCCCCGGCCTCAGGGGCACCTATCCTGTCTGGCCTCCACTTCTCTTCCCCCCTCTGTCCCCCAACATCCTACTGGCTCACTCGGGGGTTCCTCCCGTCTCCTTGGGTGTCAGGGTCCCCCACCAGCAGCCGGCAGGTGCCCTAGTTGTGGGGAGACACTAGCTCGGTTTCTTTGCACACCGCCATCTTGACTCCGCCCTCTCCATAAAGACTTTAAAAAAAATGATCCATATCAAAAAAACCTTTAAAAAAAAATAAATGGAGCCATACAGTATTACACTCTTGTCTCTGGCATTTGTCCCTCATTGTGCAGATGTGCACTGAGGCCCAGAGAGGTGAAGGGACTCATCTGGGGTCACCCAGCATCCAGCTGCTGGAACCCAGGGCTCCTGGCATCTGGTCTGCACCGCACAATGTCGCTAAGCCCGCCCCAACCTCTTCCCACTGGGCGAGAGGCTGAGCCATGCTGTGGGCTGTGCTTTTGTGGCCTGCCTGGAGCGGAAACAGCAGCAGGAGAAGGAATGTGGGGTCACGGCTGCCTTTGATGCCAGCCACACCAGCTTTGCCCACGAGGGCTCCTTCCTCCTGTCCAGGGGTGGGCTGCCGGCTGAGCGAGAGGCTGCCGACCCCCTTATAACTTTTTACACAGCTAGACTACAACTCTTCAGACATTGTCTTGTATAATAATTATTGGCAATTATTTGTTTACCAACCTGTCATACCTATCAGACCTGATTAACTCGGCGGTGGAGACCGTTGACATCATTCTTTTATCCAGTCACCTTAATTAAGCATCTGATACGTATCAGGACTGAATATGGTCCGTGTTTCAAAAAATGAAGGAAGTCCCCATTTTGATTCTCTGTGTTTGTTGCATGTGTCAAGCAGTTGGCAGCTGAAGTATCCACCTGACGCACTCTTTGTCTTATTGGCAATTAAGAAATCCAGGTGTTTCGAAGAATGACTTCACTACAAATGTGGGTAAATATTCTCGAAGCTTTGTTAACACATCTCCAGTCAAAGGTTTGGAAGTTAGACCTGCTTTGTTTGTAGACTTGTCTCTGTCAGAAACAACCTGCACCAACAGCTTCTGATGAGGCCAGAGACTTGGTCTCATTGATCTCAGTATCTTTGGCAATGTTTTGCTCATGGAGCACATTCGGTCAAAAGGTGTTTGGCATTGGACTAAAGGAAACGTGCTCCATTGGCATTTATATCCCAGTGGTTTATTTTCAAAGATGTATTTTTGTGGTGTTTATTTAAAATGTGACTGACTTTAAATGCACTGGGATGGCTTCCTCTTAAAAGAAGGAACCCAGGGACTTCCCCGGCGACGCAGTGTTTGAGAGTCCGCCTGCCGATGCAGGGGACACGGGTTTGTGCCCGGGTCCGGGAAGATCCCACATGCTGCGGAGCGGCTGGGCCCGTGAGCCATGGCCCCTGAGCCTGTGCTCCACAACGGGAGAGGCCACAACAGTGAGAGACCTGCGTACCACCAAAAAAAAAAAAAAAAAAGAAGGAACCCAGAAGACCAGAGATGTGGCAGAAGCAGAAATGACATGTTTATCTTATTGAGTAGTGATAGCATCCATTTATCTGTTCCTGAATCACCTTGAAGTTTCCTTTTCAGCTCTTGCACTGGCTGTGTTTCTGTCATCTCTCATCAGAGTTTCAAGATCTCTGGTGGCATTTCTCCTTCATACCCTTTACCTACCTTACTTTGCTCTTCAGTTTTTCCAACACTTTCAGTTTTTTATCCCTCTAATCTGCTGTTTGTTTAATGTTTTATAGATTTCAAGATGTACTCTATCTAGTTACCCGGCTCCAATCTTAGAACTGAGAGACTGAGGAGTCCAGAGTTTCCCACTAGGTATCCTTTGCTATATATGAGAAACCCCTAAAATAAGTATATTGAGGCTTCTGCAGGAAAATCAGTAAATGCTGACCATGCTGAACAATGGTGTCTGTTAATAGTTCCAACTTCTGTCCTTCAGGGCATTTACTAGACTTCCCCTCTCCCAGGTTTGCAATAACCCCCTTCTCCTTAAAAGCCCGTGCCTTCCACATGTGCCTTTTCCAAGTGCTTCCTCCATTCAGAGGATGGGAAGATACTGTATTGTAGGGTACCACAGGGTCTGATTGGATGGGCATAACTGATGTTGTCCATTCCTCCACCATTAGGTAAGTTCCTAATTGTGTGGCTCCTCTACTTTCTAAGGCTACCTTCTGCCATGAGCCAAGCTTGCACGTAGTAAGCAGTCCACTTATCTCTTGAATCATGGGATGCACACTTATGTGATTGGTGGTGACATCATAGTGCTGCTTCTAGAGAGTGTCATTCATATTCAATCTGTGTTTCTATACTTACAGTAATCTTATCAACTACTCTTCATAGAAGTGGGTTTCTCCATGGCAGATCATAATGCTCTTTCCCAAGATAGACTTTCTCAACACAAATCTCTAGGCAACCGCTTTCAATTGATTGGAGTTGTCATTAAAAAATGAAGCCCATTTGACATCCCTAGCAGCTAGTCTTCTTTGCCTAGATTATTCTGTGTGCTGGCTTCCTAATCACTTGTATCAGCCCCCTCGAGTTTAACATTTATATTGCTGCCATGGTTTTTCTTCCATTGTCAGCTTTGACTTGAGTACCTATATATTGAAGCTCTCTGGTGATTTCCTGCTGCACCCAGTTACGTTTGAGTGTGTTGGCCATCTCTAGAAGGATAGGTGTCACATAGGTCTATGCACACACCCCACATTCACTAAGGCTTTTGTCTTTAATTGGTCGCTACTGTCTTCTCATATGCGGTGACCAATGCCCCATCTGTTAGAAATGGTATTAACATCTCCTTTCCCTGAAGACCACACCTAGTTGTTTTAGAGTTGCCTGGCATGATATCTAATACTTCAAAAATGTTGAGGCTTCAGAGTTAATCCTACAGAGACATTTCCATTTTCCATGGTTCTATGGACACAACATAATCCTTAATTAGATCTCTGGGCACAGAAATTAAAGTGGGAATGTGCCATTTAATATGCTTCCCACATGTTTTTAAAATAGTTTAATTTTGTATGCGTGCAGTGGTTGAGTTGCTATCTTATGCCTTGAGTTTGCCAACCACTAGGGTAGGATCAGTGTCTTGCTCTGTGTGACATTTAACACGATGTCACCTTGGCCTTAAGCATTTTTATATTATAAACTTCACAGTATTTTGGTGTTTTGAGCTTCCTTACCTGTGGAGCAAGAGATTCACTTGGTTCTAGACCTGGCACGGTGCTGAGTGGCTGCTACTGTGGGGTTCACCCAAAGACACAGGCCTCAGTTTTCTCAGCTGGGAAATGTGAGGGTGGAATCATCAGCAAGCTCCCTTCCAGCTCTAAACCTCCCCGAGTCCTCCTTTCCCCTGCTCCGTATCTTCCACTTTCTGGCATGTATTTCATATCTAATATTATGAATTTGTCCCCACCTTAAAAGCTGTTTATAGGATGAGAAAGAGGTGAGGAATAGTAAACAAAAATGTATTCTGAGGAGCCTAATTCCTTTTTTTCCTGCCAAACTTCTCTTTCCTTCTCTTCCCCCGACATTTTTTTTGGGGGGTGTGGTTGGACGGGTGGGTGGCTGTAGCGATACTGATAATTCGGAGATGAGTGGAGAACGCAGGATTGCAAGGGTTCATAACAGATGGTTACATGGTGTCATTTTAGGAGGGTTATTAAAATAACATCTATTTTCCTGAATAGTAGGATGTCTTAAGTATTTAGGGTTAAACCTACTGTGGAAATAGAAAAAGGAGGAGGAAACACCTAGCTAGAACATTTTCGCATGATCTCAGTTTTTTTATTGTTTCTGAGCATCTAATTTGGACAGTGATGTGTATCTGATTTTGAATGCAAGGAAATTCATTGCACCATTTTTCTGGCAATGATCACATTTCCCTCTTCTGAATCCTGCTTTGCTGGAGCTGCCTCCCCCACTTGCCCGAGTGACTTTGTCTGCCCATGTCACAGATGCAGTGGATTGATGCAGCCTTTCTCCTGAGGAATTATGTCATATCTGGATGGATCCAATTCATGCTCCCACTGTCCCCGCAAGGAGACACTCTCTGTATTGATAGCTACAGAGAAGGAACTGACCTTGTATCTCCAATGCAGAGCAAATACATGGTTTATGTTAGGTGTTCAATATTTTGTAACTGTGAGAGAACTGAGGTATGAGGAAGTGAAACTTATCAAGCTTACTTTAGGAAAGCTGTCTTTGACCTTTTTTTTTGCTTTGTTCATTGGAATATGCTGCCCATCAAATTGTCACTTCAGTGGGTTATCATATAAACATTCAGTTACGCTGACCTATTTTCTTTCCTTCCTTCCCTCCCTCCCTCCCTCCTCCCTCCCTCCCACCTTCCTTTCTTTCCTTCCTTCCTTTTTTGTAACATTTTCTTACGTGCTAACTTAAGAACCTATTCCCCTGAAAAATGTTAAGATGTTATCTCATGTAGTTTCTACGTGAAATGGAAAGAGGTTACCTTAGACTATGACTTCTCTCATTTTTATGTTCTAGGTCCTTTGTCTTTCTAACCCCACCCTGCATACTTTTCAACGAAGGAAAGCCATGGTGAGGGGCATGCTGAAACTTTATAGGATCCCCAGATTCTCAAACACTACAAACTGAGGTGCAACCACTAGGTGTCAAGCAGGATTTCCTCACCAGTTTCATTCACATTTGTGCTGGGGGCCTTGCATAGGTTATTTTGTATGTATATGGTAGGTATGAATACTATTGTAAAGCATTTCTACATGTAAAGTTTACACACTAAGAACAGGAGACACAGATATGGAATCCTCAGGTGCCAAGGGCCTGCTAGATACTCTGAATGAGAAGGTAAGTTATGTCACCTGTTACTAAAAACCAGAATGCAAGTGTAAAACTGACCAAGACCTCTGCCGAGATGGAGAAGTTTGATACCTTTCCAGCAGCGTCACACAAATGGACATACGAGTACCCTAAAAGGAAGGGATGGTGTCTTCGTCACTCTCCCTGTGGTCAAATTACACTTGCATCCTCCCTGATGGAAACACACTTCACTGCAGCGGGTCTTTACCTGGATTTTCTTTCTTGGAGGGAGATCCCTTCTATCTCAGAAGCTGAGATGGCTGCATACTCCATCTCCCTGCCTCCCGGTGGCTAGAGCAGGGGTACGTTACTTAGGCTTGGCCAGTCAGTGTTCTTATTCTGGACACTGGATCTGGGGAAGGTATTGTAGAGGCCAGGAGACACCTGAGAGAGGTTTTAAGGCAGCAGTGTTGCTGGGCAGTGGGAAGCAGGCTGCAGGCCGGTGTGCTGGTGCTGGCTGCCCTGCCATAGGCAGCTAGATCCTGCGGCAGCCACCCGTAGTTTCTGCCTGGTTTTCTAACACTTCCGTCAATTCTCTATTCTTCAGTGTTTTTCCCATATATCCCTTTTCTGTTGAAGGTAGCTGGACAGAATTTCTATTGCTCACAACCAGTGACCCTGTGTAATTCAGTCACTTGATATTATGTGGCTTTGCGTAGTCACCTGGCATAAACTACTTTCTGCTCAGGCACTTTAGCGATATCTGTGGTCCATATGCATCACTATTAATTTAACTTTTTTGTTGAAAACTTGTGCTTTGTGGGGAAGCAGGATTATTTTGGTTTGCGTTTAATAAGCAGAAAACAAAGACAAAGAAATACTGTTGGCACTGAGCATTAAAATACAAAGCAATAAATCTGTTGATAGGTAGAGTCTCAGCTAAGCTCCAGAGGTTTATTTGCTTATGGTTTCTGCCTATCCATTCAACAGTAGGAACTAGGGAAATCCAGGAAGAAGAGAAAAGAAATCAACCAAGAGGATAAAAATATTGAATCAAGTATTGGAACCCAAAAGGCTTAAACCGTTCACATCCGTTATGAGAGCACTTCACATTTCTCAGGCAGAGTTTTTTCCACCACTGGGTGTTCTGTGCCTACACCTGCATATTTAAATAATAATGCAAAAATCACAACAAAAATTGGTCAGACTTTTCCTCCCATTTGACTCTGTTATCTCAAACCATTTAGATTTGTAAATGCCACTAATTCATTCCAAAGGAAAGATGAGAAATTCTCTCACCAATTCCAAGTTAAAAAGGTCCTGACATTTCTTGATGGAATTGGCCTTAGGTAATCGTTTACCAGTAACCATATCACTCTGTGCTAGGCTGCTCCCCCTGCAATGGGCATGGTCTTTATAACAAGGTGGAGAGAAGCTTTGTGGGCACCAGTGGCCATAACCAGCTTCTTGAAAAGTAAATCAGATTCACATTTAGCTTGAGGGCTGGGTAAGATCTTTTGTAGGCGAAAAAGGAACTAGAGCCCTATTACTGTTTCAGCTGTTAGACATCACATCTTTAGAGTTGAAGAAGGCTCTATAATCATTTTCATTAGTGGTTTCTCTCCAAAGCCCTGGATGTGACATGATGCGCACCTTTGTCTAAGAAAACTGTGTTTAGTGCGATGTAATTGACACAGGATGATAGCTGGTGGTGACACAGGGTGCTAATTGGTGGAGAGCTGGTGATAGCATCAGTTTGATGGCAGAGGACTTATTCCACAGCCTGGTGAACCATGCTGTTTTCTCCATTTTTAGAGGCCTGGGTGGGGTGGAAGGAAGGAGCTGGTGACTATTATTATTACAATTTAGAAGGGGAGAAATGATTTACAAAAACATCGTTACAAATGTTGACAGAAGTCCATTACAAAATTAAAGTAGGGTTTCTCAAAACAGGCACCTGCGGAAAAGCACCTGTGATAACAGCCAGCATCTGGCCAGCGTCCAAGAAGGTCACATTTGGATCCACCCCTTTCCAGAATGGCTATCTGTACTGGCTTCTTATCTTGGCCTGAGAGTTGCAGCAGGGCTTTTCAGCGGGCTGGACCTTGGTCCTGGGGATAGGCATGAGACTTCTTGCGGTGGGCGTCTGGCAAGCCTGTCTCCATCCTTCATTCATAAGTATGGACTTGACCCCTGCTGCCTTTACTTTGACTTGAGAGAGGTTATTGGACCTTTTTAACTCCTTCCGTGTAACATGTGCAGTGGACCTTGTCAAGACATAACAAACTTCATGTATCAGGACGTGCTTTACCGTTTACTGTTGCGTGCATCTGGGAAGTTTTATGAGAGCAAACACTCTGTCCTTCTCTATTTACATTGTAAGGCAGCATCCAGAGACGTGGGCATATTCTGAGTCTGTACAATTGATCAAAGCCTTCACCTGGAGTTTCTGGAGCCATTTTCTCACTCAGTAGTTGGGGACATTGACACAGGGAGGGGACAACACTTAGCTCAAGAGCATTAACACAGGTCTTTAGTGCCCCATTCCTCATTTTGCTGACTGAGCTGTGACACAGGAGCTCCGGTCATCATGCAAATTCCATCGCCCTAAGGATTGATTTGGGGAATATTGCTCGTCAGCTCCGCCAGGGCTCCCTTTCTTCTGTGCCCACAGCCCTGGAACCTCTGCATCTATCCACCTCTCCCAGTGCTGATGTTTCTCAGACCTCTCTCTGGTCAGTGGCCAGTCATAGTGCCCCAGTGGGCCCAGTAGGGACAGCTCTGACTCTCTACCCCTCTTTGTAGGAGGTGATTTTCTAGGAAATGTCTTAAGCTCTCTAGAGGTGCAAAGGGACGGAAATCTCTTGTAAGTCTCGTAGTTGTCATCATGGTGGTTCTCCTGGAGGTGGTTCTCCACTGGACAGCGAGGAAGGGCACAGGCCAAAGTCCTTGTCTCCAGGCGACTTCTCATACTCTCCAAAGAGGTCCCTCCCTGATGTACCTTCAAGAGCCCATCACTTCTCATTGTCTGTGTCCCCACTTGGATTTCTCCAACATGTCAATACTGAACAAATCTTTGTATATTCCTGCGTAGGACCTGGGACTCACTGTAAACTTTAGTGCCAGAAATGAATAACTTCAGGTACCCATGTTCCATAGGGTTCCCTATGGACTCAAATTATATTCCTAGATGATGGATTTTACATTAAACAAAAAATTCCCCAAAGTATCCAGGAGCACATTGGATCCTTAATAAATGCTTGTTAACAGTGGGAAATCCATTAACTATATATCCAAGTCATTTTTTATCCTCTGATGTCTCTCTCTTGATGCCTACTATTAACTTCCCTACTTTGGGGAACTACTCAGATAAGACTTTCTAAGAGAGAAGAATGGGTATATTTAGCAGTCATCAGATAGTTACTGCTGAGTTTTTAAAAACCTGTTACTTGTACTCACTTAAGGCTAAATTACATGTTCCTGTCTTCAAACAGCGATGATGATGATTTTATAAATGCCGGTTGGATAGCACTGTAATTAGTGGGCACCAGCTTCTATTTTGGTAACAATTGATTCTTACACATTGACACTGAAGAGGTTTCTCTTTCCTGTGGTCACAAAGAGGTAAAAAAAAAAAAAAAAAGAGTTCCTTTTTAATAAGGCATCCCAAGCAGTCTAAGTACCTATGAATTATAAATGAAAACTTTTCAGTGATTAAAATAAATATACTGATGCAGTCCCCTTCTCTGCATCATGGCTTCACGAGGCCTGCATGAAAATCGCTCAGGGAAGTCCCGTGGGTCTCTGAGATCACTTCCTTCTGTTTCATGAGTTTTTCTGATGTAAAGCAGAGAGAATCAAGGGCAGTGGCATTTCAATTGGTTTGAAGAGAGGGACTCTTTCTTCCCCGAAGAGTCATCAGCCAATTGCTGATGGTCAGATAGGGCCCCAGGGTCCAGCTCTTCATGAGACTGGTTTTAGTAGTTGTGGTCCCCTAATATAACCTGTGTTTTGTTCCTTCAAGAATCAATTTACAGCATTTAACGTTCAAGGATGGTTCCATTTCTCTTTTTTCATCCACAGGTGAGGCTTCATTTAGTAGAGGCAGTTAAGAGCAGGTGCTGGGGCAGTTGGTTCAGGAGTCCTTTACACTGCTGGAGGGGCTCATACACTGAGGAATTTGAAGTCTATCACTCTGAAATAAGAGCCGAATACAGTATCAGATGGACACAAGTCAATATTAATAATGTCATTTATAGGAAGTCTTATTTCCCATCTCTCAGACTTATAGCAAAGCTCTTACACAATCAGTGGTCATTGTGTTAGAAGTTGGTAG
Organism: Pseudorca crassidens; assembly: GCF_039906515.1. NCBI lineage: Eukaryota > Metazoa > Chordata > Mammalia > Artiodactyla > Delphinidae > Pseudorca > Pseudorca crassidens. Next base: position 30,755,261 of record NC_090296.1, on the reverse strand, counting down.
CAGAGAAATAGCCCTCAAAGACCACAGGAAGTACCTGAGAGAAAGGAGAGGGGGAAGCCTGGGTGAAGAGGGAAAATTTTCTGGCTCTGTTTATTCCTCCCTGCCCTCCATTTGCCTTTTATTTGATCAGTTGTTGATTAAATAACGTTTATTTCTGTTGCGGAATTGTAAGTAAGAAACTACTGGCCTCTTATACTGTTCAAGTTGGAAATGAAAGTGATGAGGATTGCAGGTCATTGGTTCTAATATGGCCCATTTTGCCAACGTTATTAACAGCTTTTGGGGAGTAATTAATGTCAAGGTGAAAGCAGTGAACCCTTTAGCAACTGGGAATGAGCCAAGGGAATATTCACTTAGCCTTCCATAGACCTTTCTCCTGCCAGAACATGTCTTTAAGGTCCAATGTCTAATATTTTTGCCTTTTTAATCCAAATTTTTAACTTACTTAGAGTTCTTTTGGTGGTTTGTTTAGATTATTAAATCATTCTTTTTTAAACAATGTATGTAACAAAAAGTAATGCAGGGAAGATAGTGCTTAATAAAATCTTTGTTTAATGTCAGTAATATTTATTGCCACCAGATTAGGACCAAGGTAACATCAGATTAGTAAATAGCATTTCAGTCACAGACCTTTTAGGGATGTGAAGTAACGAAGACCAAAGAAGTTGAAGAAACAACTGGATTTATCTTTGGGGAGTTTCAAAACCATCGATGAGACATTGGCAAAATTGGGAAAATTATTGCTGAATCTTGAGCCAATGATGTCCCATGATCAGACCATGTGGCTATTATGCGTTTAGAGAGCCATCATGTTTCTTGGCATATTTAATCTAAAAAACCTTTATCCTAAAAAATTAGAGAAAAATTACAACCATAATAAATTGGTCTCATTTTCATGGATTCATGACACCAGTCTCTTTCCATTTCTTTCCATGTAGTGTTGTTTACAACTACTGCCCACTTAACAAAATTTGGGAGTCTGTAAGGGACAAAATACTAAAGCTATTAGGCCTTAAGGAAAAGTGTGCAAGATACATCTTCTGTTTTTAACCTGCTTCCCCCTTGCCACACCCCTAGGAGAACCTTTTCTTTCGAGAACTCATGGATCAACAGCTGGAAGATGGTTGTATTTTTGAGCGTTGAGGTTCGACTTTTTCTCTTCTAAGCTTTTTATGCTGCAAGAACCCTTTGGAGTGATTTGAAATAACCTCTCCACTCATTCATAATGTATTGAAAATCTATTTGGAGCAAGATATTGTGGTAGATTTAAAGAGAGGGGAAATGGTTCACTCACTTAGTGTATATTTGTTGTGCACACACTACGTGGTTAAGAACTAGGAATAGAGTGGAGAGCAAAAGAAGACACCATTCCTGCCCTCTTGGAGTTGAGTCTAGTAGAGGAGACACCCTTGAATCAAAAAACCACACGCACAAATACTAGTGTAGTGTGCGACATGAGATGTGAAATAGAGGAATCTCATGTCTGGGGCAAAGGGCTTCCCTGAAGAAGGGATATTTAAGGGAAGACTGAGGAGAGATTCACTCAGGAAGGAGTGGGGTGCAGAATTGTACTGCAGGTAGAGGCAGCAGCTGGTGCCCATGCTCTGTGGTGAGGGATAGCACAGCATAATTGAGAGAGGGTACCGGCTATGGTGCTGGAGCCCAGAGAACTAGGGGGATCTCAGGGTGAGATGAATCTGGAGTGGGAGGTGGAGGCCAGACCATGTAAGACCTTATAACCACTTTAAGGATTTGGGGTTTGATCCTAAGAGCAGTGGGAAATCAGTGAAGGGTTTTAAGCAGGGAAGGTGAAGGGAACCCATTTGTGGTTTGCAGAGACCACTCTAGTGCCATTGGAGTGGAGTGGTAGCAAGAGCAGTTAGGGCACTAGTGCATCCAGGTGAAAGATGACAGTATCTCAAATGCACATTATGGAGAAGGGAGCTGTGAATGGATTCTGGAGATGTGGAAGAGGCAGAAGCAATAGAACTTGGTATTGATTGACTGTGGTTTGGAGGAGGGGTGTTAGCATGACCCTTAGGTTTCTAGCTTGCTCATAGGGTGAATGGTGGTTCCAGTCACTGAGCTAGAAAACTGGGATAAAATAAGATTTGGGGGGGAAAGCTGAGTTTTACTTTGGACATGTTGAGTTTGACCTGTTATATGGTGTCGTAAAGTAGGCTCTTGTTATGTAATCTAAGAAACAAAAGGATTTTAGAAAGGTCGAGATGGCCAGAGGTAGAGTGCTCCAGTTACTTAATGTTGCGTAACAAACACCCAATAGTTGTGGTTTACAGCAACATTGATTTTGCTCATGAGTCTGGAATTTTGGTAGGAATTTTAGAATTGCAGATAGCTCGTCTCTGCTTGGTGTCGGCTGGGGTAGCCTGAAGGCTGGGGGCTGGAATCACCAGAAAGCTTCCTCACTCTATGGCAGTTGGTACTGGCTGTTGGCTGGCACCTTAGCTGGGGCTGTGGCCAGAACACCTACCCCTGGCCTTTTCCTGTGGCTGCTGGGCTTCTCAGAGCTTGGTTGGCTGGGCTCCACTGAGTGTCACAAGAGTAGAGAGCCAGGCAGGGGTCCTACCTCCTTCCGTGCCCTCACCTTGGAAGTCATCAGCATCACTTCTGCTTTCCACTGCATTCTGTTCGTTAGAAGTGAGTCACTAGGCCAGGCTGTAGGGACACAGGTCAAAGGAAGAGGAATTAGAGTCCACCTTTTGATGGGAGGAGCCTTGAAGAATTTGCCAACATGTTCTAAAAGCACCACTTGGGGTGAGAGGTGAAGAGAAGAAAGCAAAGAGCATTCCAGCTGGAGGGAACAGTTGGAAGCTGGAAAGTAGAAACTGTATTCAATGGAAGTGCTGTTGACCCAATTAGAGAATGCATGAGGGGTCATGAGTAGGGGGGAAATATAGGTTAAAAGAAAGTTTGGGACCAAATTATGGTGGAGCCCAAATTCCCTGAAATCTGTTGTTTTGAACCCTGAAACAAGCTGTCAGAGAAGACTACAGGTTCAGATTTATTAAATAAAGATCAAAAGTAGAGATAACAGTTCAGTGACTGGCACGGGTTAGGAAGAACTCTATTTGATGATGAAATGATTCATGCCAATTTTTTTTCTGGTTCTAGTCTACAAATTTTGGATCATATGTCTCCAAATTTAAACTGAAGACATGCTCAAATCTCTCTTCATTTGGGTTTGTTGTTTGCCTTATGCCAGTTGGAAAGATGAGTCAAAAAACCCCACAAAACATGCATGAGTGGTTCCAACAGGGAGTGGATCTCCTTTATCCCTCAGTGGGTTAACTGCAGGAATCTTGGTCTTTCTGTTCCTGGTTATGGCTTCAAATTCCTCCCATCTCACTCTTGGACTACCTCAATAGGACTGCCTCGGGGCAAGTGTAGTGGGTTGAATAATGTCCCCACAAGTTCATGTCCACGTGGAACCTGAGAATGTCACCTTATTTGGAAATAGGATCTTTGTAGATGGAACTAGTTAAGGATCTCAAGATGAAATCATCCTGAGTTTAGGGTGAGCCTAAGTCCAGTGACTGACGTCCCTCTATGAAAAGGAGAAATGACACGGGGACAGAGGGAAGAAGTCCATGTGAAAATACAGAGGCAGGGATTGGAGTTACACATCTATAAACCAAAGATTGCCAGGAGCCACCAGAAGCTGGAAGAGGCAAGGAAGGTTACTCCGCTAGAGCCTTTAGAGGTAATGTGACCCTGTCAACACCTTGATTTCAGACTTCTGGCCTCCAGAACTGAGAGAATAAATTTCTGGGTTTTTAAAGTCACCCAGCGTGTGATGATTTGTAGCAGCAACTCAAGGAAACTAGCATCAGGAGTTAGAGCCGGGCATGGAGAGTGTTGGTGTTAGTTTGCCAAATGCCAAACAAACAATTTTGAATGTGTTCATAATTGGGTATCATTTTTATCACTTCTACCTCCAGGAAATCAGGAAGTCTAGCATATTTCTAAGTGTAACAGCTAGATATGTTGGCCTGGGAGAGGGGATATGAAACGTAGTGATGGGCTCCACCAAAGTGTCCTCATGTAACTCTGGCTGTGGCCCTTTTATCTGCCCTGGTAGATGGTCACCATGAAGGGAAATGGGCCAAGGAAGACTCACAGGTAGAACCTGATGCCTAACAGTTCATTCAGTGCAGGAGTTGCAGCTGTCTACAAAGGAAGGAGCCCGGTTCTTTGTCTCTATTATGGTAAATAGAGAAGAAAGCGGGCCTTCCTATGGCAATGGGAGATTGCTAATGAAGTAAAGGAGACAGAAGAAATGTCCCAGTGGAGAAGAAGTATGTCAAAAACAGATTGCGCACGTAATTACTTTCTCAGACCTTCCTGACATTATCAGCAGGACAGGTGTTTTGATGAGAAAACTTAATTAAAACTTAATTTTTTTTAAGTGGAAAATATTCAGCATGGTTACCGGAGGATTGAAATCAGGGTACTGTGTAATTTTAATTGTCTTCAAGAGATGTGCTTCACGGAGGTGAGCATGGAGAGAAGGCAGCCACAGGGACAGACTCAGAGGTGAGTGGCCCTGTTGCATCTCCAGCATCGGCAGGTAGTGGTGGCCGTGCCTTTGAGTGGAGTTTTCCCTACTCTTCCAGGTGATGGAATACAAACTCAGATTTCACTGTTGGCACATCAGCTCAGAGTAAGGGAAGTCGTGGGTCTATTCTGGAGCGTACTCGTCAGGCCCCATTTGGATTACACATTGTAGGCAGAACGTTGATTTTTAAAATATAAAGTTTGTTCCCCCAAAAAGGGAAACTGGAAGCTGAGGAGGTTAACTCTCACATGAGGCAGCAGGGTTTTTTTGCGGTACGCGGGTCTCTCACTGTTGTGGCCTCTCCCGTTGCAGAGCACAGGCTCCGGACGCGCAGGCTCAGCGGCCATGGCTCACGGGCCCAGCCGCTCCGCGGCATGTGGCATCTTCCCGGACCGGGGCGCGAACCCGTGTCCCCTGCCTCTGCAGGCGGACTCTCAACCACTGCGCCACCAGGGGAACCCGAGGCAGCAGTTTTTAAATGCCAATCTCTGAATCAGTTCTATCAGAATCATCTGGTTCCGGTTCACTAAATCTGCTTGCGAACCTGTGTGTTTCTATTTGTAAAATAGACCTTCCCACGGGATTCTGGGAGTCAGGTGTGGGGACCACAGGTTTGTAATGAAAGGAGTGTGGACTCGGAAACAGTATAGGCTGTGCCCTTTACTTCTCGTGGAGATTCAAGCTAATGGCTCTGCCTCCGTGGAATGGGGATAGTAAACTTACCTGACGGCGTTTTGTGATAATCAAAGATCACACCAGTGACGTGACTGAGACATAGTAAGTGATCTCAAAATGATAAAACTGTGTAAGAAGAATTGAGTCAGTCTCCTTGCTAAATTGGGAGAGTTTAAGGCAGCTTTCTTCAAATATTTAGAGGACAGCTGGGTGGAAGAGGTAATAAACTTATTTCTTGTGGCCTGTAGAGGTCAGACGCAGGCCCAGCAGGCGGAAGTCTTAGAGAGAAATTTCAGTGCAATACACAGTGGAACTTTCTAGCGAATGGTCCAGGGATGACCTGGGCTTACTTCAGAGGGCAGTACCTTCCTAATCACTGGAGCAGTTGTAGCAGCTGCCGTGTCGGAGCCGCTGCGAGGTGACCACCTGGGTCAGCTCTGCAGTGGGGCTTCTGGCTTCCTGGGGAGCAGTGGCCAGCATTCCATTGCTTTGTGAACTATAAACACTGGTTTGAAGGAAGTTTTAGCAGAAAACATGCCCAGATAAGACATACACAAGTAGGGATGGCCCGTGGAGCATTTCCTACCAGGGGCATTATTGTCACCCTTACCCCAGGCCTTTCAGAAACGAATGGGGGCGTATTTAGGTTTCTCTGATGACTGGGAGCTCTACTGGCATTTTGGGGGTGGGGACTAGAGCTGTAAAATGTGCTGAAAAGAGTAGGAGAGTTCCAGACAGTAAGAAATTATCCCACTCCAAGGGCCAACAGGGCGGGCGGGCTCTATGAAAAACTGGCCCCTTGTTGAAACCCAGGTGGTACCCCTGAACCAGGCCCTGAGGGTTCTTTTTGGTGCATAATTTGGAAGCCTCTGGTGTAGGATGGGCTGGGTTACAGGGCCTTGCATCCTGGCACTCCTTGGGACCACAAGTTTAAAGCCTAGTGTCAAAAAGAAGGTGGGCTGGGCCTGGCCTAAAGCAGAGCGTAAAGACAGTGGTGGGACATGAAGGCAGTTTACCTCCTTTTCACTGGGGACCATGTTTGCCTGAATGCTGACACACTTTTCAGAAGGAGACTTAGCCGTTTTCCCAGTCTATCCCTCTTGTTATCAACGAGATGTTGGGGGACCATTTGATGGGGACGAGGGAAGTAGTTTGTGTTCATGGTGTTCGATGTCCCTGCAAAGCGCTAAGCAGGCTGTGTGGGAAGTCCGATGTCTGACCTTGGCCTCGGCATCAGGCTCCAGCCAACTGACATGAAAGCAATTTGTAATTAATTTCATCCTGGCTAACTCAAGTTTCCAAATCTTTCCTTTCTACATAGATGTTCCTTCTGCCTACCTTAATTAATTAATTACTTATGCAAATGCATTTCTCCAGCTGTTTCATTGTTTGCTCTGATGGCTGTTTTCCCAGTCAGTGGGAAGACCCCGCATCCCTTCTCTGTTGGCGCTCCCTGGTGAGGCTGGTGGTCACGAGGGAACCCTGATGAGTTACAGGGACATGACCAGGTTACCAAGCTGCACACTAAGAGAAACGCTTCTCAGAGGTGCTCCGCAAGCCTAGGAGAGGTGACCCAGCCCTCGGTAGTGGGCAGGAACAAAAGCCCTGAGGGAATTTGGCCCTCTACCTGAAGGTGATCAGAGCGAAGCAGGCATCTCCACTGTGGCACAGTTTGCTCACCAGCCTTCATTACTGGCTTTCTGGGAAGCCAGTAAACAAGGTGGAGAGACGAATTGTTCCCTTTGGAGTGCAGGCCCCGCCCCACAGTCCTCCTGGCTGTCACTTTGAGTCACGCCCCCGGCTTTCTGGAACCGGAATGATTGTCTCTAGTCAGCTCAGGTCTTGCAGCCGTGCCAGATCCAACCTGTGACATTGTCTGAGCAGCAGGGCGTTCTGTGCCTCCTGGCTTAGCTCTGGAGCAGAGCAGCGTCCCCAGGCAGACCACAGGTCATTCCTTTCCTTCCTAGCATTCTTTAGAACCCTCGGGGCTTGTCACCTGGAATCAAAGACTTGCCAGCACTAAAGAGAATCTTAAAGGTCAGCTTATTCAACCTCCCACCCAGGATATGTTCTTCCGGAACTAACCACCCTCGTGGCACATTAGTAATAGTGTATGTGGTTGCTCAATGCAATTGTGTCATTTCAGGAGAAATGGCTTGTCCCCAGGGTGTCGTAAAACCCAGTGTAATGAGCTGGGCTGTGATGGAGGTTTACTCAGGTTTCCGACCTTAATTATTAGTGGTTTGGATTCTTTAAGTTTATGATGGGTTTTCTGATTACCGATTATGATGTACTACATGCCATTTTTTGAATATAACATGAAGCTCTGAACCACTTTCACCAGCACAGCGGCCAAACACCCAACAATTGGCAATTTCCCTTCTAATGTCAGCTGTTTGGATCATTGCATCTACTGCGATGGCTGGGGAACCACTTTATCTTCGTTCTCTGGCTTTGGTGTTATTTTCTGATGTTGTCCTTACCTACCTGGGTACAGCCCTGTGCCATGCTGGGACCTCAGCTCTGTGCCGGTGAGGTAATGCGGTTCCACTGGGGAAATGGCCTAGAGCCCTTGTTCTCAGACTTGACTGTGCAGTAGAATCACGTGGGGACCTTTACAGAAATGCTGATGCATGGGTCCCGCTCCTGGAAATTCTGATGTAATTATCTGGGGTGCAGCCTGGGTCTCAGGAGTTCTGTCATCTCCATGGATAATTCCAGTGTGCGGGCAGGCTTGTGAACCTGTGACTGAAGGGACTGGCCATCTAGGAGAGCAATACAAATGGTGGTGGCCGAGGGGGGTTAAAATGGACCTGTGATATGTAAGAGCGTTTTCACCCCAGAGGTCTAATTAGGCGGTAGCAGGGTTTGCAGGAGGAACGTTTACTCATTAGGCTGATGACTATACAGTGCACAGGAACAGGATGTGGCTGCTAAGGGTTAGAGTGATGCAAGGATGGGGCAGATTGACAGTTCTCTAGCAAATAAGATGGGATCTGCAGTTCCAGCAGGAAAAGCTCAGATAAGGACCTTGGACACAAGGAGGTGGTGTGGGCTGTGTCCACGAGCCGCGGTCAGAGGACAAGGCTGAAGCCTGTTTGTCGTGCTCACATCGGGCTTGCCGCTCTCATAGACGGTGAGGCTGACTCCAGAGCCTGCCTTCTGGCTGGATGATGGGGCTCTTCATTTATCTCCAGGCTCAAGGCTGAGCCTGCAGGAAAACAAAAACTAGAGTTCTCATGTCATCCAAGACTGAGACAGTCAGAGAAAAATGGGCTTGGAACCAGAGGAGTTCGGGATAAAAAGATTGCTCTCAGTCTGTTGTAATGATCAGGGCAGTCATTAGGACTGCCTGGAAAGGTGATGTTCTTGGTTGTGTCTTCTTGTGAAAGTAATTTCCTCTCCCAAACCAGGCCGATATGACACCCTTCCCCTCTCATATCGGAAGTGTTGAATTAGGTAATGTCTTTAAAGCTCTCTCTGGAGTCCTTAGAAGAAAGATCATTTGAACACTATGCCTAAACAGGAAAGAAAATGCAATTTGCCTAAGCACTGCACCATAGCATTCAGTCTTCACCTCCACGTGGACTCCTAGCAACTAGAAGCCCAGGATTTGATGTGAGAAGGCTGGATATTTGGCCGAATGGAAACAGGGATGTAGCTCAGGATTTGAAGCACTAGAAGTTGGAGAATCTTTTGATTCCCAGGTGTGTATGTTTGTAACCCACTTGAAACTAGGGAAGGTCTCTCGTATAGAAAATCTTGCTTCTTGTCCCTTGGCAGCGCAGGTGGTCAGTGGGGGTGTAGAACTTCCTCCTTGTTCTGGGAGATGAGCACCCAGGTTTCCTTGACTACCATGTTGTGGATGTGTGCCACTGTGGGAGGATGTTGCCTGTTCTATGGCTTATAAATGACAAGGGATTTTTCAGAACGCCTCGGGAAGAATTTGAACTTTTTCCTCGAGACAGTGGGGAGCTACTGGAGGTGTTTGGCCAGGTGAGCAACATGTTGAAAGAAATATTTTAGGAATATGCACTTGGAAGCCTTGTGTAGGTGGGGGGTAATAATACTTAAATGCTGGCTTGTTGTGAAGAGTAGATGAAATGATATAAGTGAATGTGAAGATGCAGGACTACTATTCCTTTATCCATTCTTATTGCTTTCTCTGAGGTCTGGTGCCCCGCAAGGACACAATATTCTCTCTCTTTTTTTTAAACACCTTTATTAGAGTATGATTGCTTTACAATGGTGTGTTGGTTTCTGCTTTATAACAAAGTGAATCAGCTATACATTTACATATATCCCCGTATCTCCTCCCTCTTGCGTCTCCCTCCCACCCTCCTTATCCCACCCCTCTAGGTGGTCACAGAGCACTGAGCTGATCTCCCTGTGCTATGTGGCTGCTCCCCACTAGCTATCTATTTTAATTTGGTAGTGTATATATGTCCACGCCACTCTCTCACTGCGTTCCAGCTTACCCTTCCCCCTCCCCATATCCTCAAGTCCATTCTCTAGTAGGTCTGTGTCTTTATTCCTGTCCTGCTCCTAGGTTCTTCAGAATCATTTTTTTTCTTTAGATTCCATATATATGTGTTAGCATACAGTATTTGTTTTTCTCCTTCTGACTTACTTCACTCTGTATGACAGTCTTTAGGTCCATCCACCTCACTACAAATAACTCAATTTCGTTTCTTTTTATGGCTGAGTAATATTCCATTGTATATATGTGCCACATCTTCTTTATCCATTCATCTGTCGATGGACACTTAGGTTGCTTCCATGACCTGGCTATTGTAAATAGAGCTGCAATGAACATTGTGGTACATGACTCTTTGAATTATGGTTTTCTCAGGGTATATGCCCAGTAGTGGGATTGCTGGGTCATATGGTAGTTCTATTTTTAGTTTCTTAAGGAACCTCCATACTGTTCTCCATAGTGGCTGTATCCATTTACATTCCCACCAACAGTGCAAGAGTGTTCCCTTTTCTCCATACCCTCTCCAGCATTTATTGTTTGTAGATTTTTTGATGATGGCTATTCTGACTGGTGTGAGGTGATAACCTCATTGTAGTTTTGATTTGCATTTCTCTAATGATTAGTGATGTTGAGTATCCTTTCATGTGTTTGTTGGCAATCTGTATATCTTCTTTGGGGAAATGTCTATTTATGTATTCTGCCCATTTTTGGATTGGGTTGTTTGTTTTTTTGATGTTGAGCTGTGTGAGCTGCTTATAAATTTTGGAGATTAATCCTTTGTCATTTGCTTCATTTGCAAATATTTTCTCCCATTCTGAGGGTTGTCTGTTTGTCTTGTTTATGGTTTCTTTTGCTGTGCAAAAGCTTTGAAGTTTCATTAGGTCCCATTTGTTTATTTTTGTTTTTATTTCCATTTCTCTAGGAGGTGGGTCAAAAAGGATCTTGCTGTGATTTATGTCATAGAGTGTTCTGCCTATGTTTTCCTCTAAGAGTTTGATAGTGCCTGGCCTTACATTTAGGTCTTTAATCTATTTTGAGTTTATTTTTGTGTGTGGTGTTAGGGAGTGTTCTAATTTCATTCCTTTACATGTAGCAGGACACAATATTCTCTTGACCAGTATATTAGGTTGCTAGGGCAGCCATAGCAAAGTACCACAGACTGGGTGGCTTAAACAACAGAAGTTGATTTTCTCACACTTCTGGAGGCTGGTAGTCTGAGATCAAGGTGTTGGCATAGTTGGTTCCTTCTAAGGGCCGTGAGGGAGGATCTGTTCTGGGCCTCTCCACTTGGCTTGTTGATGGCCATCTTCTCATTGCCTTCCCTCTGTGTGTGTGTCTCTGTCCAAATTTCTCCTTCTTGTAAGGATACCAGTCTTATTGGAATAGGGCCTAACCTAATGACCTTATTTTAATTTAATTATCCCTATAAGGACCTTATCTCTCAATATGGTCACATTCTGAGGCACTGGGGGTTTAGAATGTCAACATATGAATTTGGGGGAGGGACATAATTCATCCCATAACACCCAGTCTTTTTGGAGACCTTCTCTTCTAGGGCCGTCCACTTAGTAATTACAGGCTATCTTAAGAGGTATTTCAAGACCCAACAACCCCCTTCTCCACCCACCATATGCCCAAAATTATGTTCATTATCTCTTGGTTCCTGTTATCCCATCACCAGAATTACTTGGTTGAATAAAGCAGTGTTTTAAGATAATTTCTGTAAATATGCACTCCTTTTACGTAAGAGGAGTGAAAATAGCAGCCAATGAACTACTGGACGAATTTGTTTACCAAATGATAAACAAGTACTAATGTATGATAGCTAGTTCAGGAACCTAAGACATGTGACACAGTACAGAACATTTAGAATATCCCATGTAACATCGACAAGGGCTCTGGAGCCAGTCTGCCTGGGGTTGAATTCCAGCTCTGCCGTTTTGTCTCTGTGTGACCTTAGGCAAATTATTTACTCTCTCTGATTTTTTTCTTCATCTGAATAATGGGCATAATAGTAGCACGTGTATGATGTGGTTGATTAGAAGATAAGAGAGCTAATACACATAAAGTGCCTTGTCTATAGTCAGCTTTCAAAGAATGCAGCAGCTATTACTGTTGTTGTTGTTATTATAATGTTTTATGAATTGCAAAGCACATCCCTGTTTTCTTCTTTGTCATTAAAACAACCCTGTGGAGTAAGAGTAATTAGTCCTACTTTACAGATGAAGTGACTGAGGCTCTAAGACATTAAGTGAACCGTCCCAGGGCGTATGGCAGTGTTCCTAAATTTTATTTCACTATTGAGGATGCCTATTAGAAGAGAAATAGAACACCAAAATGACAGGGCTTTCCCCAGGAAGGTGAGGCCAAAGTGTGAGCTACTATAGGATGGCCTTGGGACAGAACAAGGATGTAAGCTCCTGTGAAGTGATCAAAGAGGCAATCTTTGGGGGAGAAGGATTTCAAAGAACTGTGCCTCTTGGTCAGTGCATCATGGGTTGTAATGCTGTCCAGGTAGCTGCACTTTGAACCCTTCTTGGCTGTTTGATGGTAAAGACAATCTTTGAATGTGATGGTTTCTGGTATTAGATTAGTGGAATCCAGGTGCCTCAGATTTCCCCGTCGTATGCCGGCTCTGCCAGGTGACCTCCATGTGTGGGTTTTATGATGTTTCCAGTGCTCAACGTACAGCCTGTGATATTTTTTCTAGGACTCCCGATGGTACACTCCATGCACTGGAGCAGGAAAGTTTTCTCCCTGTTCTCCTAAGTGTGGTCCTCTTATTGCATCCTCAAGCGTGGACAATGAAAATAAACGGGGAGAAATCAGCATTCTCCTAGTGATGAGGCAAGGCTGAAGGATGCCATCATTAATGTGACCATGTATGGCCAACTTGGAACTTTGCACATGTCGGTAAAGTTGTCCAATCTTGCTAATTTCAAAGTTTTAAATTCAGTTTAAAATGCTTTATAAAATTATTTTTATCTTATGAAGTATGTATAGTTCTCTATGCATGTGTCTTTTACCCATTAGATTATGAGCCAGCTCATGGATAAGCACTAAGACCTACTTAACTTTGTGCCAGAACTCAATAATGCCTAATAAATAGTAGGTGTTAGTAAATGACAAATGTTCAGTCAAATCAAAAGCTTAGATATAATCTGTACCACCTCCCTGGGCCACTGGGAATGCCTATATTACGCCTCAAAGCACTTTGAATTCAGGTACAAGAGTAGAAGTAATTTTAACAAAACCAGTGTGCTTTAATAAAGGCAGAATTATAGCTATTTCTTTTTCCCTTGAACATCAAAGCAACCTATAAATGAATAAATATACGAAAGAGTCATCAAATGCTATAGGAGAGGACTACTGTTTGCTTTACAAATGATTCCTGTTGTTTCATTGCATGTGGCAAGGATGGATGGAGGTGGTGTCGGGTCAAGACAGACTCAGTTCTGTTGGTAAATTATTTACCTTGGTCACTGTTATGGGCTGAATTGTCCTCTCCAAATTCATGTGTTGAAAGCCCTAACCCCCAGTACCTCAGCATGTATTTGGAGATAGGGCCGTGAAAGAGGTGTAAATTAGGATGAGCCCTAATCCAATCTGACTGGTGTCCTTATAAGAAGAGGAAATTTGGCTACATAGAGTGACACCAGGGGTGTGTGTATAAAGGCAAGGTCACGTTAGGACTCAGTGAGAAGGCAGCCATCTGCAAGCCAAGGAGAGAGGAGATGCCTTCAAAGAAACCAAACCTACCGACACCTTGATCTCAGACTTGCAGCCTTCGGAAGTATGAAAAATCCATTTCCGTGTTGAAGCCACTCTGTCTGTGGTATTCTATTATGGCGTCCCTAGCGAACTAATGCAAACCACCTACTCTGCAGCCTTTGTAGGATCCAAGGAGGAGAGCATGTAAAAAATAAAAGGGGAGGTGATGTAGACCCTTTCTTGTTTAATGGAAGTTTTGTAAGTATCACACTGGACTATGAAAGGGTCTGTGAATTTTGCTTGTTTGTTTCCATTCTCACACCAAAGCCAGTCTTGAAAGGGGCCAAGTGGGATCTTCCACACAGATGCCATGGACTGGGGGCTCAAGAAAGACACTGTGAAGTCATTGTTGAAATATTCTGTTTCCATGAGGTTTCTGCATGTTATTATGGGCCCTCCCCCTCCAACCTTTGCAATTAGCAAAACTACAGGAGTGCTGAGCAGTGATGTCTTCCACATAGAATTGTGTTTGTGGCCAGCCTTACTTGAATTAAACTATTTGGCCATATCTACCAACTGGAGTGCTGGATAACGAATGAGGAAAACGAAATGTGAGTTCTTTCTTCCACTGTACAACGGGCCTTCTGTTTTCTTTGTTTTCCTCTCGTTCTTAAGTTCTGTGGGAAACCCATGGGAAGTAAGAGATTCTATCCATGGTATTTGACTTCAAATCATTTCATCTCTTTTGTTCTTTCTCTCATCTATTCCACTGTGTTTTTATAATATACTCAAGAGCAGGATTAATAGCAGAGAGAATTCCACTATGAAATTTGAGCAACGTGAATTCTTTATCAAGATTTCAAGAATCAAAACTTTGATTACAATCTAGCCCATAATTGGAACTTGTATGCACTTGACATTGTTCATTTACATTAACGAGCATAAAATGCCTAATGAGTGCAGCAAAAAGGGAAAAAAAATGCTATATGGGGAAGAAGCAATGATTGCTCTTCTGTTACTCATTGGAGGGAACGGTTGGATTTATTTCAAGTTGTTATCTAGGTAAATACTGTTGATGGACTCTCTGGAGTGTGAAAGTGGTGGACCCTAGCCTGCCTCCATTCCCTGCAGTGCTGTCTGGAAGGACGCTGCAGAACAGACATAAGGCCGAATTACTCCGCAAAATGAAGTTGAAGAATTTTATGAGTTCCGGGAAGTGGAGAGAAGAGGGGTGGATACGATGAGAATGTGGGACTGGGCAACATGACGTCTGGAGCAGGGGACAGAGGAGCTCAGCCAGGAGATGGTCCCTAAGGTGGGGGACGGAGCAGCAGGGAACAGTAATGCCTAATATTACTGAGCTTTGCTATTCTGTAACCTCTGTTCACTGCACTCCCCAAAACCTTCACAGAGGCCTACTGTACATACCAAGGACTTGTTTCTTGGAAAGTAAAACTCAAACGGTTTCTACGTTGAGTTAGTTTGAAGTGGTAAAAGAGACTGACAGGAGATGAAATGCAAATGAGATTCAGTGCGGCCCACAAATGCAAGTCAACAGATGACAGAGACTGTAAATCCACGAGGAATCCACAGAACTTTCGAAGAAGGCACTGGACTCCCACAAGAAAGTGAGATTGGTGAGGGTTTTGTTTGAGCCATTAAAAATAAATGTGTAATAAATGAATGGGTGAATAGGAATGCCCAGAAAGCTGGAGATCTTGGGAGAAACCCAGGTGAGAAACACTTGGGTTTAAGCAAAACTGCAGTTGTAGAAGCTTTGAAATCCCTCCTGTGAAGCTAGGGGAAGGGAATGTTTCTGCTCAAGTACATGGGCTGTTCCTCTTTTCCGGGGGGAGTGGCAGGAGGAAGGGGTGCAAAGCAGGAGGTAAATAAGATGAAAACATTCCATGTGTTGGTAGTTGGTCACCTAAGAAGGTTTTAGGAAAGAAAAAAAATGACCTGTTCTAGCCAGCAAGCTGATTGATCAAACCTGCCCTCCCCTACCCCACCTTGCCTATAGCCTGCCTTTTCATTTGTAGCATTTTGTATTTTGTTTTTTGGCTGCGTTGGGTCTTCCTTGTGTCTTCGTTGCTACGCGCGGGCTTTCTCTAGTTGTGGCGAGCGGGGGCTACTGTTTGTTGCAGAGCGTGGGCTCCTCATTGCGGTGGCTTCTCTTGTTGTGGAGCATGGGCTCTAGGCTAGCGGGCTCAGTAGTTGTGGCACACGGACTCAGTAGTTGTGGCTCGTGGGCTCTGGAGCGCAGGCTCAGTAGTTGTGGCGCATGGGCTTAGTTGCTCCTTGGCATGTGGGATCTTCCCAGACCAGGGCTCGAACCCGTGTCCCCTGCACCGGTAGGCAGATTCTTAACCACTGCGCCACCAGGGCATTTTGTATTTTTTTATGCAAAGAGATTTCTCATGAGAGTAGAAGACAGCCCAGGAGAGGGAAGGCATTACCTGTCTCCAGGCACAGGGTTTCAGAACCGTACTACTCTGGAGTCATAAAAAGAAAACTAAGTCTTTGATTTGCAGGTGGTTTGTTTTGCTCGCTGTATCAAGTAAAACTCAGATGGAATATTTCATCCGGCTGCTCTCTGGATGTTCCCTGCAGCTCCATGCCTGAGCAGCCCTGGGGGAGGGCACAGAAAGGAAGGGGGAGGAGAGAGGAAGGAGAAAACGGGACCAGGATTTCAGTGTTGGAAATCTTCCCTGTGTCAGACACCTGGAGTGATCAGCCCTTCAAATCCTCAACACGACCCTTGGATAGAGGGATGATGTTCCATTTTATAGGTGAGGAGACTGAACCTCAGTTCAATCTGACTGAGCTACTAGCTCATAGTTATGAAGTGGCATGGTGCAGTTGTGGGACTCAAAACCAGGGCTCTTCGGCTGGAAGTGGGTGGGGCATTTCATGACTTAACCCTCCCTCCCTTCATTCCTTCCTCATTCCTTTTCTTTCCTTCCTCCCTCCCTTCTTTCCTTTTCGTTGTCTCTCTTGAGGTGAATGGTGATAACTCTTAAGCACTAGAGGTACATTTTGAATAAATAATGACTTCAATTTGTAACCATCTTTTGTTCTAGAATTTTAACAAACGTAACATGTTTGAAAGTTATTTTCCAACAGGCCTGATGAGGTGGTGTATGACCGTGACTGCTGTCATTTATTTTCTATTGGTAAAGTCAGGGTTAATTTGCAAATGTCTCAAGAGGACAGGGCGTGAGCAGCCAGATAGAGCTGGGGTGGGACCAGGAGAGTGAGATCTCCTTATAGGTCCACCTGGTCTGTCTTAGGGGCACCTACTTCAGTGGTAGCTCAACTCATACTTTGTGAGTTCCGACAAGGAGCCAGGAACCGTGCTTGGGATAGAAAAGCAAAGAAGTCAGGGCACTCGCCTTGCATTGCCCACCAAGCCAAGAAGGTGAGTCAGACTCAGGCAAGGAAGAATCACATCACACGTATGTGCTCCGGCCTGGAGATGCAAGGACAGCTTTCGAAGGACATAGACCTGATAGGTAGAGTCACTTGTGGGGAACAGAGTGTGAGGAGGCATAAGCAGTTCACGGGTTGTATCACCACGAGGAAACACGATGTGAAGGAGTTTTTTAGCAATCTGGCCTCACCCATAATGAGCAGGTCTCCCAGGACCTCTGCTGCCAGTAGCTCTGCTTTACAACCAATAGCCGTCCCTGAGCTCATGATTTAAGAGTGTTGCTGGGTTTCCCTTGGGGCCCTGCTTTCATTTGTCGTGGTCTCGTCGTTTGTTCTGGCACAATGTCCCGCATGGGTTTTTACAGCTTGCTTAGTGCATGGGCATCTTTCCACCAAGCAGCATGTTTACGAATACCAGCCCTTCGTTTTCTGAAAATACCGCTGAAAAGAGCAACTGTGCTGGGCTGAGCCGTGTGTTTGAGGCCAGGCAACCAGCCACCGGCATCGGCTCGTCCTGGTGACGGGCCTGCTCATGTCGTCTGCTTCTTCGGCACTATAAACTCCAAAAAAGGGCCTGTCCTCTGTTGACATGCCGTCATTGGGAAGCTAAAACCCTTTCTGGCAATTCCTGCTATGCTTAGTGTAATGATGCTCTGATATAAATTTGTCACATGTTCTAGAAAACCCCTTTGTATAAACTCCCTGTATTAGTGAATTTATCCCAACTCCTTAGAGTACATATTTGCACAAATTTTAGAGTTAATCAACAGTGACTAATCTGAATGTTTCAAAATTTGTGTTTCCTGTGCAAGTCCCTTCAAACCACTCCTTCTGGCCCCATTTTTAAGAGAAAGACAGACAGACAGATAGACAGACCCCACCATACCTTACTGGTTTTTAACTGATGGTCAGATAACTCCCTCCTCTCTGTTACTCCTGACTTCAAAATCTCCACTTCCATTTTAGTTTTCTCTTTCTCTTACTATATTTCTTAACTTTCAAAAACATGTAGGTGAGTGGAATTCAAGGGCTTCCGATCTTTTTGTATTTGTAAGCTCCTTTCTCTGTGTCTATATTTTCTCAATGTTAGTCCTGAATGCAGACTAGTAAACGTATATGGAAGAGAGAGCAGGGAATTACGTTGTTTCACCCACTCAGGAGCTTCCCAATTCAGGAATTGTCTGGATGGGGAAGACTTGACTATATGGCGACCCTAGCCAGCTAAGTGCATTAAGGAAGCCCGTCTGTGACAGACTTCAGAAATAGACCAAAGATAGAGGGAGTTTTGAGGAATCTAAGGAAGCATAGAAGCCATCCTTAAGGTTTGAGGTCAAAAATGATTGGTAGCAGCAATGGGTTCATCTCACAATTTGAAAATGCTGTAAGGAAAAAAATGCACCTTTCTCTAGACCTACTGATTTCAGCAGATATCACACAGATGGTGGGGCACAGTGATCATCCCCCAGACACCCACCGTTCCATATTTTCTTCCTTGTCACGTGTTCTCAATTTATTGTGAATGTTTTTCCTGCCTAATTTTTGGTGGCAACTTTTGAGGACTGGTAGCTGGACTCATTTATTCTCATTCGTTTATCAGATCATTTTGTGTGGGTTTTTGCCAGGTGCTATTTCAAATGTTGGGCACAGGTTTAGATTTAATAATTTAACTTCTTTCAATTCCTTACCAGCCCACTTGCACATTTCAGATGAATGAGTAATTTTTGAAGGGAGAATTGTTTTTAAAGGGAGAGTGTTTGTTTGTAGTTTCTGCTTCTTGTTCTTGGAGGGGACGTTCAGAGGGGTCAAGTTGGGGTTAAAAGCGTCATCTGAAAAAGCAAGAGGTGAACCCTAGCACCTCCTCCCCAACTCAGTTTGAGTTCCTTAATTAGGCACAACCAGCCCCCACCGGCCAGAGTTCTGAGATAACAAGGCTGGTGCCTTCAGGGTCCCTTTCTTGCAAAGCTAGTGGATCAGAACTAGTGGACTCATGTTTTATTGGCTTAACAATCTGATCCTGGTTAGAAATACAGGATTAAAGTTCTAAAAATTATAGTGTTTTCTTGGATACACTATAATGCTTGGAACAAAATGGTCTCAAATCTATTGTACATTTAAGCTAGTACTGTTTTTTATTTATAAAAATAAAACATGAACACAGCAGCAAAACTAAAGTAATACAAAAGATTATTCAAGCACAGTAAAATCTTCCTTTTCTCCTCCTGAATCTGAGTCTCTTTCCCTCACGGTAATACCTGTTAAGAGTTTCTTATTCTAAAAATTTTCTATACATACACACATTTATATGAGTATACATGTATTTTTATACATTTCCACCGTATTTGCTAACTGCATTAGCTATATATTGCTGTATAACAAAGTACCACAAACACAGATGCTTAAAACTACATACACTTATAATCTGACAGTATCTGTGGGTCAGGAATCTGAGCATGGCTTAACTGAATCCTCTGCTTCAGGGGGTTCTCATGAGGCTACCATCAAGGTATTGTCCAGGACTGGGGTCCTATCTAAAAGCTTACCTGGGGATGAGCCACGTTAAACTCATTTATATAGTTGTTAGCAGGATTTAGTTCCTTTTGGGCTGTTGGACTGAAGTCCCTCAGGTCCTAGCTGGCTGTGGGCCAGAGACCACCCTTAGTTCTTCACCAAATGGTCCTCCCTATCATGACAACTTGGCTCTTCAAAGCCAGCAAGGAAGGGAGTCTGCTAGCAAGACAGGAGTTACAATTCTATGTGATGTAGTCAGAGAAGTGACAGCCCATCACCTTTGTCATATTTGGTTGGTTAGAAGCAAGTCACAGGTCCTGTCTACACTCAAGGGAGTGTACATGAGCATTACATGAGCGTATGAATACCAAGAGGTGGGGACTATTGAGGGCCATCCTAGACTCTGTACTATGCTGTATGAACACTGAACAGTTCATATTAATTATATCTGTACTTCTATATAACAGTACTCTGCAGAGAATTTGCTGTATGCCAGACGATACCTCTGATCTCCTTCATTTATCTTTCCTTATCCCATCCATAATTACAACTAACAAAACTTCAGGGCCTATCAATGGTAAAACAGAATCCTTATTCCAGAAATTTAATTAATAGTCAATAGAAATAAGGACCATTTGTTTATTGTGGGTAAACTAAAACATCATCACAAGGAGGAGTGGGTCAGAATATGCAAAATACAGTAGCTAATATTGAATAGCTAGGGGTGATGGTTAGAATAATGAATAGCCTATCCAGTGGGGATTTTGATCCCCACTGGCCCTATTGAAGCACTTGCCTGGAAGATCCTGCCTGTGCCTGGTGTTAGCCCATCAGCTGCTGAATAGTGGGAGATTTTTGGTGGGGATTCTGGGGAAGGGGTGTGAGGGGCAGTGATAGAGGACTGTGGGAGAGCTCAGGGCAATTTCTGTTTACTCACCATTAAAGACATATTTTAATAACTTAATAATCAGTATAGCTGTACCAGTACATATAGCTTGAATATCACTCTCTTATTAATAGCTAACCCTTATTGAGCCCTTTCTCAATATATAATATTGGTAATGTACAGAAAGGGAATGCAGCCAATATTGCCTGTGCCAGTGTCTAAGCCCTATTAGAGGGCTAGTGGTGATGTGATTTATAGTTCTTTTTAAATAAAGAGCCAACAGTAAATAGGACAGTTTCTTCCTTCAGCACACGGCGGAGCTGGGAGAGAGCCCGCTCCAGCTTGACTCTTGCTCCCCTTCTTTTGGCCCCCCTGCCCCAGCCCTCATTGTGTGGTGCCTGGCACACATGCATGGGAGCCAGGCTACATGTCGAAGCTCCACCCACACCCCCTGCAAACAGCTGCTCTGTGGTCCCCCTCAGACCTCAGAGCATGAGCTCAGGACAGGCTCCCCCAGGCCCTGCGAGTGGACACAGAATCCTGTCAAGAATCCGGGGCCCGTGACCCAGAGCCTGGTCTAGGACTGTGCTGCCAGACACAGTCCCTACAGGCGGCCATGGAGCTCTGGCTGACACGTGCTGTACGTGTAAAGCACACACTGGACTTAACATGAAAAGTGAAGAATGTAAAATATCTCATTAATATCATCACATTGATTACATGTTGAAATGATAATATTTTGCATATATTCGGTTAAATAAAATATATTAATAAAATTAATAATTATAAATTAATAATTGTATCAAATAGTATTAAATTTAATAATTTTGCCTGTTTCTTTTTTACTTTCTAACGTGGCTACTAACAACTTTAAACTTAGGTATGTAACTCACATTTGTGGCTCCCCTGACATTTCTCTTGGGCAGTGCTGGTCTAGAAGGAGGAAACGGGCCTACGAGGGCACGTGCCCGTGGTGCCTTGGGCTCCTTGTGCTGAGAAGAGGAAGAACCAGAGCAGAGCCCTCCAAAGCCTGGGGTCCCAGGCAGGGAGGGCCCCCTTTTCCCCAAAGGTGGCTTATCTTTAAGGTGACGTTCATCGTTAATTTGGTCCTCTACCCTCTCAGGGCTACATGTCCTCCAAATCTCGCTTCCCTTTGCTCACAGGTGGTTTTACCTGAGGCAACAAGATAGGCTTCCCATCCCCGACTGCCACATCACAGTTACTTTTGAATCAATATATACACCAGCACAGGAAGTAAAATTGTTATGTATTAACCATTATCTTTTGAGAAGCTGTTATTGTTTGGATAAGACAGAATCCAATCACTAAGCAATTTTTTGCAGGCTCTGTGCCTCTTCCCTCCCTCTCCCTTTACTTTGAAGAACACATTAATCTTTCCAAATTGATTCTTCTAGTAGAGTGATGACATAAGGATCAGAATAGCTTTTTTGGATTCAAGGGGTGAATATTCTGCTGTATGTTTTAACATCAATTCTGTTGGATTACAATACACATATTTTCTAAGAAGAAAATCTACTTATCCAATCTCTAGAGAAGGAAACTGTAGACAGTCCCTTATGACTTGCTTAAGGAATTCACGTGTCTGGTATATTGCTGTATGACAGCTCTAAGAATTTACAATAAATGATTTAGACTTAAGGTTTCAGAGTTTCAAGAGAAACAATGGCTTATTTAAGGGGATTGTGCCTCTTGCTTCTGAACAAATTTGATTTGAGCTTGCAAGTAGGAAGGATGAATGATTTAGATGTTTATTGCTTCTTTTCTTATTGTGACAGAGAGTGGCTAACTGTTAATAACACTGTTTTTCCTCCCGAACACATAGCTGGTTCACATTACCCAGCCTCCCTTGCAGTTAGGTGTGACCATGTGACTGAGACTGGCCAGTGGGGTGTTGGTGAAAGGGATGGATTCCTGCCCATACTGTTATTTACTCTTTCTCCTTATCTTCCTCTGTCGGCGGATGCAGGATATCCAGGGGAGAGATTCAGAATATGCATTTTAGCAAGGTCCCCAGGTGATACCTATGCATATTAACATTTGAGAAATACTGTCCTAGGAGGTGACAGAGCCACTTGATGGAAGAAGCTTGGGTCCTTGCCTTGTGCTTAGAGGTGAGCCACCCAGGAGAGTGGCCCCTAGGAACAGCCATCTTAGATTGGTACATGTACTAGAAATCACCTTTTATTAGTATTAAGCCACTGAGATTCAGGGGTTGTTTGTTAGAGCAGTTAGCCTTCCCTGGCTAATATACTCACAGAGTATTTGCAGAACTTTGTGCACCTGTAATGTATCCCCTTCTTACTAATAGGCTCTGCCCACCAAAATGATCTCATTATACCTCCATTATCCAAATTATTTAATATAAAAGACCAAGGTAGACCTTAAGAAGTGACACGAGTGAAACCCTTGTGGATAATTTTTAGAAATCACCAAAGTTACAAGACACCGGCAAATTTGCATTTGCCCTATATATATTTTGTAAATTTTCCTCTCTTCCCCATCTTTCGACCCTTTTTTATCAACTGCCTCCTTCACTTCCTAGTAGCACCAAAGTTAAAGGGTGAAAATTGCCCTTGCTTCCATGAATGGGTGAGGAGGCCACTCTTTTGCAAAATCCCCATGGAAGCCGAATGATAAGAAGATGCAGGTTCAAGAATATAAATTTTCATTTCTCTTAGTTCAATTATCTTATTTTCATTTGACTGTCTTTAATTTCTTTAGGCCAACATTGCTTTCTATAGCTTAATTATACAAGTTAAAATGATAAAAGGTATCTTTCTGTTACCATGAAGGTACAATTATTTATATGTTCATCTATTTATTCATTCATTCCTAGTACAGAGAATAGTCCAATCAAGAATAATCTCTTGCGGGCTTCCCTGGTGGCGCAGTGGTTGGGAGTCTGCCTGCGAATGCAAGGGATGCGGGTTCGTGCCCTGGTCCGGGAAGATCCCACATGCCGCGGAGCGGCTGGGTCCGTGAGCCATGGCCGCTGAGCCTGCGCGTCCGGACCGCAACGGGGGAGGCCACAGCAGTGAGAGGCCCGCGTACCGCAAAAAAAAAAAAAAAAAAAAAAGAATAATCTCTTGTACCTATGACAGGTAGAAAAAAGCCCCAAAGATCAGTCTCTAAAGTGTTAATAAGAGTTTTACTGATTTTTTTGCTATAGAGCTGGAGATGCAAGATATTCACAAGATGGATGAGTTCATTGGATGTGCATATGAATAGCTGTCTGTGTTGGACTGGGCAGAGTCAGTATTTTAAAGCTTCATCAGAACTCCCTATATTTATACATTTTAAATTAAGAAATCTAGGTAATTTTTGCTTATTGGCTTACATTATACCTAGAACTAAATTATTAAAACACCAGCAGGTTTAAGCCTCATTATTTCCTTAAACACATATATGTGCACACACACAGGCATGCATGTACATACATCTACATGCAGGCATGTATACACATTCTCATGCCTACACGTACACACATGCTAACAAAAAAAAAGCTGAAAGAATTTGTGCACACGTGCATGCACACACACGCATAGGCATGCATATGCACACATGCATGAACACACAAATTCCTTCAGCTTCTTTCTTTTCAGCCAAATGTTGTAGAGAGGAGTGACATCTGTTGTCAAAATTGAAGCAGAAAAATGTAATATACAAGAACCACAAGCCTAGCGGTGGAGAAGAGAAGATTCTTTGAGGCTTTCTGTAGTTGGTCTACACCAGCAATAGATCAGTGTTTCCCAGCGCAGGGGGCCGTCAAGGTGTTGGAGAGCTTAGGTACCACTGTGATAGAGGTTTTACCAAATTTTAGCTTTCCTTCACTTCTCAACTAAAATATCTTGTGGGTGATATGTGCTGAGATTTTGTTTTTAAGGGTGAAATGTCTCTTTCGGAAACAAGAGGAAAAGGAAACACATGTCCTGTGGTTTTTGGTAAGGCTTTATAGCCTGATAGCGCATCTTGGCTTCATCATTATTATGTGTAGTGACAGAGGAGGGGAAACAGTAACAGTACCCACAAAATGTGAGTTCAAGTAGCCTGACCTTTATGTTGAACTCTGAATTATTAACAAGTGCTGTATGTGCATTTCTCATTTAATTCTTACAACAAGCCTAAGAATGGAGACCATCATTATATCATTTTACAGAGGAGGAAACTGAAGCACAGAGAAGTTAAGTAACCCACCCAATGACTCTTAGGATTCTAACTCAGGTCATCTGTCTCCCGGAGCCAGGGTCTTTTTTCATTTTTTTTTTTTTTGAAGTATAGTTCATTTACATGTTGTGTTAATTTCTGCTGTACAGCAAAATGATTCGGTTATAAACATATTTACATTCTCTTTTATATTCATTTCCATTATGGTTTATCCCAGGATATTGGATATAGTTCCCTGTGCTGTACAGTAGGACCTTGTTGTTCATCCATTCTATATGTAATAGTTTGCATCTACTAACCCCAAACTCTCAATCCAACCCTCCCCAAACCCTCCCACCCACTTGGCAACCACAAGTCTATTCTCTCTGTCTGTAGTCTGTTTCTATTTCGTAGATAGGTTCATTTGTGCCATATTTCAGATTCCACATATTAGTGATATCATATGGTATTTGTCTTTCTCTGTCTGACTTACTTCACTTAGTATGATAATCTCTAGGTCCCTCCATGTTGCTGCAAGTAGGAGCTGGGGTCTTAATCGACTTCCTCTACTGTGGAGATGGGAGCTTGCCCGTGCCTCATGGTCACTCTCTGAGGCTTTGCGCTTTGTGATTCTGGGTCTGCCTAACTCACTTAAATGTGGAAGTTTTGCAAAGATTCAGACTGCTCAGGGATATGAAAATGACTCATTGGCAGGGTGGGGCTTCCAAGAAAATCAATTTCATTCCCTTCCTAACGGGCTGTGCGAGTTTGCAAAAATCAAGAACTGTGATGATTTAAGATGCATTTGAACTATTTTAGATTTTCATAGAACCTCACTCAGCAGTCCTTTTGAGATAACGTCATAGTCTTCTGTGTAAGCTAGTAATGCTTCCAGGGGAGGAAGCCAACGTATTTTACAAATGTTGTCTTATCCTTACAACACCCTTGAGGCTTAGTGAGTGGTATTTAGTTACCATCTGGGGGACTATAAAAATTAGTTCGTGGTTTTTAAAGTTTATTTTTGTACCGTGGAGAACTCACATACTTATATGCATATACTGTCTATATAATATTCTATATTATTATTCTAGATCATGTGTTACATATGTATACACACATACATATATGCAAACATTTCGTGAAACACTCTTAGTATATGTGATATACCTTGGTGTATTGCATTCTGTTCCATTCTATTCCACTGAGAAGAATGCTGCTTATGACCCACAAAGCTGACTTCATGACCTACAAATGAGATACAACCTACAGTTTGAAAACCATGGCATTGAGGGGACTCCCCAGCATTTATGGACATAACTCAGGTGGTGCCCTGCTGGCATCCTTCTGATACTTTGCAACTACCACCCGTCGTGACTTTAAAACATCAGCTTTTTAGGTACATGGAAAGTTAGCAGCGTGGCATTAACTCTCGCAGTGTGTCCTAGAATCCCTTTCACGTGCTTGGTGGATATTTACTGAGTGCCGCCTGTGTGCCAGACACTGACATTACATCAGTGACTCACAGAGTCACTGCACTGGAGAAATTGACTGTCTAGTGGTCAGAGCCAAAGAGAAAACAAATACATCAACTGTCAGGTGATGGTGCCAGGTGATGGTGCGTGCTTCTGAAGAAAAACAAAGTAGGCTGGGCTACAGTGACATTTCGGCATAGGGCTGCCTCCCAGCTCTTCCCCGCTCTCACCTTATCTGAGGCTTTTCTTGCTCTCAAGCAGCAGTTTTCAACCAGGGGTGATCCTGGCATCCTAGGGGACATTTGGCAGTATTTATTGTCACAGCTGGGGGAGGGGATGCTGCTGGTGTCTGGTGGGTAGGGACCGGGCATACGGCTAACATGCTACAATGTACAGGACAGCCCCCTACAACAAAGAATTTTTGAGCTCAGGATATCAGTAGTGTCCAGGTATTCTAGAGCCACGCTCAGGGGTGCAGGAGACCTTCCAAAGTGAGCATGGAAAGATAAAACTCCTTTCCGCCTGGGATCCCTTTTTCTGGCCCAGGAAAACCTATGCCATAGCCTGTCTCGGTGACAGCATTGTTTTCTGTCGAGCCTCAGTGTTTTGGCACCAGGATGCCACGCCACCTTCATGCTTAGACTTGCCAAGGAGCCTCTAGAATAAAATGCGTGTTCAGGGAGAGAGCCATCATGACACGGCACGTCTTCCCATTCTTCTCCATCAACCTCGCTCCTTGAACGGGTGACGGACATTTCAACAGGAGCTGGTCATCTGGGCTTTGGATCTGACATGGATTTTATTTAAAAATATTCCATGAGCCCGAGATTCTTGAAATCAAAACCTATGGGCAACCTCCCGCCCCCTCTCCTCAATATAATAGTTAAATAGAAGTACCTTTGTTACGGTTATTGCTCTAAAAGTAAGGGAAAAGTTCACCTCTTTCTCAACAGCACTTCATACTTCTCCCTTTTGGATCCTCAGCTGCTAGAATTTCCCATCCACAGAGTGATTTGAAAAGATGCTCAGGCCACTTGTAAGAAAAAATACTCTTTTAGATTGCTAGGGCCCCAGCCTCTTATGCTGTGCATAGCATACAAGGGCAGGCCCCTTACCTGCCCCGAGTGTGCGGGGGATGGGGGTGGGGGGATGGCCAGCGTGGTGGCTTCTCCCTGGAGATGTGCCGCCATCCCAAGTGCTCCCGACGGACAGAAGACCCTGCAGGACTGTTAAGCAGCCTGGGGCAGAACCAGATGCCCTGGTCTCCCGCCGTTCTTGGGAACAGTCTCTGAGCCTCCCAGCCGTAAGGCAAGGAAGCTCAAGGATGTTTTCAGGAATAAACTTGAAAAGAGGGTCTCAGAAAAAACTCCCCGAAATGTTCCACAGAATCCAGTTCTTGGGGAAATCCTCCTTTCTGTCTCAGTATTTCGCATGAAGTGGACCTGGTAGGGTGCAGGGACCGTTTGTTTGCTAAGGCTTCTGTCCTGGTCCTCAGCCCTCCTGCAGTCCAGGACCTCCTCACTACCTGAAGATCTGGAGTGACTTGTCACCTGGAGACAGCTTCAGGTGACCCATTAGAGAGGGTTGACCAGATGGTGGCATAGCTGTGAGTCGGAGGGTCACAGTGACATCAGGAGATGGCAGTTTCGTTGGTAGCGCTCACAGAGGCCCTTGTGCAAGATGGACCCTA
Organism: Pseudorca crassidens; assembly: GCF_039906515.1. Classification (NCBI taxonomy): domain Eukaryota; kingdom Metazoa; phylum Chordata; class Mammalia; order Artiodactyla; family Delphinidae; genus Pseudorca; species Pseudorca crassidens. The sequence goes on along the minus strand of NC_090296.1, from coordinate 30,727,673 downwards.
TCGCCTTTACTCACTGGATAGGAAATGGAAAGGGATACAGGACGTTCCATTGCTGCAGAGGAAGGAAAGCAGGCAGGAGGGCTCCCAGGCAGGTCTTGTCTCTGGGTAATACAGTAAGGGATTGGTTTACCCTGCCTGGAGCTGTTCCAGATATGGTGGAGGGACTTAACTGTATGTCATGGAATGGCCATCCATGAAGCAGAGCTTTTTTTGTTTGGTACTGACATTACTAAATGTTTTCCTGGCAATTTCTCTGCTTTGACCAAGAGTCTTCCTCCGCCACGCCCCCCGCCCCCAGCAAATCATCCTCTCTGTCCTCTCAAAACCCTGGATAATTCTCTCATTCTGTTTGCCATTTTCATACCATGCATCTGGAACTCCTGGCCTCTGGTTAAATATCCCAACACAAGAAAAAGGAAGCAAAAGAAGGCAAGAGAGCGTATGTCTGAACACACTGTGATTTTTAGAAATTTCAGTTAGTCATAGTTATATTTCACGGTCTCTGTGCCAATAATCAACAACTTTTTAAAAACATTAGAGGCAAAGTAGGATGGTTGTAACCTATCATATCTATATGACTTGCTACATTTGTTTATGCACGCATGCATTCACTTATTCGACACAATTGTACTGAGTGTATATTATGGTCTAGGCATGGGGCTGGGCTGGCCCTGTGGGAAATACGAAGATGAAATAAGACACACTCCTCTCAAGTCTGCATGGAATGGAAAAGACTAGATATTGGCTTAGCAAACTGTAAACTCTTCTGGGAGACAGTAGTTTAGGATAAAACAAGGCATCACACAAATGTCAAATGGGTGCTCCAGTCAGCGAGACTGGGTCAGAGGCTCCTCAGGGGTGGGGACTGCACTGAGGTGTTGCTGGGTGGCCTGGTGGTTAGCACTACTAAATGAACTGCTGTAGTAGTGCCGAGGGTGATGAAGTGCGGGAGATCACCGCGAGGGAGATCACGTCGGCAGTCTCTGCAAGAAGGGGAGAATGGCGTTCTGCTCCCTAACTTAGGTTTGCTGAAAATGGGCCTGCAGACCTGCTCTTGTACCTTTGGGGCAAGGAGAAAAGACCACAGAAACAGATGCCACCAAAGGGGTAAGGATTCCAGTCAGCACACGGAGCCAGTTGAGGACATGGCCGTGAAGCAACTGTTCTGTGTCCTGTTTCCACTAACATGCCTTTACCCACATACCAGACTTTTCTCTGTCTTTGCAGCCAAGAAAGTGCCAAGAGTAAGCCTGAAATCTGCTGGGAATTCAGACTCTAGGAAGTGGGGGGAGGAGGCTGGGAAAGAGCCAGTTTAGGGCTGTGAACAGTGATAAGTTAATGAAATAGTTTGAATCTGCCTGAAAATTTACCAAGAGCATTTTAAGAGAGAAGAGGCTGAAAATATAAAGTGCACTAATCTTATCTGTCACAGTGAAATTTTACACACGTACATACACGCCCACACACACACACACTCACACACCCCTATATAACCTTCACTCGGGTCAAGATATAGAATTTCCCACCTCCCTGGATGGAGTGCCTTGTGCTCTTTTTCAGTCAGTATCTCCCTAATGTAACCATTATTCTGACTTCTATCACCGTTGATTAATTTGGCCTGTTCTTATTCTTGAACTTCACTAAATGAACACATGTAATATGGACTCTTTTGTGTCTGGCTTCTTACCCTCAACAGAATATTTATGAGATTTTTCAATGTTGCTGTATGTATCAGTATTTTCTTCTCTTTTTAAATTCTGTGTATAACCCATCATATGAATAAACCACAATTTGCTTATTTATTCACCTGTTGATGGAAATTTGAATTGTTTCCAATTTTTGGTGCTTTTGAATGGAACTGCTATGAATATCCCTGTGCATGTCTTTCAGTGGACAAAGGCACTCATTTCTCTTGGAAATATCTATAAGACTGGGATTATGCATTGTAAGGTAGGCCTAGGTATAGCTTTCTACCTGGTCTGTTCTATTCTTCTGCTGAGGTCAAAGATAGTAAACAGGGTGTCTGAAAGCAGGGAGATTGAAAAGGCTGTTGTGAGCAGGGTAAGTGAATGGCTTGTGCAGTGCAGGGCCAGAAGAGAAGGTGCTGGAAAGAGCCCCCAGAGGAGGCCTGATGCCAATCTAACCAGAGACTGAGGACGACTCATTGGGAATCAGCTTTTAATATGTCTAGGCTCAGGGAAAGCTGAGTCAAATGACAGAGGATAGATTTTAAAAACTGGAAGATTTTTAGTCTGCGTTCTAGCTTTGTCCACCAGCACAACGCAAAATAATTGACCTTGGGCATATCACAGGATCTCTCAGATCCTATTTTCTCTTTTGTAAATAAAAAGGCTGTTCAGGGTGATCCCTAAATGACCTGTGAGCTCTCATCAGCTCATATGTGTATGAATAGTAGCTTAGTTGTCAGTGATCAATTCTAGTGTAAGAGAAAATCACATGGACATTACTAAGAGAAGGCCAGTTATTTTCTTCTGTTGTCTTAACATCCATTCCTGGATATTAAAAGAATATGAAAATATATCCTTAGGACTTTCCTTGTTTGTCCAGGCCAGCTATATGCCATTGGTCCTTCATGGGAAGTAGCTAAACCTCTCTCCTCTTCCCCCACTTTTTGTATCCTGTCAGGGAACACTGGACCCTGACAGCTGTCCACCACAGATGCTAGTCCATTTCCTCCCCCTCTCTCACTGATTCAGCCACTGCTTCTGGCTGGTTCACTGGCTGTTCTGTCACACTCACTGAAAACCACATCTCAGGATGGATGTAAGGAAGTGGACCATTTTCTTTCACTCATTCATCCATTCACAAAGTAACTCCAGTTATGGCCACTGCAGCCAGCACCTTACACACTGAACTATCTCTGATACCCAGTCCCTGCCCGCTCCTAGACATGACACAGACCTCGCTTTCCTGCCTTGACTTGGGTCAAATCACCAAAAAAATCAGCATCCCCCGGAGGACACGCCTGTATCTTAAAGCTTCTCCCTCCACATTTCAGCTCAGGGACTGGAGAAAACAGGTCAACCTCAGCTTTTCCGATGCCCATCGGGGGCTGTGAAATGACCCTCCTGCCAAGATGGGAGGGGACTCTGGAGAAATAATATGGGGCTCTTAGTTGCTAATTCACAGCCTACTGGGTAGAGCCCATGCTTGTGATACCTCAGGATGCTTCCTCTACTCCAACAGACCAACCTCCTGAAGCAGGGAAACTCCCTTTCTCCTCAGGCTACCCTGGTCCTGGGAATAGGTGTATCCCCAGAGGCCACTTGTTCCTGACCCCTCCTACCTGAGAAGTTCTAGACCTCACTGAGTTCTAGTTTGTTCTTTCTTTCAAGAGCTGCATTAAAATATCTTTACAACTTGTGTTTATTGTTTGTTGAAGTTTAGCCATTTATAATAAATATATTTGTGATAATGTAAGGGCTGTATTGGTCCATCTTTCTAGTCTTGGTTTCTAGTTTGGTATCTAGTATATACCACCCTTCATACTGAATAAAGAGAAAGTGGAAAGTAGTTTTGCCAAGAGCCTTACGCAAGGCTGAGGTGCTGATGTATTATTGCCACCTGGTGACAAGTTACCTAAATTGCAGGAATATGCAACCAGCAGGATATTCATAGTGAACATCTCAGGTAATAACAGGATTTTTAAAAGGGAAAAGGTCTTTATAATTTCTATAAATAATTCAACATTTCAGATTTAATAAAAGAGCACTTGTGCCAGTGCTCTCATAGATCAAGAAAAAATTGATATACTCTGATCTTGGGGAAAGTCCCTCCCTTAAGTTTGTTACTATCAGTAAATATAGTCTCGAAACATTTTTATACCACATTTTGTCATGTGGAATCCAGCACATAGGTCTGATCTGGTGAAAGGTAAGAGAAGCTCAGTCATAAAAATAATCAGAAAATTATAAAATAGAAATCTGGCCCAAGACTGTTTCTTGGGAAAATAAGATGCTGCTTTGAGAAATGAAAAATGAGCCCTAGCACTGGAACAGATTATTCCCAAAACTGCAAACAAAGATCTTTTTCCCTGTTATGCAAGTTTATCTCCTTAGTTCCTTTTCTAGGGCGAAAATGTATGCTTAATCTACATATGAGTGCCAGTCCCAAGTTGGTGGGCCTGCTGGGATCCCTCAGTCCAGCTGGCATGGTTCAGGAAGGCTATCAGGCTGGGTTTCATGTTTTCATTGTTTAAATAATCTCTGCCTAACCACCTCGGGCTGACAGGCACTGCTCGGCTAACAGTGCCTGGCACATGGTGGGTCCGGTGTTGAATGAACTAGTAGATATTTCCAAGTGGTACAGGCAGCAGCACTGGCAATTAGCAGTAACATAGCCCCACAGCAAGGACGGGAAAAGCAAGCCTTCTCTGAGCCCCTGCTACACACAGAGCGTGTCTCTGGTCACCAAGGAAGCAAGGCATACTCGGCCAAATATCTTCCCTGACACCTGGCAGCACCAGTTTTGCAGGACCTGGATCCGTACAACCCCCGCCCCCCAGCCCTGCCAGTGTGCTGTTTACACCGTATTTGAAGGGGCTGTACTTTTAGGTTATTCCTGAATTGAGTCCTCTCATATAACAGTGATTCCCAAAGTTTGGTCCCTGAACCAGTAGGATCGAGATCACCTGGGAAATTGTTAGAAATGCAGGTACTCAAGCCCCATTCTGGGGCTGGAGCCAGCAATCAGTGTTTTAACAAGCCCACCAGATGATTCTAATGCACATTCAAGTTCCTGAACCACGGCCATATAAGCATTGCTACCAGTAATCCCGCATCACCGTCAGAAGAACATGACTTTGAACCCATTTGTTCCAATGGATCAAGGGCTCTCCGTCCTGGTTCTCGGGCAGATCATCTCTACTGAGAATTACTTGGGTTTTCAGAATTAGAGATGGGACGTGGATGGGTGGTTAAGAAGGAAGTTTGGCCTTTTACTGGGGGGAGAATCATAAGCCAGGTTCTTTTCTTCTCCATTACTTATGTGGTGATGAAAACTGTCAAGGACTGAGGCGATCTGTTGACCCTTGGGTGTGTTACACTTCTGCTTACCTGTTAGTCACCGTGTTGAGTGTTAGCACTTAAGCAACAGACTCCCCCAGGAAATGAAATCTTAGTACCAGAAATCTTGAGTTGGACTAGACAAAAGCACTTCTCCACGTAGCCGCCGTTTTTGGAGGTGTTCAATCGATATTCGTTTAATTGAATAGAATGCATGAGTGCTTGAGTGGCTCACTCCAAACTTTATGAAAGACAGATGATGGCAGTTTTGATCTTAGCCTTCATGATCCATAACCTTTCTTAATTCTCTTGAGAAAATCTTGAACTCAGGTCATTATGGACTCAGGCTGTCATGGGAGATTCAGTCTCAGAAATGCTCCAAAGTCGCTTGTCCTGAGGCATATTTTGGTTCATCATCAGTTTTAAAAGAATGGAAAATTCACCCCCTGTATCTTGAGTGGCAGGGTAACCAGAAAGTAAGAAACCTCTTGTCTCATAATTCTCTACCTCTGTTTGTATTCAGGTGGTCTCAATTCTGGAAGGTCTGGTCAGAAGATGGAAACTTGACATTGTAATGCAGCCCTTTGGTGTCGCTACAGTGTTGATTTAATTAAAAACACTCTGCTTTATTTGTCCCCATTTAATGACTCACATCTTAGGAAGCCACTGTTGGGACTTTTTGGTTAGTTCAGTGTGGGAAATGGGATTTCCCATCCTTGGCCTTCATGACTAGCTGAGTAGCAGGGGCAGAAGCCGGGTGGTCATCATGCCAACGAGATAAGTAAGGCTCAGTTACCTGATGTTTTGATCTGGGCCCTTGTAATTGCTGTGCAGACAGTGTTCAAAGCCAGATCCATCCTGACCATGAGGTGCTGACAGGACACTCGTTTTTTGCCATCATTCAGAGCTCTGCAAGAGAGTAAATTGCTTGTTACTGAAATGTGTTTGCCTTTGAAGAATAAAAAGCTGAATTGACACTGCTGGGATCTGAGCCTCCAGGTGCAGCGATTTGGGAAATCTGTATGTGCCATAGGATGTGGCTTAGCAGGACTAAGCTGATTCCTTCAGCATAATGTACTGTATTATTAAACCCATCTGCATTGTGTGGAGTGAAGGCCTTTCTTCAACCAGATTTGAAATTTTCTTAAAAATATCTTGATGATATGATAAAATAATCAGGTTCTCTCTAACCCTGAAACCTAGCTAACTGTTTCTTTAATAGTCCTACTAACAATACGAAGTTCTTTTTTTTTCTGACCAACATTAGTGTGCCTTTTATGTGTCTAATACGGGTTATAAGAGCAGCTCACATTACACTTAATTTGAGTTACAAACAGTTTGTCTTTATTATCCACATATACAGTGGCAACGATAAGAGTGTTGTCAGTGCTGAATGTGTGTATACTCACAGATTACTAAGTGACCAATTTACTACAAAAAAAAAGAAGGAAAATTACTGAGATTTGTTGCTTTCTGCTCCTTGTTTTGCATTATGGTTCAGTTGGGATTTTCACAACAATTCAGAAATGAAAATTGTTTTTACATAATGATATCAGTTTGAGTTTTTTTCAAATTTTCGTTTTCCTTTAGAAAATGCACAGCCTCTATTTTCTATTAACTCCAAAAACCCCACGAATTTTAAAATGCTAGGTCAATGCTGGGGGTACAGCCCAGCTGACTGTGGCTTTTTAATTCCCTGAGACAGAGATGGTGGATGGGCTCTTCTGGGAAACTGCCAAAAGGAACATTCATCCTCATCGAAAGTCAAGTGGAAACATGGTCCAGGTGAGGGCAAATTAAAATATGGATGATGTTTTCAAAGAAGCGAGTAATAAATCAGGGGAGCACACCCACTATTTTAGATAAGATCCACAGCAATTTTCTAGTGTGTAAGAGGGAAAAATCCATTCTGGGGAACTCTCCCAATGACTGTTTTTGGTCAAAGTTTGGAAGGGGCAAGATTTAGCAGAACTTTACCAAAAAAAATGTATTTTGAAACAGTTTAGAAAAACATCTGGTGTTGCGGTCATTGATGATTTTTTTTTTTTTCATACTGTGTCTTGTTCAGGAGATATGTGAGTGAAAGAAAGAATAACGTGTCAGTTCATGCTGCATGGCCCACCCTAAACTAGTACCTTTTTCACCTTCATGGTAAATTCCCCGTAACATTTGATGGAGACCATGCAGGTCAAAGGTAGATGCTTCTGGGGCTGTGATTTTGGAAATATATTTTTCCCGGCCTTCAGATATGCTATTAATTACAGTTCAGAAATCCTCTTCAATTTAATCTGATAGGATAACCTTACTTTATGTCTCCTTAATATGAGGTCAAGCTAAGTGCTGTAAGATATCAAGTATTCAGTGGCAGTCCTCCATTTCTGCAGGGGACAAAGAAAGCCCGGCTTAGGTAATTGCATTGTAATGCTCAAACCTGGCTGAATTGCCTCTGTACCTGCAAACCACTCTTCTATCTTTTACATTCACAGACTTACATTTCTCCTGAATGTAGATCTAAGACCCAGTGTAGGCTCTTGTATAATTTGTGTGATTAATGAACTCTGGGTCTGGCCTATTCCTTGCATTGTAGGTCTATAAATTATCATAATAATATAGGCATAATGGCAGGTACATTTTTATATCTATCTGGTCCTGCAGTGGTTTTATCATTCATTCACTGAGAACAGTTATTAATCTTCAACCCCAAGGCAGGACACCCAGTTCCAATTTGGCCCATAAATAGTACATCAATTTACAGTAGGATAGGGGTGGGGGAACAGTGTAGTTTAAAGGGAATAAGTGATATATAAACCTGGGGATAGGGAGAGGGCATGCAGCAAGTGCGGAAAGAGATTGCAGAGAAGTTTAAAAACAAAGAGGAGAAGAAATATCACAGCAAATGTGCTCGCATCTCAAAGTAGATGTGAAGAATTCTTTTTCCTTCTCCTGTGAATCTGAGCTGCCTCTCCGTGACTGTGTGTGCCCCGGGGATTGAGGGGTTTGGTAAGTGATGAGAAAGAAGATTTTTCGTTCCTGGAAGGTGTATTTGCTTGTGTTGGCTCAACTATGGGTAAGTATTCTAGATGATCAGTGGACCAAAACCTGATAATATGCCATTTTTTAGAGACTGTTTATTAGCAGTCTACACGTTTTAAGTATTTCCTGCCAGTTTGCAGCCTCTGTAGTTTCTGTACCATTAGTGTCAGAAATTTGCTTTTGATAGTTTTCTAATTAAAAACAAATTTATTGTCCCTATGCCTTGTCTCTACATAACCCAGTCTTACACACCCTTTGAGGCACTGGTCAAATGTTATTTCTCTTTCAAGGAGCTTCTTATAGGCAGGAACTGGACCTCATTCATCTTTTTGTCTTACACAAGGCTCGCCACAACTATTTATTGAATAAATGAATGATGCAATTTACAAAGAGTCTCTGAGGCTTACAAACACTTCTTGAAGAGAGTTAATAAAGCAATAAAAATAGTAGCATTTAGCGATTACCTGTTCATGTTACAAAAGTATTTTACACTCACACAAAACCACCCAATCTAACAAACCACTTAAGGGAAACCAAAAAAATGATATTATTGTTGCTAGTTATTGAGTTTATAGTTGATTTATACTTTCCTCTGAATATATATTGTACTCATTATGTAAGAGCTACAAATAAAGGGTGACCATTTCTATGCGTATCACAGGTACTCCAGCCTAGAAGTGCTTTGTTTGAGCCAATAGGCTGGAGAAGAGGACTTGGATATATTGCTTTATATAGTTAGCCTTGGGTTTCTTATGGGGTAGATGGGAAAATGCCAAGTTTGCTTTTCTGTCATTTGGCAAGGTTTATTATTTTCCTAAGCCCAAGAAGATACATACTTTTCTCCTATTGACACAAAATATTGTTTATACAAGTGTAGAATTCTGTTGAGCATATTATATGTATATTCCTATCTGAGTGTTTCTGTAAAGGACATGCTTCGTTTTGAGACAGGTCCAATCCTATTAAAATGCCCTCGCAGAAAACTCCTGATAACCATAATAATTATATCCAAGTCCTCTCAATAACAAATGTATTTTCGTCAGTATTTACTACCTCAAAATGGCAGTACTATAAATGAAGGATAGGATGTGTTTATAGCGTGGAGTGTGAATTACTTGGACTGGATTGTGGAGTAGATGTAAACACTCTACAGGAAAGAAATTGCAGTCATTATAAATCATAAAAATTAGCATTTGTACATGATTTTCTGATGTATCAACCACTTTCCAAGCATTATGTCATTGATCCTCAAAACAGCCCTTGTGAGTATGGTTGTTATCTCCTCTATAAATGGAAGAAATGAGTCTCGAAGGGGTGATTAGCCTTTAGACAGCTGGTAAGGAGGGTGTTGGCAATTTTAGTTCAATGCTTTTGACTCCAAAGCCTATGTCCGGAGATGTCTGTCAAGCCCACCACCCTGCTTTTTCAGGTACCAAAGCAGATGTCACCACCTGATCCCATTTCTTTCTCTCTGAACCAGGTGGAGCACAAGAATCCTTCTCAGTGTAGATAAAATCTGTCTGCTCTCCTGCCCTGCGTTCTTTCTAAGCGTATTTTGCTGGGCGCTAGCGGAGATCATATGCAGCCAGAGTTTGCATAAGAACCACATAGCACATCACCCAGGGCCCAGCGTGAGCCTGCAAGCTGCCCTTGGTTGGAGGAGGTAAATTTCCTGTAAAAGGCTTTGATATGTTTTTCCCCCCAGGAATTTTGGCCCACCTCCTATGGGAGGTGAGAGGTCTTCTGCTTGACATCTACTCCCTTTATTTCTTCCTTCATAAGAACTTTAACTGGCCAACTTGGAGTATGCCGAGGCAACCTATTTCTGTCTGGGATAACAAAAACGTTCCAGATGACTGACGCCTTTTACTGGGGACAGTTTGACCTGATTCTAACCCTCCTGCTCTGCTTGCCAGGGAGGATGATCACTGACAGGCCTTAGCACCGACCTCTTTATTTTTCATCTGCATTGTTTTTTCTGTTTTCTTGCAAAAAATAGCCAACTTGTCCAAGTGCCTAGCTACTATGGCAATGTGCTATTTAAATAGTTGCTGAATACATGTGTCCCACCTTCAGTGAGGCAGTGGAAGCAGTCGTGGGATCTGATTGCATAAATGCATGGGAATAGTGTTTGTCTCTGGGGCAACAGAAACTCCTTTCGAGCCCTTGAGATGATGTGTGCAGACGCAGAAAGGCTGGTGTAATGATCTTACACGTTCAGGTGGAAGGGTCTGTTCCTCCCGAAATGGAAAATGTCAGGAAATGGTCGTTTGGATATTCTGCTTTGTAATCATAGCAAATGCCTCAAGAAAAAGAGAATGAGCGAGGAAAGGCCTCAGATGCTCTAATGGACCTGGACAATGTAAAGCCATTATTGTTGGTTTATGGTCTTTATTTGGCTAAGCAAATGTCCTGGCTTATTCAGACACATGGATTGATTTTTTAAAAAATACGCAATTGACATTAAGAAACTTGAACCTAAATAAATGAACATTGCCTTACAGAATACTGCCACACATGTCTTGAATACATTGGGAAACCACACTGCTGTGAACAATTACAAAGGCAGAACTTGGTTGACGCAAAGATGACATTTTTTTGAAGATGCCTCTATCATGTGGCTACCAGTGTATCGTGTGAGCTCTACAACCCTAAAATGCTCAGGGCACACGGGTGGTCAGTTAGTGCTAGTCGGTTACTAGTCCTGCCATAAAGGTATGGCTTGGTTCCTTAGGTTGGATTCTTTCCAAGTCGGCAGTGGACTTGAGTGCCCAGAGATTAGCAGTCTTTTTTGGTCTTGGCAGTAGGCAAAGAAGCAAGGAAAGGGCTCGAAATTTTAGTCAAACAAGTTCAACATTAGGAAGTCTTCCTGATTTTAAAAATCCCTTAAAAATCTTCCTGATTTTAAAAATCCCTTAAAAAATGGTCTTACAAGCCTTTCCACCCTTCCCGCCCCTCCTCTCCTGTTACCTTTTCCTTTTCTTTCTTCAGAGACTCCCCATCTGTAAAATGGGGAAAATAATAATACATTCGATCCTCCTTATTCACAGATTCCACACTCATGAATCCACTACTCACTAAAACTTACGTGTAACCCCAAAGTCAATACTTGTAGCGCGGTACTTCCCTGGCAGTCCAGTGGTTAAGACTCTGCAGCTCCAAGGCAGGGGTCCCACATGCTGCGTGCTGTGGCCAAAAAACAAATAAATAAATAATACTTGCAGCCCTTTTGTGCTCATTTGCAGACACACGCAGAGTGGAGAAAAATTTGAGTCACAAGGTGACCCTTAGTCACCTTGTTTTATCTCATATTGTGAACAACTGTCCTTTCCACACTCTCTTTGGTGCCACATTTTTCACATTTTTGTGCTTTTGGTTGATTTCACTGTTCAAAATGGCCCCCGAGCTTAGTGCTGAAGTGCTATCTAGTGTTCCTAAGCACAAGATGGCTGGGATATGCCTTACGGAGAAAACGTGTGTTAGATAAGCTTTGTCCAGGCACAAGTTACAAGTGCTGTTGGCTGTGAGTTCAGTGTTAGTGAATTAACAATATACATTAAATAGGGTGTCTCTAAACAGAAACACACATAAAACAAGGTTTATGTGTTGATTGGTTAATGAAAATGTGACCAGAGGCTGGCAGGAACCTAACCCTGTATTTCTCATAGGAGCAGTGGTGTGGTGTTCACTGACTGTTCACATTCACTGTTGTTCACAGCAACTTTATAGCCCATATTTACCACAAGTATGAGAACTGACCATACCTCCCTCTTAGGATTGGTGTAAGGATCACGTGAGATGACGCCTATGAAATGCATGTTCGAATGGTACAGTGCTCAGTCACCACATGTACAGCTGTCACTTGTTATCACCATAGTTATAAGTTAAAACCTGGGAAAAGAAAGAATAATTCCACTGTTTTATCTGAACACCTGGCTTCATTTTGCATCTTTCTTTCAGCTTTTGTTCTTCCTTATTCACATTTTGATAAAAGTGCATTAAGATGAATACAATCTCAAATAATTGTTTTTCACCTGCCGTTCTGTCATGCGCTCCATTCTGTGTTATGACACAGCCTTAATTTCCCTGGTCTTGTTGACTGAAAGTGTTGAACATTTTCTTCCTGGGATGACTTAAGAGTAGTCCCTTTCCAGTATGAGGCTGATTAATCTCTCACGACCCTGAGAAGCTTTAAAATTCTGTGATTAATGGTTAAAAAAAAAAAAAAAGAACTTAGTAATAGAGAGAAGACTCTTACTGAGCAGGAAAATTTATTATGCAATCTTTTTTACCTCCAGTGGAAAACTACCTGTTTTAAGCCAGAGGGTCTGGAACATTATTCAGTGGAACAAGGTGCTGAGGATGTACAAAGGAAGAGTAATTCTAATCTTAGTAAAAGTGCTGGCCTAATTCAGGGATGGTAAAGGTTTTCTGTAAACGGCCAGATAGTAACTATGTTAGACGCTGTGGGCCATATGGTCTCTGTCACAACGGCTCAAGTCTACACTGTGGCTAGAAAGTAGGCACAGATAATACTTAAACACATGGGTGTGACCGTGTTCCAATAAAACCTTATTTACAGTTGAGGTTCAATTCCAAACAGAATGTCTGAACACCAAAGTGGGCAGTTGCTTCATTGACTCTATTCCCTCCACAAAACTTGTAGTATATGTCAGGTCTTATACTGGTTGGGAGTAACATCAGGAAGGGTAGCAAAACAAGATTTTCCATGTCTTATGAAGTTTACAGTCTGGAGGAGAAGAGAGAGATCTTAACTGTGTAAATTAATGTGCAATGAATTGTGTTGATAAGTGCCATGAAGGAAGAAATGAATGGGCAATAAAACTGTATACAGAGATTCAGGAACTAAGTTTAGGGAAGGAGCTGCACCTTGAGGCTGCCGTCAGAAGCTCACTGAAATTGTAGGGCCTTGTTCTTTGTGAAGTAAGTGATTTTTATCAACAAGAACTTAATGATGTACATGCCTAGCAGTAAGTAGATGCTAGCTCTTAATAGATTTTCAACAGTCAGTTGGTTCTTGAACCAGGGCCAAAAAAAAGGACCTGTCTTCCTTGAACTAGTAATCCCACAAATGACCCCTTAACTCTCATGCATAGATATAACCACCATGCCGTCTGGATTCAGATTTTTGGTCCTTTTATGTAACACCCTTTTTTCTTACGGTTTAACTTGCCAGCTCCTCGTTTGCTGACTTGGGGCTGGACTTATTTGCATCAACTGCTCCCTTAGTATTTTATTTTTTTGTATTATTGGTCTTTCTAGGGAGAAATGCGTGTGGTTGAAACATGTGCAAGATTCAGGGCAACAGCAACTGCTCAGCAGCTCTGATACTTCAAGGGCAATGGAGAGTCAGTGGGGTAATGGCCCCCCCTAACTTTCCACAGGCTGCACCGGGGCAGGGCCTGGGCACCCGCATGGGCTTCCTGGGATGAGATGTGTTTATGCAGATACGTGGGAGAAGCCCAGAGACTTCTAGAAGTATGTGGAGGAGAATCTAGGGGGTGCAGTGCAGGGACTGAGAATTTGAGATGTATAGTTTATTACCGTTAATGTGATCTCAACTTTCCAACAGCCTGTGCAGCCCATCAAAACATGGATTACACTATTAACATGCAGAAATTCCTGATTGTGCCTCTTTTCGAGCTGTTCAATCCTTACATTAGTGCTTTTGAAATCTCCGTAAATCCTTGAGATTAGAAATGTAAATTTTCCCAAATAGTGAACTTGTCAAAGCACTGCTGCGCATCCGGTAGAAATAGATCTCTCTCTCCTCAATAGCAATATGCTTATTTTCTTTTCTTGGTGGGTTTTTTTACCCTTTGCTCGTTTTCCATGAAAAGGCTTCCTCACTACCATATTTTAAAAGTTATCTCATCAATATTATTCCAAGTGAATTTTGCAGTATCTTTTCTTTTCTTTTTTTTTTTTTTCTGTACGCGGGCCTCTCACCGCCGTGGCCTCTCCCGCCGCGGAGCACAGGCTCCAGACGCGCAGGCCCAGTGACCATGGCCCATGGGCCCAGCCGCCCTGTGGCATGTGGGATTCTCCCGGACCGGGGCACGAACCAGCGTCCCCTGTATCGGCAGGCGGACTCCCAACCACTGCGCCACCAGGGAAGCCCTGCAGTATCTTTTAAAGGGGGACAACAATCATGTGATTCCCTTTCTTTAAACCCCTTGTGATTTCCCCAGTGGTGGAGCCAGGGCCAGGGTGCAATGTAAGGGAGTGTCCAAAGAGTCAGCAATTGAGATAAAAAATATTTAATGCATTGTTTTCTAAAAATGTAATAGGCAACTATGGCTCACATCTGTGTTTGTAAATGAGGTCTTGAGCCACACTATTTTTTTTGTTTGTTTGTTTTTTTGGCATTTACAATTTTTTTAACATCTTTATTGGAGTATAATTGCTTTACAATGGTGTGTTAGTTTCTGCTTTACAACAAAATGAATCAGTTATATATATATACATATGTTCCCATATCTCTTCCCTCTTGCGTCTCCCTCCCTCCCACCCTCCCTATCCCACCCCTCCAGGCGGTCACAAAGCACCGAGCTGATCTCCCTGTGCTATGCGGCTGCTTCCCACTAGCTATCTGCCTTACGTTTGGTAGTGTATATATATCCATGCCTCTCTCTCGCTTTGTCACAGCTTACCCTTCCCCCTCCCCATATCCTCAAGTCCATTCTCTAGTAGGTATGTGTCTTTATTCCTGTCTTACCCCTAGGTTCTTCATGACATTTTTTTTCTTAAATTCCATATATATGTGTTAGCATACGGTATTTGTCTCTCTCTTTCTGACTTACTTTACTCTGTATGACAGACTCTAGGTCTATTCACCTCATTACAAATAGCTCAATTTCGTTTCTTTTTATGGCTGAGTAATATTCCATTGTATATATGTACCACATCTTCTTTATCCATTCATCCGACGATGTACACATAGGTTGTTTCCATCTCCGGGCTATTGTAAATAGAGCTGCAATGAACATCTTGGTACATGACTCATTTTGAATTATGGTTTTCTCAGGGTATATGCCCAGTAGTGGGATTGCTGGGTCATATGGTAGTTCTATGTTTAGTTTTTTAAGGACCGTCCATACTGTTCTCCACAGTGGCTGTATCAATTTACATTCCCACCAACAGTGCAAGAGGGTTCCCTTTTCTCCACACCCTTTCCAGCATTTATTGTTTGTAGATTTTTTGATGATGGTCAGTCTGACCGGTGTGAGGTGATACCTCATTGTAGTTTTGATTTGCATTTCTCTAATGATTAATGATGTTGAGCATTATTTCATGTGTTTGTTGGCAGTCTGTATATCTTCTTTGGAGAAATGTCTGTTTAGGTCTTCTGCCCATTTTTGGATTGGGTTGTTTGTTTTTTTGTTATTAAGCTGCATGAGCTGCTTATAAATTTTGGAGATTAATCCTTTGTCAGTTGCTTCATTTGCAAATATTTTCTCCCATTCTGAGGGTTGTCTTTTGGTCTTGTTTATGGTTTCCTTTGCTGTGCAAAAGCTTTGAAGTTTCATTAGGTCCCATTTGTTTATTTTTGTTTTTACTTCCATTTCTCTAGGAGGTGGGTCCAAAAGGATCTTGCTGTGATTTATGTCATAGAGTGTCCTGCCTATATTTTCCTCTAAGAGTTTGATAGTTTCTGTTGAGCCACACTCTTGATGTCTCTGAGAGGCCACCACCACAGACTTCACCGCACAGCTCTACCTCTCTCCATTCACACTTACCTTTCTGGAACTCACCATGCTCCCTCCTCCTCCCCCGCTCCCCAGGCCCTTGCACAGGTTGTTCCCTTTCAGATACCTCCCAGGGCTGGCCTTCCTGCTCACCCTTCAGAGCTCACTCAAGTGTCCCTTCTCAGGGTCAGGCTCCTCTGCTGTATGCTTTCATGGAAGTGAGTCCCCTTCCTTGAGAGCATTTGCCCAGTAGACATTTTGTTTATTGACATCTAACTTCTCCAGTTGGTTGTAAGTTCCATGAGAGCAGGACTGAGTTCGTTTGTAACTCTCATAGCACAGTGGCTCACACATTGATGATTAATGAACAATTAATGGGTGTTTATCTCATGTGCTTCTGGTGTAACCCCATGATATTGGATCAGAAACTTCAAATAGTTGTTTTCCTGGTGGTAGGTGTGACACCTTCACCTTGTTCACCATTGCAGAGCTCTTTCACCTCCTCACAGTAACTCTGCCAGGTAGATTAGGTTGTGTCATGATCTCTGTTGATAGCTGTGCCAAACAAATGCTTTTGAGGAGGGCGTAAGGTGGTTAAAAAAAAAAAAAAAAGATGAAGCCATCCCTCTACAGATGAGGAAAATGAGTCTCAGAGCGGTGAGCTGACTTGTCCAGGAGTCTGTAGCACAGCAAGAACTCCTACCTGGATGTATGACTCTGAGTTTTGTCCTCATTCTACTTCCCTAGGCTCCATCTGTCAGGGGAAAGTACTGGAGAAGATTCCCCTTTCACTTTCCAGCAAAAGGACAAAGGAGATTAGGAACCTTTTCTTAGCATTAATGCCTTGCCAATTTCTAGACCTCCTTTTCCCACTAATCCCTTAAAACATCCAATTTGTATATCTCTGCTCTTAGAGGCTGAGGGTTTGGTATAAGTTCCACGGTGAATAAAAGGCAATAAAATAATAAATAAAAGGCAATAAAAAGTATCCCCTGGTAGAATATAATTTTCTTTCTCTTGTTCCTCTCTCAGGCTTACTTTATCCTCTTTACCATGAAAGGCTTAATTGGAACTGGCTCTCTTATTAGCCTTCCAGTTAAATCGGCTTCCACAGAGGGACTGTCTCTTATTAGACTTGTTTGCTTGGCAGACCTTTGCAGAAGTTAAGCATAGACTGAAGTATTCATCAGAGTAAGGACCCAACACAGGGTCCAAATGTCTCCATGAGGCGTTGGTGGAAGACCTCAGCTGCTGTTTGTACTCCTGCCTGAACCCTGCTGTGGTTCAAGGTCAGGCCTGAGAAATCTTCCATTAGTAGCTATCACTCCCTCTAATGCAAGGCTACATCCTTTCCCCCACAGAGAGTGCAGGCCTTGGAGAGGATTGGGTGTGACCTCAATGGGTTTCTATTCCTTCATTCATTTATTCATGCATTAAACAAATACACACTGAGCATCCGCTGTGTGCTTGGCAGTTTTTGGACCCTGGGGATGCGCAGTGAACAGCTCAAAGATCCCTGTCCTCCTGGAGTTTATACTCTCGCGAGGGAAACAGTCAATGAACAAGTAATCAAGTAAGTTTTATTTTCAGTAATAAGTGCTATGGAGAAGAATGAATTAGGGCAAATAGGGATGATGTTTGATGCTGGCAGTAAGTGGCAAATGGGGTGGTCAAGGAAGGCCTCCCGAAGAGGTGACATTTGAACAGAGGCGTGAGTGATGGGAGGAGGGAGCCATACAAAGGTCTGGGGAAAAGTTTACCAGGCAAGGTATAGAGCTCATGTAAAGCTCTGAGTCCAGAGTAAGGGTGATTATCCAACAATCAGGAAGAGGCCACTGTGGCTGGGAAGCGTGGGAAGAGTAGAAGGAAGAGAGACCAGAGATGTGAGCAGGGGACAAAGCAGGAGGGCTGTTGTGCAGACCATGGTCCGTTATGGAAGGTCTCTCAAATCACTGGAGAGATTTGAGCAGGGGAGGGTCATGGTCTTACTTATGCTTTAAAGAGGCCATTCTGGCTACTGTGTGCAATGAAAAGTGGATGAGTGGAGCAAGACAGGAGTGGGGTCGGGAGATCAGTTGAGGGGCTACTAGAATAATCCAAGTAAAAGATGAAAGTGGCTTGGAACAGGGTGTTAGCAGTGGAGGTGATGAGAAGAGGTCAGATCCTTGTGTGTGTTGAGGGTAGTGCTCACTCACAGTTGCTGCTGGGCCAGATGTGGGCTATGAAGGAAGGAGACAAGCCAAGCCTGGCTTATTAGTTCATTTACAAATATTTATTGATCACCCATCAGGGACCAACCATTGTCCTATGTGGTTGGATATACCAGTGAACAAAATGGTCAGAGATTCCTGCCCTTGCAGAGCTTACCTTCTAGCATGGGAAAGAAAGAAACAGAAAATAAATGTAAAAAACAGTAACTTATACTGCATGTTCAGAAGATGATGTATGTTATGGAAAAAGGGAAAATAGAGGAGGGACACTTGGGGAGGGGAACTGTTGCAATTTTAACTAGGGCAGTTAGAGCAGGTCTGCTTAAGAAGTCACTGAGGTTTTTGGCCTGAGTAGCTAGACGGATGATGATGCTATTTAATGAGATGTCTAAAAAGAATAAACAAATAAAACTAGAGGAGGGAGGAGGTTGGAGGTTAGAGTGATGTCAACAAGTACAGTTGACCCTTGAATAACAGAGGTTTGAATTGCATGGGTCCACTTACACACAGATTTTTTTAGTAACTACTACATACTATAGTACTACATGGTCCATGGTTGGTTGCATCCATAGATATGGAACCATGGGTACTGAGGTTGGACTGTAAAGTCATATGGGGATTTTTGGCTGCATGGAGGGTAGGTGCCCCTAACCCCTGCATTGTTCAAGGGTCAACTGTATTTGTTGTCTTTACGTATTGAGATTGAGTTGACTCTTAGTGAAGATATCAAGTAGGTGGATATTCATATCTGGGCCTGAGGGAGAGGTCAGAGCTACAGATGTAAATTTCAGAGTCATCAGAGTCTGGAAGGTTTTTAAAGCCATGGGACCAGAGGACATCTCCAAGGGCATGGGTGTAGGGATTAAAAAGAGAGCCAAGGGCCAGTGGGTCCTCCAAGGGGAGGAAAGAAAGGAGGAGTTAGCAAAGGAGGACCTGAAGTAGCAGTTGGGAAGGCAGGAGAAAAATGAGGAGTGTGAAAAAATAAGTGAAAGAAGAGGGAGAGAGCAATCAACGATTTGCAAAGCGTCAAGTAAGGTGGCGAATGGGTCAGGGAAGTGAACGTGGAGATCTTTTTTACAGGTTACTTCTTGAGCTGCAAGTAATTAAGTCACCATGTTATTGCCATTTAACTGCAGTGCCTAGAGTCATGGAAAGTATCGTCTCGCTGTGTGTCCACAGAAACACCAGGGCTGAGAGCCCTCCGTGCTGGCCAGTGTTGATGTGGTTGACTTAAGAATAAATGCTTATTCTGCAAGGCAGTGCAGCTGGTTACAGATCATGGAGGCTCTGACTGCCACACAGAAGTCTATGGACTTAATTGTATAGGCGGGGGGATTAAGGTAAGATTTTTAAGCTGGGGAGTGACATATGGAAGCCTATTTCATGTAGATACTTTGTGGAGCAGAAGGAAAGATGGGTTGAAGTGGGAAGAGTGATAGGAAGACCTGGTAGGGAGATCTGGTAGGAAGAGTGTTTCAGTAGTTGAGGCATGAGATGGGGGGCGGGGGGGTTGGGGGGACTGAACCAAAGGAGAAACGGAGAGAAGGCAAAGGGGAGGACACGTCAGAGAGACACCGAGTAGGTAGATCTGGTGGTGTTTGGGAAGCGATCGGAAGAGGATATGGAGAGAGGGAAGATGGAAGACAACTCTAGGGTTTTTCTCTTGTGTGACTTGGGACGGGGGCTGGGAGTAGAGCTCACCGTGGATTTTTGCTGGGAGATCAAGGGAAGGGGTTGACAGATTAACCAGTTTATGGATTAATTATTAAGACACCTGCAGGGCCCTGGGAGCAATCCCCCTCACTAATTAGTTAGCTGGTAATTAGGCAGTGGCTGATTAATGCTATTGCCTGCCCCCTGTGGGGTGGGAGGAGAGGTGCTGAGCCCCTGACCCCCAAGCACTGTGGTGCATGAAAGAAGGGGGACCTAGAGTCCCTGTCATTATAGGACGTCACCACCACCCTCCCAGAAACCCAGCTGTGAAGGGCTTTCCTTGACACCAGATTTTCTCTTCCCACAACTCTTCAGATGTTTTCTGCCTGATGGAGAGAAAGCAGGGAAAGGAAAAAAAATGTGTACCACAGAATTCTCATTCTCAGTAGTGGTGTTTTGCAAAAACGCCATGGCAACCTTCCTCTTCAACTACTTGGAGTTTGATTTCCATGCATCTGTCAAGTGCACATCAGAGTTTAATTTTCTACTTTGGAACTACGACTTGGGTTCTGCTTCTCCCATCCTGGGCTTCTGTCCTCCTGACAAGTGCCTGTTCTGATACAAAATGGAAGTTTCCCAAGGCTGATGGAGCAGCTTAACGCTGAGTGTTGGGGAGTAACCCAAAACAGAATTTGGTGAATGCTTTTAAAAATCTATAAATTCCCTAGAAACCCAAGTCGCTTTCATTCATGAAGCACATTCTGACCTCCTGTCGGAGCAGTGTGAGAACTAAATTCCAAACATTCTCTGATTATTTCGTTCAAATACCTATGTCAGAGTGCTGTCTCAGACTTAAATTAAAAATATCTGTCTCAGGCAGGAGTCCTGTGTCTACCACCTTCCCATCCTGTGATGGACGCTCCGGCAGAACACTTTGCAGATGCAAGAAGAAAAGGCCCAGGGGACCAGGGCGTAAAGAGCAGAGAGTTCCAAGGGGGCAACAGATGGGCTGGATGAAGCCTTTATTTAATAGTACTTTGAAACATTAAAATGAAGTGCCAAAATTTAAAAATCAGTGGTTTTTATTTTAAAAATCCAATAAATCCCCCAAATCCCGATCAATTGGGAGTATGGGATTAACAGATGCACACTACCATATATAAAATAGATAACAATAAGGTTTTACTGTATAGCACAGGGAACTGTATTCAATATCTTATAATAAACTGTAATGGAAAAGAATGGCAAAGAAAAAGAATTTATATATATATATATATATATATATATATGTGTATAACCGAATCACTTTGCTGACACTTGAAACAAACACAATATTGTAAATTAACTATACTTCAATTAAAAATTTTTTTTAATCCAAATAATCAGAAGACACGGCACATTGGGGCCCCAATTTCCACTTGGCAGATGTCAGCTAGAGATGAGTTGGTGTCCTTCAAAACCCAGGGCGTTTGTGTTTCCCAAGGGTCACACTCGCCACCACACCTTGCTATCTCCATAGCGCCAAGGAGACATAGGATTCGCTGATGAGTGATGTTCTTCCAGAATCCTTCCTTGATCCTCCAGGTCAGGGTCAGGTGCCCACCAATGCTCCTGAAGTAGCCAGAGCAATGTCTATTTGTATATATAATATTATATACATCTATTATCTATAGTAAAACTATACTATGTGTAGTAAAAATTACATATATAAAATTTATATTTTAAAAATTTACAGTTTTTACATATATATAAAATTTTTATTATTTTTTAGTATATATATAACTTTTTACTATTATAATTGCTTGCTGATTTATCTCAGTCCCCCTCACTGTAATTTCGGCTCCATAAGAGCAAGTACTTTGTCCCGTTTGCTATTACACTTCCAACATAAGGCCCAGCCCAGAGCAGGCATTCAAATAAATTAATTTATAAAATAGGCACTGTAGGCTAAATGATCTCTAGGGCCATTTAGTTGTAATGTCCTATTGCTCTGATGTTTCTCTTCAAATGAACAGGTATCCATGGCGTTCCTACTGTGACATATTTTGCTTGCATCTATGAACACCTGATTACCAATACTGTGCTTTGGTCTTGTTCCCTCTTTTATATAGCTCATAGCAATAGAGACTATAAGAGATGGAAGGGCCCTTGGAGTTCAACCCCCTAATTTGCAGGTGGAGAAATGGAGGCTCAGAGAAGAGAAGTGACTTTCCTGAAGGCATACAGTTATAACTCAACTTAGAACCAGAGCATCTAGAGAATAGTCCACCTGCCTTGTTCTCTAGTCTGCAGGAGCCACTGATCAATGTAGAAGGAAAGAATAAAGTGAATGCCTGGTGTCACCTGAATGGTGAAAATAATACATGCTAGAAAGATTGCAGAAACATGACTAGGTTTATGGAATCCAGTCTCCATGGCAATAGTTCTCAAACTGGGGTGCTCAGGCCCATCCTCAGGGG
This sequence comes from Pseudorca crassidens, assembly GCF_039906515.1. Lineage (NCBI taxonomy): Eukaryota > Metazoa > Chordata > Mammalia > Artiodactyla > Delphinidae > Pseudorca > Pseudorca crassidens. The sequence continues at coordinate 30,705,585 of NC_090296.1, read as the reverse complement.
ACCCTGAGTCCTCTCTGGAAACAGTGACTATGCATACATTCTGATCATCTGCTGCTGAATTTCAGAGTTTTCACTGGTTTCTATGAGCAGGTATGAGACTATCCCGGCCAACAAGGCGGCGAAGGAAGGGGCATTGATTTGTAAATGATGTGTACACACTAAGCAAAGGCCCAGGGAGGGCGCGATGATGTTTTGCCATAGTCCGGGGCTGTGGTGGTTAGTGACATTTTTAAATTGCAGGGCATGATTTCACTGCAGCAGGACACCATGATCCATTGCATTATTTTAATGCAGTGGACCATTACTGGCTTTGTATTTAATTTTTACGTTTATTTTAGTTTCAGGATTGCATAAGAGCTGTAAGCAAAAGCACTTGGTATTGAATTTTGTTAGTTTTATGCATATTTAAGCAACACTGCAATAAAAGTAATCTAAAATGATGCTGAAGGTCCAGGAGATTTTATCTTTCCTTTAAAAGGCACCTATGCCTTATCCAAAGGTGTTGTACACTGACTTCCTTCCATATTTATATACCTATATCTATATATATATATCTATATATATATATATTTTTTTTTTTTTTTTTTTTTTTTGCTGTACGCGGGCCTCTCACTGTCGTGGCCTCTCCCGTTGCAGAGCACAGGCTCCGGACGCGCAGGCTCAGCGGCCATGGCTCACGGGCCCAGCCGCTCCGCAGCATGTGGGATCTTCCCGGACCGGGGCACGAACCCGTGTCCCCTGCATCGGCAGGCGGACTCTCAACCACTGCGCCACCAGGGAAGCCCCCATATTTATATTTAAGTTGAGAATCTATTGGCATGAGAGAGAATTTCTGTGGCATGAGCTCTTTGGCTGTCAGAGTGAATTACTTATAAGGAACTTGGTGTGGGACATGTGATATGCTCTTCCCTCAGTAAGTGGCTGTTCCTACAGGCGATTCTAGAATCTAAGAGGTAATTCTGACTATTGATTTGCTAACTTTAGAACCTAATCCTTTGTAAGATGTTATGATGTACAAGGTCTGAGAGGGGAAAAGGTGTATCTTCTCTTTCACATGATGGAAGCTAGAGGTCTGCAAGCTATAGCCCAAGGACCACATTTGGCCCGCAGACTGTTTTTGTAAATAAGATCTTATTGAACTTTAGCCACATCCATTTGTTTACAGATTGCTTGTGGCTGCTTTCGCACTGTAGTGGCAGAGTTGTGAAATAGAGACCCTATGGCCTGCAAAGCCTAAAATCTTACTATCTGACAGACCCCTGGGGTGCGCCTTCTAAATACCATCATTTCTGCACTGCGCTTTCAGCTTATGTACATTTCACTTGTTTGATTCTCTAAAGTGACTTAACTAACCTGTCCTGTTTGGGCAATTAGGAAATTCTAGATGGTTGTTGCTTTGTGTAAGATTCCTTGATTTCTCTAATGAGGGAATCTACTCTATTCTCAACATCAGTTGCTATTGGGTTGGCCAAAAATTTGTTCAGGTTTTTCCATAAGATGTTACAGAAAAACCCTAACAAACTTTTTGGCCAACCCAACACTTTCTTTAAATAGGACATTGGAAGCTGGCGAGATGCTGCTTTAATCATGGACACCTACCTGGTGGAGCTGGCCTGAGGCTGAGCTGTGAATTAAATGCTTGTGTTTCCATCTGTCAGCCCTCCCTTGCTGCGTCTCCCACCTTCACCCTGTCTTTCTCTCACCATCTTTGAGACGCAGTGCCCTTTGATTCTTTCTTGCCTCTCAGCCATATTAAGGAAGGCCCAGGCACCTCACTTTTATCTCCATTTAAATTCATTTAGTTTGTTCGTTTCTTAGTTCCTTATTTATGGAACCACCTGAGACTGACAAAAAAAGCAGAAGATTCAAATGCTATTTGGGACATTTGACTGAAGATGACTTCCTACGTAGTCATGCCTAGGGAAATCATCAAAGGTCTAATGGAGTATTGTAGGATTTAAGGACAGTTCCTAAAAGAAGCTATCTACTGCTGAAAATACTTTGCTAGAGAAATTAGAAGAAAGAAATTGTTGTTGTGAGTAACCAAAATAATGGAAGACACTGGAGCTTTCTTAGCGAACTCAGGTCATTCCTGATCGCGCAAGCATTGCCCACCCTCTGAGGATTAGGTCAGCCACAGTGAGCTTTTGCAGAGAAATGGTGCTTCAGTGGCATTCACTTTATTCTTTCCTTCTTTCAGCCAGCAACTGAAAAGCAAAGGCAGGTGGCCACTGAGGTGCTCATTTGGTCCTGGTTTTTTAATATGTAATGATAAGAATCCTGTCATCTCTTTACATCTGCTTTGTGTTCTTACCATGGCAATACCTCCAAATGTCAGGATTGCTGCCAATTAATTGCTTATTCTGGCAACTAGTAATTTGGCACATATGTCCCTAAGAGTTTCTTCAGCTAACATTTATTGAGCACCTACTGTATACCGAAAGACTCGGCACAGTGGTAAAGTTTTCCTGTCTTTGAGGAGCTCATGATCCAATGAGGATCTGTGAATAATTGCAGTCTAGGCTGGAGAAATTAGGAAAATTCCCCTTAATACTGTGTTGCTCTCATTCCCTTTACACTGAATTTGACACTTTTTTTTTTTTGCCTTCCATTCATTGTAGGTTTATTTTTTATTTTTTGGAGTATGGTTGATTTACAATGTTGTGTTAGTTTCAGCTGTACAGCAAAGTGATTCAGTTATACATACATATATATTGTTTATATTGTATATATATTGTATATAGTATATATATTGTATGTATATATACTATATATAGTAAATATATATACTATATACAAATATATATAGTATATTATATATCTAGTTTGTATTATATATATATAGTATATATATATTGTTTATAAAGAGTCTGAGAAACAATATATATACATTGTTTCTCAGATTCTTTTCCCTTATAGGTTATTACAAAATATTAAGTATAGTTCCCTGTGCTATACAGTAGGTCCTTGCTGGTTATCTATTTTATACATAGCAGTGTGTATATGTTAATCCCAAACTCCCAATTTATCCTTCCCTCTCCCTTTCCCCCTTGGTGACCACAAGTTTGTTTTCTATGTCTGTGGCTCTATTTCTGTTTTCTATATAAATTCATTTATATCATTCTTTTTTTTTTAGATTCCACATATAAGCAATATCATATATTTGTCTTTGTCTGTCTGACTTACTCCACTTAGTATGATAATCTCTAGGTCTATTCATGTTGCTGCAAATGGCAGTATTTCATTCTTTTCCAGGGCTGAGCAATATTCCATTATATATATATACTGCATCTTTATCCATTCACCTGTTGATGGCCATTTCGGTTGCTTCCATGTCTTGACTATTGTAAATAGTGCTGCAATGAACATTGGGGTGCATGTATCTTTTTGAATTTGACTTTTTAAATTCAGCAGTGATCATCTGAAGGCTGAGCTGTTTAGCTTGCTAGATAACACTACTCCAAGTGAATCTACAAGAATTTTAATTAAAGAAGTGAATTTGGATATGTTCAAATTGTGGCTCATTGAATAACAACTTCTCTGCTATGTATCCTCACCATTCCCACATGCCAAATAAACTTGGTGAGCTAGAATAAAAGAGTCGAGATCACAGGTTGGCAAACTACAGGAGGCCAAGTTCCTCCTGCTGCCTATTTTGATGAAGTTCTACTGAAACACAGACAGGTCCATTCATTTACATAGCATCTGTTGTCTATAGCTGCTTTCGAGCTACAATGGCTGAGTTGAATAGTTTGAACAGAGACAGTCTGTGGCCAGTAACACCTAAAATAATTGCTATCTTACCCTTCACAGAAAAAAATTTGGCAACCCTTGGTCTAGACTATTCTAGATACCCATATAATGTAAAGAGTAAAATTATTCAGCACCTCTGACTGGTGAAACAACTTAAGAACTGGTACATTGGTACATTTTAACATTGATTGGAAATCTAGACAGATTTGGGTTTAAACTCACATCAAATATCCACCTTTTCTATGACAAGTATTAACATAGGAAATGTTTAGCACTCATGTACTTTAAATCTCTCTTGTTTTGATGTGTCTATTTATTCAAATTAGGGACTGCTAAATACATTTATAAAGCAAGTCATCTTTACCAATGAGAGAGTAATAGTACCCAAATCACTGATGCTGAGGTGAGAAGAAAAGAGACCGGGTGTTACCCCCATTGCACAGTTAAAGGGAGGGCTAAAATAGTCAGCTGAAGGCACAAAATATCTTTGGAAGAGAGGTGTTAAGAGTAGGAGCACATGTAGTGTATTTCATGAAGTCTCCCCTGTGTTCCAGATTCCACAGTGGGCCTGCAAAGAGTTTGTCCTGTAAGAGGGCCTCTCTCTGGATCTGAGAAGCTCAGTTCTCACCCATTCCACAGGCCTTTCTTTTGGGGACTTAGGGGAGAACTTATACAATAGTCTGTGCCCTGTGTTTCACAGAACATTTTTAAACAACTGATTCTCCTAGTTTTGTAGCCAAACTCAGAATCAGCAAGGCCACTTCCTCTCTGGGGAGAAGAAATAAGGTGAGTGCCCACATGTCCCTGCATGGTGTCTTTGCCTCTAGCTTTGCTGCAAGCTGGAAATGCATTTCTCCACACGGACTAGAGATGCAGCCCCTGGAAGGAAGGAAAGGGGGAGAGCAGGAATGTGTTAACAGGGGTAGTAGATGGAAGCGTGTACAGCTGTGACTGCCCACTTCTGCTTAAATGGCAAGTCAGTACCCTGATATGAAGTCAGAGATTATGCAGAAGGGATCCTGTTTGTTTAGAAAAAGTAGACTGTTAATACATTACGTATTGTATATACCAGGTACACAGCACAAATACATACTTGAGTAAATGAATAAATTAATGAATGAATGAAGAACTCAGACTCTGAGGTCAGGCAAAATTGGATGTAAATCCCAGCTTTGCCAGTTAGTAGCTGTCATTTATCTATTGCTACATAACAAATTACACCCAAATTTAGCAACTTAAGTTTTTCTCTCACAGTTTCTGTTCATAAGTAATCTGGGCATGACTCCTCTGGGTACCTCTGGTTCAAGGTCTTTCCCAAGGCCACAGTCATCTCAAGACTTGACTGGAGGAGGACCCGTTCCCAACCTTACCCATGTGGCTGTTGGCAGGCCTCAGATCCTCAATGGCTGCTGGCCAGCAACATCAGTTCCTTGCCGCCTGGGCCTCTCCAAAGGGCTGCTAACAACATGGCAGCTGACTTTCTCTAGAGAGAGGAATCTCAGAGAGAGTCCCAAGATGAAGCCACAGTGTTTCTGTTTTGTTTTTTGAACTTTTAAAAATTGTGGCTATATACATATACATATATATGTGTATATGTATCATTTTAAGTGTACAGTTCAGTGGCATTAAGTACATTCACAACCACCACCACTATCCATTTCCAAAATTTTTCATCACCCCAAACAAAAACTCAAAGCTCTAATGTTTTTACAACCTAATCTCAAAAGTGGCATACCATCACTTCTAATCTACTCCTTGGAAACAAGTCACTAAATCCAGCCCACACTCATGGGAAGAGGATTACACAGGGTGAGAACAGCAGGAGGGTGAGTGTCCTTGGGCATCTTAGAGACTGACTACTATAGAAACTATGTGATCTTAGGCTTAACCTTACTAAGCCTCGGTTCCATCCTTTGTAAATCAAGCGTGATATCTACATTGTAGAACTGTGCTTGTATCCGAGGGGAAAACCACCAAACTTTCTGCATATCAACGTGAGCTAAAATGCATGTCCTTGAGCCGTGAAGTTTGACCACCTTGGACTGTGTCTTCCTGCACAGCCTCTTGGGTTCTCTATGATGATTCAGTAACTGTCACATCTTTAGACCCCTGACAGCATGAGAGGAGCCATGGAGATCCAGACTACGATCCCTAAATATTCATAGTATAACCTTTATGAGAAGCAGAGCTTCCTCTAAAGAAGCCTGCGCTGGACAATGTTAGCTCATATGTTCCCATTGTATCACCTCTGGGAATTGGTCCACCCTCTCCCTCAGTCACTCATGTTCACCACCAAGATGCTCTCCTTGTTTCCATTTATGGTTTACTCTCTTCCTTCCATGCAAATTCCCCAAATGCATCTCCTGTCTTTCCTGGTGAGCTGTCCTGTGCAGTGAATAAGAAGCAGTCAGTTCCTCTGCAGCTCTGTACATGGGATTATGCAATGAGCGAGCAGGCTGCTTTTAAAACTATACTTTAAAAATTTCCAAAATGGCAATATATATTTCCGTTCTTGTCCCCTCTCACAGGTCAATCCTAAACAGGTCAGGGGTTCCTTCCAAACACCAGTTTACAGGTGAGTTCTGGGTTCACCGTACATTCAGCGTGTCTTTGTACTTCTCCTTCTGTAGTCCTACAGGAGACTATCAGTTTAGATCCATAACTAATCAGCTGCAAATCCATTCAGATAATTGTACTTTTAAGCCAAAGAAGTAAATTAATATTCTGTACCAAGTTTTCCAGTGATAAGTATTTTGCAAAGACTAATAAAAACATTTGAAATTAAAATAGTTTACTGGCTAATGCTCAAAAACCAAAAATAAGTATTGAGCAGTGTTTTCCGAAGTGTGGACTGTGGAATGAAATGCTATTTGTTTGCCCACTGACCAAAATTAAATTGCTAATCTCTAGGGTTGATGAGAATATGGTGACACAGTCATAGACGGTTTGCTGCTGGGAGTATAAATTGGGCTCGTCTCTATGGAGGTAAATTGGCAGCTTCTATCAGAATTTAGAATGTATGTGCCCTTTGACCCAGAAGTTATATTTTTGGAAATTAATCTTAAATCATCCTTGCACATATACAAAAGGGCACATATACAAGGAGTTTCACTGCAGTACTGTTTGCAATAGGAAAAAATTAGAAACAGCTCAAATGTTCATCAATAATAGACCAGGTAGATCAATTACACCGTACCTCTGTTGTGGAGTACCATGCAGCAGTTAAAATAATGAAGCAGATTTATGTGCCTCTACACGGAAAGATGGACATAATATTTTGTTGTCTGGATGAAGTTAAGTAGTAGAGCAGTGTCTCAGTATGATCCCTTTTGTAGGAGATTTTATGTATATATGAATGTGATATATGAAATCATACATATGATATATCATTCACACACACACACACACACACACATGAATACCTACATAGATTTGTTTGGAAGGATACACAGCAAACTGTTGATCGTAGTTACTCTTCCTCTTGGGAAAGGAATAGAATTTTCTAGAGGATGGGAAGGTTGTTTCCCACTTTACTGTATATACTTGCATATTGTTTGTATTTTTTACAATTAGCATAAATTGCTTGTATAACTTTCATAAAACAATTTAAAAATTACCGTTCAAACGTATTACAGAGTAACATTAAAAAAGTCTATAATCCCTCCACCCAAATACAATTACCATGAATCTTCTATACCTTTTTCTACACGTGTACTATTTTTTAAAAATGTAATTTTTCCACATAGACATTTTTGTAATCTTATTTGAATTCAGAATATGCGATAAACATGATTATTCCCCAAAGTGTTACATAATCAACACATTTATGTATCAGTAGATATTAAATTATAATATGTCTAATGGTTATAATATTATGGTTTTTAGGTACATGAGTTTGCTAGAAAGTAGGAATTAAAAGTGGGGCAAGGCAAACTTTTAATGCAAGAGCTTGTTACCTGGTTCCCTGCATTCAGGCTTGTCCATCCCTACGTCCATACTGCCCATAGTCTATACCTAAGCTCTGTCAGTGTCTGGAGTAAAATCTTCCACGGCCTCCCATTGCCTTCAAGATACAAGTCTACCGTCCCTGTATGGACTACAAGGTCTCTCATTTTCTGGCTTATGTTTATTCTCCAGCATTTGGTCAACACCTTTACCTCCAACTCCTGTCAGCCTCCCACCTCACTGGCTTACTTACTCCTCCATTTCTTTTTTCTTTTTTTTTATAAATTAATTTTATTTATTTTTGGCTGTGTTGGGTCTTCATTGCTGGGCGTGGGCTTTCTCTAGTTGCAGCAAGCAGGGGCTACTCTTCATTGAGGTGTGGGGGCTTCTCATTGCAGTGGCTTCTCTTGTTGCGGAGCACAGGCTCTAGGTGCTTCAGTAGTTATGGCTCACGGGCTTGGTAGTTGTGGCTCGCGGGCTCTAGAGCGCAGGCTCAGTAGTTGTGGTGCATGGGCTTAGTTGCTCTGTGGCATGTGGGATCTTCCCGGACCAGGGCTTGAACCCGTGTCTCCTGCATTGACAGGCTGATTCCTAACCACTGTGCCACCAGGGAAGCCCACTCCTCCATTTCTGATTCAACCACTTCTGTGATTCCCACAGCATCCTTGGGCTTACCCTTGGTCCTGGGCATCTCTTGCTTTTGCTACCCAACAGCAAAAGGGAGCTTTTGCTCCCTTTTCCTGACAGAACAGCTCAGCATGTGTGGAGACCTGGAGCAAGGTTGTAAATCAGTTTGTGCTTCAAGCTCATCATCTATTGATAGGATAAAAATAGTCTCTACTTCGTAAGGTCATTAATTAGAGGAAGCAGATGAATATATCTCAGGGCTTGGAAGTGCCAGAAACATGGTGAGGGCTCTGTATGTGGCTGCAGTTGCTGGTCACCACTTCTGTACTCAGCTGGTCTGGTTTGGTGGAGATTGGTTCGGCCTTCTGCTCTAGAGGTAGATTCCTGATTAGCTAAGGTGATCAGTTAATCTCCTCCTCCTAGATTGTGTAATTGGTTCAGAAGAGGACACACAACCCTGTTGGAGCCATTAGGAGTCATCATGGAAATTTTAGATTTTGAAGGAGAGAACCTCTCTTTTCTTCTCTGGGCTTGAGCATAGTGTATGCCAGGCTTATTGCTGCTGCACGGAGCCAGCACAGAAGCAAGCAGAGCAGCGTAGAGAAAGCACTAGTGTCCTGGTGACGCCGTGTGGAGGTCCTTTCATGAAACCACCCCTGAGCAGCTCTTTCCTCAACTTTTCAGTCATTTGAGCCTAAATATTCCCTTTTTGCTTAAACCACTTAGGGCTGGATTTTCTGTCCCTTGTGACCCAGAGTTCCAAGACTTGTATCCCATGTCTAACCAACGTCATATCTCAGTGTAATACTCTGCGTACCGGTCTTTCCTCCTTGTTAGATTTTAAGCCCTGTGAGGAAAGGGCCTGAGTCCTATTCAGCTTTGCATCTCCAGCCCCCAATGCAGCGCTTGAGAATATTAGAGGCTAAGCATTTGTTGAATGAATAAAATAACCCCAGAGGCTACCTTGAGTGTTTCAACAGAACCTGTTCAATGCTGCTGGTTTATCCAGGCTTAAAATTCTGCTGATTGACATATAGTATAGGGGAAGAGAATTAACACTACTGAATGCCTATTAGGAGCTGGGTAATACATACAATACTTTACATTACATTGTGTCATTTAATCAAAAAGGCTTATTGCTCTTTCTCCCTATCTGCTCTCCCATGGTAGGGGAGTGATTTTATCTATCAATGAAATAATATGAAATAATGAAGTAATCACTTTGCAAGTGAGTGATTTTTTTCTATTAATGAAACAAGAACAAAGTATGAGCTATCTTCAGGCATCTGATAAAAACAAAAAGCAGATAAAAAGCACACAAGTTCTATTCTTTAAAAGGAAGCAATCATTTGAGTCTTTGGAGTTCAAGACGCTAGGTCTTATAAGCTATTACTACTGTTTTTGAAATAAATGATTTCATTAACGTGTGCCATTTCAATTGCGAAGCATTTCAATTCAAAATCCCCTAAGAAACAGAAAGTGAAGTGCTTGTATCTAGTCCTTTAATTAGCTAAGGGAAGTGATGTGGTTGGCTATATATAGGCCAATTGGACGGTCACAGGAAACCCTCTGCCCTCGCCAGGCTTCCAGTTTATTGTCCCCCACTTGGTGACATTCAGTTTGGGGACAATTGTCCAGGACAGAAACACTGAACAACCTTCAATCCAGAAGATTTTCTGTACTGACTTTGTCCCTGACTTCTCTTGCTCAGAGAGCATACAGTAGTAAGAACACCTAAATTATAATGCTTGTCCTTTATATGTGGTCAGTTTATATTTTTTCAGGTTAGTTCTTTAGAGAATAAGAATGCAGATTATAGTACAACCCAGCTCTTTCTTGTGTAATTACTCTTTATAAAGCAGTCTGTAGAAATATATTGACCAAGTAAATACAGTTATTAATCATTGAGTTATCTGCCTAAGGGTACTTAAGAATTATTGAAACTGATTATTGCTATATTTGTTCAGTAAATATTTAAAGAGCATCCCTCTATGGACCAAACTTTGTGGAATACAAAGATACCTAGGATGCAGTAGATCTCTTGTCTGCAAGGAGTGATAATCAAGTTGAATTGTTCTTGAATTACCTTTTTCCTTTATAGTGGGAATTTTGATGGATGGAGGAATTTATCCGGAAAAGTGTTGAAGAATGTGGTTTATCTGCATGTAGGTTAAGGATTAATATTTAGTGAGAGCCATAGACAGCCTGAGCACACAGTTCTTAGCCCCAAAGAAGCAAGTTATTCAGAGAAAGATGGGAAATGGCAACTCCCTCTAGTGCCTGGCTTTGTTTTGTTTTGTTTTGTTTTTTCTCTCTGTCAGAAAGGTGAGTTTCCAGAGTCTAGATCAGATTGCTTGTACATTTCTCACATAGTTTTGGGCTCCACAAACCTTCATTTTATCCTCAAATTTGCCATAAGTTTAACACCTATTTGTATCTAATCAGGGAAGGACATGATACCATATTAGTATTTTAGGTGGAAAATCTTTGAGGGAAATAATTTTTATGTCATTTGAAAGAAAGAAGAGTTTTGTTTTGAGTCACTTCAGTTCTGGCAAATTGAAGTGACTTTGTCATTTCAGGTCTTTGTCGTGATAACAGGTTCAATCTTATTTAAACTCTGTCTCAGTGAGAATATTCTTAGGTGGGGTGGGAAGCACTTTCAAGTCATTGTACCCTATAATCTGGAAAACGAGATGACCCTTAGCAGTAGAATGCCCTTTTAGGATTGATCTACTTGGTCTTCTGCTTTTTCCTTTCTCCATCTTGTTTTGTCTTAAATCCCCAGGTACTTCCTCTCAGAACTCTCCTTACACTATTGACTGTACTTCTCTTCTGTCCTTTCCTAGTTTATTTTTTAATTTTCACCATCTTATAAAGTGATAGCTCCCAAACGAGTGTTCTTTAAGTGAGCAATAAAGGATAATAAACCTTTATTTGTATGTATGCATGTTTTCAATCAACATACTTAATAACAAAATATCAATAGAAAATGAACAGTGTCACATTTTTCATCCTTTGTTAAAATCAAAACCGTCCCTTTTACCCTTTGCTTTCAAATATGGGAGAGCCTAATTTCCTAAGAAAATGCTAAACATATCAAAGAAATGGAGACAAATATATGTGAACAGAGGAGGACACTGATACTGACCTTGGCCCCAGCCTGGACTTATTCAGAAAGGACATCAAGAGACAGATTTTGGGGATTTCCAAAGGTGAGAAAGATAAGGAAAACTTGGGTATTGAGGTGTCACAGAAGCCAAGGGTAGGGTTTCAAGGAGGAGGAAGTGGTCAAAGTGCCAAAATATCAAGTATAAAGAGAACTGAAAAATATAGTTTGGATTTAGAGGCTTGGAGTAATTAGTGACTTTTGCAGCATTGTTTCTGGGCAGTTGTGGGGTTGAAGTCAAATTGGTAGGCGAAGGGGTGAGCGGAAGATAAGGAAACTGATGCGTAGATATGGGTGCTTCCTTCAAATTAGCTGTGAAGAGAGTAATAGGATGGTAGCTGGAGGAATACAGGGACTTGAGCGCTAGGAAATACTTTAGTTTAGATGGGAAATACTTGAACAGGTTTAAAAGCTGATGGGAAGGATTCAGCTGGAAGGGAGAGGTTGAATTAAAAGGCCAAGAGAGACGATATAATACAATAGATAATAAGTTCCTGAGATCCACAATGACCCCAAACCCAAGAATTGTCTTAAAATAGACCTGAGGTCCAAGGTTCATCTGGGAAAGACTCTATTTCCAGATGGCCTTTGAATTTAGGACTGATGTTCACCAGCCTGCCCTGAAGTTTGAGAGGAAGAAGAGGACTGATGTACCATTTGCTCCTACTCTGACTCTAAGGAACAAATTTAATGTTCAATATTAATCAAGCTTTGGAAACTAAGGAGAGGAACAGGTAGTGAGGATGCGTAAGGTTAAAGTAAAAAACTAGACATGGACAATAAATTCATTACAGGTCAATGTAGCTTTACCATAACCTGAGAGAGGGGGGTGGTCAAGCAGCTAGGTTTTATTTATTTTTTTATTTATATATTTTTTAACATCCTTATTGGAGTATAATTGCTTTACAATGGTATGTTAGTGTCTGCTTTATAACAAAGTGAATCAGCTATACATATACATATGTTCCCTTATCTCTTCCCTCTTGCGTCTCCCTCCCTCCCACCCTCCCTATCCCACCTCTAGGTGGTCACAAAGCACTGAGCTAATCTCCCTGCGCTATCCACTAGCTGCTTCCCACTAGCTATCTATTTTATGTTTGGTAGTGTATATATGTCCATGCCACTCTCTCACTTTGTCCCAGCTTACCCTTCCTCCTCCCCGTATCCTCAAGTCCATTCTCTAGTAGGTCTGTGTCTTTATTCCCACCTGGCCCCTAGGTTCTTCATGACCTTTTTTTTCTTCTTAGATTCCATGTATATGTGTTAGCATACGGTATTTATTTTTCTCTTTCTGACTTACTTCACTCTGTATGACAGACTCTAGGTCCATCCACCTCACTACAAATAACTCAATTTCATTTCCTTTTATGGCTGAGTAATATTCCATTGTATATATGTACCACATCTTCTTTATCCATTCATCTGTCGATGGACACTCAGGTTGATTCCATGTCCTGACCATTGTAAACAGAGCTGCAATGAACATTGTGGTACATGAATCTTTTTGAATTATGGTTTCTCAGGGTATATGCCCAGTAGTGGGATTGCTGGGTCGTATGGTAGTTCTATTTGTAGTTTTTTAAGGAACCTCCATACTCTTCTCCATAGTGGCTGTATCAATTTACATTCCCACCAACAGTGCAATAGGGTTCCCTTTTCTCCACACCCTCTCCAGCATATATTGTTTGTAGATTTTTTGATGATGGCCATTCTGACCGATGTGAGTTGATATCTCATTGTAGTTTTGATTTGCATTTCTCTAATGATTAATGATGTTGAGCATTATTTCATGTGTTTGTTGGCAATCTGTATATGTTCTTTGGAGAAATGTCTATTTAGGTCTTCTGCCCATTTTTGGATTGGGTTTTTTGTTTCCTTCATATTGAGCTGCCTGAGCTGCTTGTATATTTTGGAGATTAATCCTTTGTCAGCTGCTTCATTTGCAAATATTTTTTCCCATTCTGAGGGTTGTCTTTTCAACTTGTTTATGGTTTCTTTTGCTGTGTAAAAGCTTTGACATTTCATTAGGTCCCATTTATTTATTTTTGTTTTTATTTCCATTTCTCTAAGAGGTGGGTCAAAAAGGATCTTGCTGTGATTTATGTCATACAGTGTTTTGCCTATGTTTTCCTCTAAGAGTTTGATAGTGTCTGGCCTTACATTTAGGTCTTTAATCCATTTTGAGTTTATTTTTGTGTATGGTATTAGGCAGTGTTCTAATTTCATTCTCTTACATGTAGCTGTCCAGTTTTCCCAGCACCATTTATTGAAAAGGCTGTCTTTTCTCCACTGTATATTCTTGCCTTCTTTATCAAAGATAAGGTGACCATATGTGCATCGGTATATCCCTGGGCTTTCTATCCTGTTCCATTGATCTATATTTCTGTTTTTGTGCCAGTACCATACTGTCTTGATTATTGTAGCTTTGTAGTATAGTCTGAAGTTGGGGAGCCTGATTCCTCCAGCTCTGTTTTTCTTTCTCGATTGCTTTGGCTATTCGGGGTATTTTGTGTTTCCATACAAATTGTGAAATTTTTTGTCCTAGTTCTGTGAAAAATGCCAGTGGTAGTTTGACAGGGATTGCATTGAACCTGTAGATTGCTTTGGGTAGTAGAGTCATTTTCACAATGTTGATTCTTCCAATCCAAGAACATGGTATATCTCTCCATCTGTTTGGATCATCTTTAATTTCTTTCATCAGTGTCTTATGATTTTCTGCATACAGGTCTTTTGTCTCCATAGGTAGGTTTATTCCTAGATATTTTATTCTTTTTGTTGCAGTGGTAAATGGGAGTGTTTCCTGAATTTCACTTTCAGATTTTTCATCATTAGTGTATAGGTATGCAAGAGATTTCTGTGCATTAATTTTGTATCCTGCTACTTTACCAAATTCATGGATTAGCTCTAGTAGTTTTCTGGTAGCATCTTTAGGATTCTCTATGTACAGTATCATGTCATCGGCAAACAGTGACAGCTTTACTTCTTCTTTTCTGATTTGGATTCCTTTTATTTCTTTTTCTTCTCTGAATGCTGTGGCTAAAACTTCCAAAACTATGTTGAATAATATTGGTGAGAGTGGGCAACCTTGTCTTGTTCCTGTTCTCAGTGGAAATAGTTTCAGTTGATCACCATTGAGGATGGTGTTGGCTGTGGGTTTGTCATATATGGCCTTTATTATGTTGAGGTGAGTTCCCTCTATGCCTACTTTCTGGAGGGTTTTTATCATAAATGGGTGTTAAATTTTGTCAGAAGCTTTCTCTGCATCTATTGAGATGATCATATGGTTTTTCTCCTTCAATTTGTTAATATGGTGCATCACATTGATTGATTTGCGTATATTGAAGAATCCTTGCATTCCTGGAATAAACCCCACTTGATCATGGTGTATGATCCTTTTAATGTGCTGTTGGATTCTGTTTGCTAGTATTTTATTGAGGATTTTTGCATCTATGTTCATCAGTGATATTGGCCTGTAGTTTTCTTTCTTTGTGACATCATTGTCTGGTTTTGGTATCAGGGTGATGGTGGCCTCGTAGAATGAGTTTGGGCATGTTCCTCCCTCTGCTGTATTTTGGAAGAGTTTGAAAAGGATAGGTGTTAGCTCTTCTCTAAATGTTTGATAGAATTCGCCTGTGAAGCAATCTGGTCCTGGGCTTTTGTTTGTTGGAAGATTTTTAATCACAGTTTGAATTTCAGTGCTTGTGATTGGCCTGTTTATATTTTCTATTTCTTCCTTTTTCAGTCTCTGAAGGTTGTGCATTTCTAAGAATTTGTCCATTTCTTCCAGGTTGTCCATTTTATTGGCATAGACTTGCTTGTAGTAATCTCTCATGATCCTTTGTATTTCTGCAGTGGCAGTTGTTACTTCTTCTTTTTCATTTCTAATTCTATTGATTTGAGTCTTCTCCCTGTTTTTCTTGATGAGTCTGGCTAATGGTTTATCAGTTTTGTTTATCTTCTCAAAGAACCAGTTTTTAGTTTTATTGATCTTTGCTATAGTTTGCTTCGTTTCTTTCTCATTTATTTCTGATCTGATCTTTATGATTTCATTCCATCTGCTAAGTTTGGGGTTTTTTGTTCTTCTTTCTCTACATGTTTTCAGTGTAAGGTTAGGTTGTTTATTTGAGATGTTTCTTGTTTCTTAAGGTGGGATTGTATTGCTATAAACTTCCCTCTTAGAACTGCTTTTGCTGCATCCCATAAGTTTTGGGTCATCGTGTTTTCATTGTCATTTGTTTCTAGGTATTTTTTGATTTCCTCTTTGATTTCTTCAGTGATCTCTTGGTTATTAAATAGTGTATTGTTTAGCCTCCATGTGTTTGTATTTTTTCCAGATTTTTTCCTGTAATTGATATCTAGTCTTATAGCGTGTGGTTGGAAAAGATACCTGATATGATTTCAATTTTCTTAAGTTTACCAAGGCTTGATTTGTGACCCAAGATATGATCTATCCTGGAGAATATTCCATGAGCACTTGAGAAGAAAGTGTATTCTGTTGTTTTTGGATGGAATGTCCTATAAATATCAATTAAGTCCATCTTGTTTAATGTATCATTTAAAGCTTGTGTTTCCTTATTTATTTTCATTTTGCATGATCTGTCCATTGGTGAAAGTGGGGTGTTAAAGTCCCCTACTATGATTGTGTTACTGTTGATTTCCCCTTTTAATACTGTTAGTATTTGCCTTATGTATTGAGGTGCTTCTATGTTGGGTGCATAAATATTTACAATTGTTATGTCTTCTTCTCGGATTGATCCCTTGATCATTATGTAATGTCCTTCTTTGTCTCTTGTAATTGTCTTTATTTTAAAGTCTGTTTCATCTGATATGAGAATTGCTACTCCAGCTTTCTTTTGATTTCCATTTGCATGGAATATCTTATTCCATCCCTTCACTTTCAGTTTGTATGTGTCCCTAGGTCTGAAGTACGTCTCTTGTAGACAGTGTATATACGGGTGTTGTTTTTGTATCCATTCAGCCAGTCTATGTCTTTTGGTTGGAGCATTTAATCCATGTATATTTAAGGTAATTATCGATATGTATGTTCCTATTACCATTTTCTTAATTGTTTTGGGTTTGTTATTGTAGGTCTTTTCCTTCTCTTGTGTTTCCTGCCTAGAGAAGTTCCTTTAGCATTTGTTGTAAAGCTGGTTTGGTGGTGCTGAATTCTCTTAGCTTTTGCTTGTCTGTAAAAGTTTTAATTTCTCTGTCAAATCTGAATGAGATTCTTGCTGGGTAGAGTAATGTTCGTTGTAGGTTTTTCTCCTTCCTCACTTTAAATTTGTCCTGCCACTCCCTTCTGGCTTGCTGAGTTTCTGCTGAAAGATCAGCTATTAACCTTATGGGGATTCCCTTGTGTGTTATTTGTCCCTTGCTGCTTTTAATATTTTTTCTTTGTATTTAATTTTTGATATGTTGATTAATATGTGTCTTGGCGTGTTTCTTCTTGGATTTGTCCTGTATGGGACTCTCTGTGCTTCTTGGACTTGATTAACTATTTCCTTTCCCATATTAGGGAAGTTTTAAACTATAATCTCTTCAAATATTTTCTCAGACCCTTTCTTTTTCTCTTCTTCTTCCTGGACCCCTATTATTTGAATGTTCATGCATTTAATGTTGTCCCAGAGGTCTCTGAGACTGTCCTCAATTCTTTCATTCGTTTTCTTTATTCTGCTCTTCAGTAGTTATTTCCACTGTTTTATCTTCCAGGCACTTATCCGTTCTTCTGCCTCAGTTATTCTGATATTGATCCCTTCTAGAACATTTTTAATTTCACTTATTGTGTTGTTCATCACTGTTTGTTTGCTCTTTAGTTCTTATAGGTCCTTGTTAAACATTTCTTGTATTTTCTCCAATCTATTTCCAAGATTTTGGATCATCTTTACTATCATTATTCTGAATTCTTTTTCAGGTAGACTGCCTATTTCTTTTTCATTTGTTTGGTCAGGTGGGTTTTTGCCTTGCTCTTTCATCTGCTGTGTGTTTCTCTGTCTTCTCATTTTGCTTAACTTACTGTGTTTGGGGGTCTCCTTTTCGCAGGCTGCTGGTTCGTAGTTCTCGCTGTTTTTGGTGTCTGTCCCCAGTGGCTAATGTTGGTTCAGTGGGTTGTGTAGGCTTCCTGGTGGAGGGGACTAGTGCCTGGTGGATGAGGCTGAATCATGTCTTTCTCTTGGGCAGGTCCACATCTGGTGGTGTGTTTTGGCGTGTCTGTTGCCTTATTATGATTTTAGGCAGCCTCTCTGCTAATGGGTGGGGTTGTGTTCCTGTTTTGCTAGTTGTTTGGCATAGGGTGTCCAGCACTGTAGCTTGCTGGTCGTTGAGTGAAGCTGGGTCTTGGTATTGAGATGGCGATCTCTGGGAGATTTTTGCCGTTTCATATTACGTGGAGCTGGGAGGTCTTTTGTGGACCAGTGTCCTGAAGTTGGCTCTCCCACCTCAGAGGCTCAGCCCTGATGCCTCGCTGGAGCACCAAGAGCCTGTCATCCTCATGGCTCAGAATAAAAGGGAGAAAAAAAAGAAAGAAAGAAGATAAAATAAAATAAAGTCATTAAAATAAAAAATTATTTAAAAAAATTTTTAAGTAATTAAGAAAAAAAAGGAAAGGAAGAAAGAAGAGAGCAACCAAACCAAAAAACAAATCCACCAATGATAACAAGTGGTAAAAACTATACTAAAAAACAAACAAACAAAAAAAAACGGACCAACAGAACCCTAGGATAAATGGTAAAAGCAAAGCTATACAGACAAAATCACATACACACTCACAAAAAGACAAAAAGGGAAAAATATATACATATCATTGCTCCCAAAGTCCACCTCCTCAATTTGGGATGATTCGTTGTCTATTCAGGTATTCCACAGATGCAGGGTACATCAAGTTGATTGTGGAGCTTTAATCCGCTGCTCCTGAGGCTGCTGGGAGAGATTTCCCTTTCTCTTCTTTGTTCGCACAGCTCCCAGCGTTCAGCTTTGGATTTGGCCCCGCCTCTGCGTGTAGGTCGCCTGAGGGCGTCTGTTCTTCTCTCAGACAGGACGGGGTTAAAGGAGCAGCTGATTCGGGGGCTCTGGCTCACTCAGGCGGGGGGGAGGCAGGGGCACGGAGTGTGGGGCGAGCCTGTGGTGGCAGAGGCCAGCGTGACGTTGCACCAGCCTGAAGCGCGCCATGTGTTTTCCCGGGTAAGTTGTCCCTGGATCACGGGACCCTGGCAGTGGTGGGCCGCACAGGCTCCCGGGAGGGGAGGTGTGGAGAGTGACCTGTGCTTGCACACAGGCTTCTTGGTGGCGGCAGCAGCAACCTTAGCGTCTCACGCCCGTCTCTGGGGTCCGCGCTTGCTCGCGCCGGTCTCTGGAGCTCCTTTAAGCAGCACTCTTAATCCCCTCTCCTCGCGCACCAGGAAACAAAGAGGCAAGAAAAAGCCTCTTGCCTCAGACAGCTCCAGACTTTTTCCCGCACTCCCTCCCGTCCAGCCGTGGCGCACTAACCCCCTGCAGGCTGTGTTCACGCCGCCAACCCCAGTCCTCTCCCTGCGCCCCGACCGAAGCCCGAGCCTCAGCTCCCAGCCCCGCCCGCTCCGGCGGGTGAGCAGACAAGCCTCTCGGGGGCTGGTAAGTGCTGGTCGGCACCGTTCCTCTGTGCGGGAATCTCTCCGCTTTCCCCTCCGCACCCCTGTTGCTGTGCTCTCCTCCGTGGCTTCGAAGCTCCCCCCCTCTCCGCCACCCGCCGTCTCCGCCCGCGAAGGGGCTTCTAGTGTGTGGAAACATTTCCTCCTTCACAGCTCCCTCCCACTGGTGCAGGTCCTGTCCCTATCCTTTTGTCTCTGTTTTTTCTTTTTTCTTTTGCCCTACCCAGGTACGTGAGTAGTTCCTTGCCTTTTGGGAAGTCTGAGGTCTTCTGCCAGCGTTCAGTGTTCTGTAGGAGTTGTTCCACATGTAGATGTATTTCTGATGTATTTGTGGAGAGGAAGGTGATCTCCGCATCTTACTCTTTTGCCATCTTGAAGCTCCAAGCAGCTAGGTTTTATCTCAAGTTGGACTTGCACTTAGTGAAAACCGTCATCAAAGAAACCAGTGTAGAATCAACATATTAGCTGGGGAAGAATGCCTAGAGCCATAGATCTATTGCCTGGGAAAGACCGGGAATAAAAAATAAATAAAATTAGCTGTGACCAAAGAGTCCTCCTGACACCTCCATGGTACATCACTCACTTTCTGCCCATTTTGAGGGCTCGCCATCAAGACTTCTAAGCTTGAATCACCGGGCAGTGCTTTGGGGATGTGGCAATGCTAATTATGCTAAATACCCGTGATTAGCTGTCTGATCTTATAGTTATATTGGTAGCTTAACCTAATCAAAGACTCACTTCAGCCAAGCTGACCTTGCTGATTGCCTGTATTGGCCACCAACAATTTATCAGAGAGAAGGGTAATAGGGAAACTGGAGGTAGATTGTGTTATGACTTATGTGGCACCATGAAAGTAGTGTTTGTGTCAGCAAGAGCTGTGAATAGATGCTGTGGGTAGCTGGATACGGCTGAGATTTTTCAAAAATTGGCAGGCATGTTACTTTTGGAAATTTTCCAGTGAAACAGAGATTTAATAATTTTTTACAGTTCTCTATTCTTGCATTCTGTGACATTTCTCTCCTTTATGCTTAATCAATGTTTGTTTCCCAGTATACATTTGCCACTGTTCTTAATTTGGGAAGATAAAAGAAAACCCCAAATCACTCATCTAGGAGTGATTCTTTAGTTTTTTTCTGTTGGACACCAATCCACAAAATAACCCCTTTTGTAGGCTCATGCAAGAGTAAAAGAATTCAACTTCCCTGATGGGGGATAGGTCTAGTTCCAGTGGATGTCAGTTGGTACCTTGTATATCACGAGAGGGTCAAGAGCATCTTCCCTGCCAATTTACATTATTTTCTGAACAGAGAGAATGTCCAAAGGCAGGACCATACACAGGTCCTTGACCATCTATCCCTTTTGAAAGCCCCTCCTATCAGGCCTGTAAACTAATTGTATTACCTCGCCTAGGTAAAGGAGTAAAGTGGGACAGGGTAGAGAGAGACCAAAGCTGCTGAGACCAGCATTCCCCTGGGTTATTTTATAGTTGATTTGTTAACCCTAGGAACTTAACCCGTAGCAGTTAGGCCTGTGGTTAACTAGGTTTCTTCTTGGGGGAAAGCAGTCTTACCAGCATCTTTGGGTTGCTTTCCCAATTCCTACCACTACTCCTTTGTATTCCCGCTCAGAAGCTATGAAATGGGCAGGATGACTGCTCCAGGCTTTCTGTCAGTGCCTCTTTGATGTTCTGAAATGGGTCAGGAGAGAGGCCCTAAATCCAGACTGGATGGGAGGGTGAGTCACATACTGTCCTCCTGCCCATCTCAGGCTGCACTCTGTCGTGTCATCCACCCGTGCTGGCCAGAGGGTCCTACGAAGCACCCCGGGTACCAGCACCATCTAGTGGGAAAGTAGGCCCTTCTTCCCAAAGACCTTTGCATCATCATCACATCCTCATGAACAATGGCCCGAGAGACAGTGGGTAAGGGCGGGCCTTTAGCTGAGCACCCAAACCATGATACACTGGCAGCTGCCGTTGCCTAAAGTCTAGATGGCAAACAGTTCCAGGTAGGTGACGGTTTATTCACAAACAAGAGTGGTTTTTGGTTTAAATGAACATGTTTCTGAACTACTGATGGTGTTGAACTTCGCCTGTGATTCTGGAAAACAGTTCTGGGACACAGTTTGCTGCAGTCGCCTCCCGCATATGACTCACATGAGATTCATGGTGACGCCCTCTTTTACCTATGACAGGGCCAGACACAGACCCTCCAGAAGCCTATTCTCGATCTCATACGTGATTAAGCGAATGTGCCCCACTGACCTCTGGACAAAATGCCTGCTAATTTGACATGACTAAACTTCAGTCAAGGCCAGAGGCCTCCACTCACCCTTGAGGTTGAGCAGGCTTTGGAACACAGAGCAATCCCTCCTTAATGGCCCTTCCTGAGAATCTTCTGGCTGCAGATGATGCCCCCTGCTCACCCCCCAACCCCACCCCGCTCCTCCCAGCCTTGTTTATTCCTCTCTGTTGCAAGGGCCCTTTCTGCCTCTCCTGTGATCAGAAAGAGGCTTCTAGATCTTAGGGTCTGAGGCTTGTCCCCATTGCACTAATTCCCCTCCCCTTTTGAAACAGTCTTTTAAAATAAACTCTCTCCTTATCTAAGTCTGGAATTGTTTTTCTTTGACACTGTTATATTTTTTAACACTGAGTCTATTGAACATGACCTTTTCTTAGTGACCTGGCTTGCTCCTTGAGACTGTGAATCACGGTGATGTGCCCAAGAGGTAGTTGTTGGTGGTAAAGCTGATGCTGGGATGTTGGCTTATCTGGCAGTAACAGTGGAGCTGATGTGTTTCTGGGATAGAGTAGCTACTTTTCTTTCATGTGCTTTTGAGTTACATTGAGCTCATTTGGGTCAGGTATAATGGGGACCTCTTACTTGGCCAGGAAAAAAAACCCCAAAACTAAAACACTGTCTACCAGAGTTCACAATTTCTATCTAACACATATATATATGTACACATACACACACACACATATATATGTACATACATATACCTGTATAGACATATACGTATATAAAACTCTTGTGGCTAATTTCTAAATATAAGTTTGTATTTTATGTAGGTACATATATGTGTATGTGTATGTATATGTATATATATATTACCAACTCTTATGTTTAGAAATTAGCTACGAGAATCAGATGATGTGAGCTAACTTTCTGAAAGGCTATTGTGATATAATACAGGCATCTGGCTGCCATCTTATTTTTACCCCTGACCCATGAAATGTTAGCAAAAAAAAAAATTTTAAGTAGCAATTAATAGTATAATTTTAAAATTATACCTATAATATCTGGAAGAACATGTAGGTATAGTCCTTTATCAGAAAGGGGGTAAGGAAAGAAGCAGGTAAAAGCAGAAGAAAACTGTCTTGCCATGAGGCTTTAAGAGCAATGAAATGATTCCCATATTACGTATGAGAAAAAATGAAATTTGAGAATTGTGATTTGCATGAAATCACCTGATTTGTAAGAGGCGGAGCCAGGATTGAACTAGGTTATTCTGTTTTCTAGTCTAGGGCTCTCACCAGCATGCCATGAAGCCCTCCCTCTTGTGAGTTTCTGGTATTGAAGTCCAGAGAAGAGTCCATATTTGCACTTTGTTATTCATTTCACTGTCAGACTCTGCAACTTGTTGCCTCAATTGTGCCTTCAACACCGGGGCCTGCTATCCACTCCTCCTTTCCCAGTCAACATTCTTATTGAAGCATGTAGGAGCTCATTGATTGACTTGCAGCCAATCAGAGGCAGGAGATCCATTCTGTCCATTATCTCTTTGGGGCTGTAGCTATCTCTGAGTACTTGGTGGGGGGCTGCTCTTTGCTGACAGAAGTGGGGCTAGAAAGAGAGGGAATGCTGTGTTCCTCTCTCAACTTCCCAGAACTTCTGAAGGTCCTACAAGACAGAGAGTATCCTAGATACTGAAATAGTACTGTATTGCACTCAATATCCGTTCTATCGTCATAGGATCTCATGACAAACAGTACACATGAGCATACATTCTACCTTAGGTGGTGGAGCCATTTGCAGAATTACATGGACTACAAATCTAGTTTGTTCCGTGGAAATAGCATTTTCATTTCAAAGAGATTGAGTGGTATCCTCAAAGCCTCACTTGGTAAGGTGCAATGCCTCACCGGAGCAAGGCACCGCCTTTAGTCTAGCCAGCTTCCCTGGATGCTGCCCAATATTTTAGCTGTCGGATCACGCTGTCTCTAAATGCAAAGATGTCATGTATATTCTGAAGGGACCGCAGATGGATTTAGAGCATGCAGGCTTTGCCATTTATTTTATCTTCTCCTAATAGCTACTGTGGGGGCAGCAAAACAAGTGTAAGACACAGCCCTGACACAAGGAGTTATCAGTCTTGTTATTGAGGGGAGAGCTGACTCCTTTCAGATAGACTAAATTTCTTTCTGGGCCCTTTAAAAGTGAAATGTAATAAGATATTTAAACATCATTTCACTAACGTGTAAAGGAAAATAGGAACACATGCACATTAAATTGCAGGTCTCACAATTTTGGTACTAAGGAAACAGTAATTAAAGTAAGTTCAAAATAATACTTGCTGACTGGGAACAGATCAATTGAAGTAAAGAAACTGTACAAATAATATGGAATAGTTAATCAGGCTTAATCCCCCTCCCCCTCCTTCTCCCCCTTTCTCTCTGGCTGTTGCTTTTCTCTTGCTTTTACTCTCTACTTCCCTCTTTCTATATCTTTCATGAGATACATAGTTTTTACATTGGGCAACAAGGTCACAATTCTCTTTAATAGTTCCATAGACTGAGAATATATTTGCTTTTGGAGGGAAGAAACATTTTCTTTGTAAATGTAGAAAAGAAAGAATGAACTTTGACTTTGTGGTGAAGATAGGTAAGTCCTTCCTTCAGCAATGGAGAAAGGCTGTACCTTGTCTGTATAGGGAACAGGGAGGGGGTGTTTCTCGTTTTACGGTGATGGCGTCTCCCAATACAGATCTCATAAGGAAAATGACAAATTTATTGGTTCGTGGGGCTGGCAGCAGACCCCTTCCCCTAACAGCTTGAAGAGAAGGAAAATCAAGGTGCCTCCTGAGGGTTAAATGCGGTAAACCCACACACAATGGATGCCATTAGCCATCTGTGGTGGGAAAGTAACAGAGTTTCAATCAATGCATGGTTGAAGAGTTTGAAAACACCCAGAACTCCAGTCAAGGTGATACAGGAGCGATCTCTTGGAAGTAGAACTGGATGGTGGTTGCATTTAGCTGTGACAACCTCATCGGTTGTATTCCCATAGGAAGACTGTGTGCATAAAAGGGTGATGTTAGCCCAGAGCTGGGTTCTCACAGCATGGCGAGAAGACTACCAGCCTAAGAATCTCCTGAGGTGCCTGTGAAAATGCAGATTCTGGGGCTTCATTGCACAAGCACTGAAAATTTGGAGTGGGATAAAATAATTGGCATTTTGTTTATCTAATATATTCAATTGAATTTTCTTTTTGATATTTTCTCTTTAATTAAAAAAATATGTTTATTGTAACTAAGGTTGAAAACATGATAAAAGAAAAGTAAATCTTACCTGACCCCTCTGTTTTTTCTACCCTGGGGTAACAATATTAGTAGCTGGTAAGCATCCTTCTACCCCATTCTCCACGATACCCATTCAAACATATATACAGTTTTATAAGTGGTGGCGGTAGTTGTTGTTGTTTTGCTTTTGTTGTTTATTTTTATAAACTGGGTCATGTTACACATATTATTTTGAAATTTGTATTTCTCAAGTCTTAATAGAAAACCCTTCAGGTTGAAAAACATGTACGTAGGTATATAGGTATGTACACACGCACACGTCAGTTTGATTGGAAATGCAGATCAACTCCATCTAACTTGGTAAACTCCATCTAAGGTTAAATACTGGCACAACAGTTACCAAGTACCATAAGAAAAAGTTGAAAAAAACTTTGGAAGAACTGTATACATAAATTCTTTAAAATTATTGTGTTGTTTTCCATGGTATGGATATATTAAGATATTCAAGCATTTCCCCATCAGTGAACATTCAGGTAACTTTCTAATGTTGTTATATTTCATTTTGTTGCCATTACAACTAATGCTTCTATTTTGGGAGGATAGATTTGCAGAAATGGTATTTCTGGGTCAAAAGCTACATTCATTCTTTTTTTAATTTTTATTGGAGTATAATTGATTTACAATGTTGTGTTAATTTCAGATGTACAGCAAAGTGAATCAGTTATACATATACATATAATCACTTTTTTTTTTAAGATTCTTTTCCCATATAGGCCATTACAGTGTATTGAGTAGAATTCCCTGTGCTATACAGCAGGTTCTTATTAGTTATGCATTTTATATACAGTAGTGTAGTGTGTATATGTCAATCCCAATCTCCCAGTTTATCGCCCCCCATCCCCTGGTAACCATAAATTTGTTTTCTATAACCATGACTCTACTTCTGTTTTGTAAATAAGTTTTTTGTACCATTTTTTTTAGATTCCACATATAAGTGATACCCTGTGATATTTGTCCTTCTGTGTCTGACTTACTTCACTCAGTATGACAATCTCTAGGTCCATCCACATTGCTGCAAATGGCATTATTTTGTTCTTTTTTATGGCTGAGTAATATTCCATTGTATATATGTACCACATCTTCTTTATCCATTCCTCTGTTGATGGACATTTAGGTTGCTTCCATGTCCTGGCTACTGTAAATAGTGCTGCTATTACAGAGTTTTTATCATAAATGGGTGTTGAATTTTGTCAAAAGCTTTGTCTGCATCTATTGAGATGATCGTATGGTTTTTATTCTTCAGTTTGTTAATGTGGTGTATCACATTGATTGATTTACGTATACTGAAGAATCCTTGCATCCCTGGGATAAATCCCACTTAATCATGGTGTATGATCCTTTTAATTCATTCTTAATTTTATTATTATTGGGATATTACTTTCCTAAAAGATTGAGGCAAATTGCAGTTGATTATCATTCCACTTAATGACGTCCTATGAAAAACATTGTGAACCCTAAAGTAGTGAATACTAAATCATTAGAGGAAATACAAGGCTAGGTTCCTGCAAGCTTTGGTCCCAACATTTTTTGTCAAACAATCAATATGTAACCTTGTTTTATGTGTTTCTATTTAAGATGGCTTATTTATTATATATCATTGATTCATTACATTGAACTCACAGCCAACAGCACTATAACTTACGCCTGCACCAAGTTTATCTAACACACATATTTTCTCTGAAAGCACAACACAGCCTTCTTGTCTTTAGAAATGTTAGACGACACTTCAGCATTATGCTTGGAGGCTATTTAAACAGCAAAGTCACTTTACAGAAAGCAAAAGAAATGCAGGAAGCATTCACTAAATAGATGGTAAAAAGGACACTTGTTGATAGTATGTGAGCTGAAGAAGAAAACAGAAAATCGCCTTGCTTGACCTCAGTTGGAAATGTACCTATTGAATGACTCTATAATTTTACTATTCTGCACATGTCCACAAATGACTGCATGTAACTGCAAAAGCACTTCAAATATTGATTTTGGAGTTACAAATAAATTTTAGCAAGTAAGTGAATTTGTAAATATGGAATCCACAAATGATAATATCGCTGGTGGCTATATTCCCACCAGCAATGTGTTTGTCATGCTCACTATCCTTCATCTTCACTGAATGTTATTGTTTTTAAAATACTTGTGAGGGAAGTCCCTAGTGGCGCAGTGGTTAAGACTCTGCGCTCCCAATGCAGGGGGCCCGGGTTTGATCCCTGGTCAGGGAAATAGACCCCACATGCATGCCACAACTAAGAATTTGCATGCCATAACTAATGAGCTGGTGAGCTGTAACTAAGGAGCCCACCTGCCACAACTAAGAACTAAGACCTGGAGCAAGCAAATTAATTAATTATATTTTTAAAATACTTGTGAAATTTTTGTGAAAAATATTTCCTTGTTGCTAACTACTAGTGAGGTTGAGTGTATTTTCTTGTGTTTCTTATACATTTTCATGCAGTCTTTGACCACTTAACATGTTTATATACTTTGCTACTTTTCCTATTAAGTGGCTTATTTTTTCTCATCAATTTATAGAAACTTTGTCTATTAGAGATATCAACCCTTTGTTCTATGTTATGCAGATATTTTTCCACTCCATTACTTGTCTTATTTTTGGTTTGAGTATCTTTGCCATATTTTTTAATAATCAAGTATGTCTGTTTTCCTTTTGTGATTTAAGGTCTCCTGTCTTCTTATACCTCCAAGATTACCTAGACTTCAAATTTTTGTTCTAATATTTTTATGATATAATTTACATTTAAATTTTGAATTAGCATAACCTCATTAAGATCAACCAGCCCATGGGACAGAAAATAGAAACCTGATAAGCCACAAGTTGGAAGTACTGATTCAAGCACTGTGCAGGAAAAATAACACCCTAGCTCAAAGACATGATCTGAATGTCTGCATGCTAGGTGTATCTCTTAAATCTACCCCATGCTGTAAACATTAGAAAGCCAAATTCAAATGGCATAACTAATAACAAATTCAATCACTCACCTCACTGAATAATTCAAGGTAGAACAGGCTTTTGATCTTTGATCTAGTAGCCCAATGATATTTCAAAGACCCAGTTTCTTTCCATTTGTGCTCAGCCTTCCTCAATGTCACCTTAACCTAGGGTTGGCTTTCCTCGTGTTCATACGGTGTTTACCAACAGCAAGAATGAGGGGCTACATTCTTTCTCGTTCAGGCACAGTGACTGTGGTGGACATATTTCTCCATTGATATGGTTCTTCTGGGGTGGTTGAGACAAACTTCCTAGCATCTAGAACCAAGCAGCACTGGTGTCCCAGAATGAGGATCAATGTGAGTGTGTGATGTGGTGGAGTGTTTTTTCTCTCTGGGTTGTTTCTGGATCTGCAGCAGCCAAGTCTGGTTCCTTGGCCCTCCTAGAGATTCTATGAGCTACCTTTATTCATCTCTTTCTCCTTAGCCTGGTTGAAGTAGATTCTGGTTTTGGCCATTAAGTTTTGCAGCAAAGAATAGTAAGTGGTGCTGAAAGTGTTTTCTCATAACAGACTATTAAGGAAATGGGAATCTAGGATTAGTTATTTAATTTAGTTGGGTTTGAAGGCGTGTAGAGTGAAACATTTTCTTAAACACTGGCTGTGGTTAATTGGAGTGAAGTGCCTCTAGGATACTAGGCTGCTGTGGGCTCAAGTGGCTGCCGTCATATACTATGCTAAAGAAATGTGGTTGTACTAGTTACATATGTGTGCTAGAGAGCTTAAAGAAAGAAAAAGGAAACAGGTTTTCAATTCTTACCTCAATGTAGGCTTAGAAAACAAGGGAATGTCTATGTTTGACCTAAAAGAATATCATCTCTTAGAGCCACCAGGTTGATGAAGCTGAGTATCAAATATATGCTCTGATCCTGTGGTTTGTTGTATTACAATATAGGCTGAATTCACAGACTTGCTGGTTCCTTACGTGAAAGTTAGGGCATTGGGATGAGAAGAATGGGACCCTGAGAATTGAAATGGAGACATCTGGGAGGATTCAGATGACTCATAGCTCACTCACACCTGAAAACCCTGTAAGAGGATCTTTTCTTTTTTTGGCCATGCCATGTGGCTTGTGGGATCTTAGTTCCCTGACCAGGGATCATACCCAAGCCCACGGCAGTGAAGGTGCCAAGTCTTAACCACTGGAATTCTTAAAGGGAATTCCCTATAAGAGGATATCGATTCCTCATTACCCACTCCTATGATCCCCCTCATTTGCTTCCATTCATCTCTCTGAAATGAGATACAAATATGTCGCAGAGAGCTTATCATAAACTCATAACTTGGAAGAAAAACATTTCTTCTGTTATTGCTACTCTTGTAATTTTTACATGCCAAAATATTACAAGATTTTTTAGTTCATATCTGCAAAAATCTTTATAGTGTTATCCATTACACACCTTAATTTTCTTTGTAACTACAGGAACATCTGTTTTTTAAATGACTCAGCTGAAATACTGTATTTCCCAAACGTCTCAGCATCTAGGAATGGCCAAGTGACATAGCCAATGAGACACAAGTGTAAGTCTGCTGATCATTTCTTTAAAAGTTTTGCTTTCCAAAGTGCTGCCCTTCCTTCTTGTACCTTTCTCCTTTTTATTGTCTGGACGTGGTTGTAATGTCTGAAGCTGTAGAAGTCATGTTATGCTCATGAGGGAAAGGCCTGGAGAATTGCTAAGACTTTAGAACTGACCTTTTTGAGCCCCTGAACAAATGACAGTGGTTACTTTCAACTTTTCTTCTTGATTACTTAATGAGATGGAAAATGAAACCTGATTTATCTAAATCGTTTGATTGAATTTACTTTTACATTGAGCCAAACACAATCATGAGTAGCTAGTGTGCCAGCTGGAAACCATCTATTTCCCCCTTAAAAAAGTAAAAAAAAAAAAATCCCTGAGCTTCACTGATTGGGTCAACTTCGATCCCATACCAACCCTGTATCCAATTACTTTGGCAAGAGAAGTGTTGTGTGCTAATTGATTTAGTCCAGTTAAGGGCCCCCCCTTTGAAGGGGGGCTCAATCCCTTTAAACCTACTTGTTTGCAGCTCCATGGGGGGATAAGTGCTGATAGGAAAAAGAAAGGGAAGTTTGGATGTGAAGTAGGCAGGGAACATGTCCACTCTATCCCTACTGTGAATATGCCATTAAAATTTATTACTCATTATCCTTAATCTACTTTCATGACTGCCAAGCAATCTGCTGGTTAGATTTGACCCTTGTGTAATTTATAACAGAGTGATAGGCACTACTGATGTGAGCCTTGTGGTCTGATTCCTGGTTAATACATTTAAATAAAAGATTTCATGAATCAGCATCTCTGAGCTTAGTTCATCTGAGTCCTCCATCCCAGCCTCTAAGATATGGATCTGGTCTGCCTGTAATAAACCAGGTCTTGAGTCTGGGAGGATGAGGGCCAGATCCCAGACCAGGGAATTCTCCAGGTAAATGGCACTTTCTGAGCCATCCTAGCATCCAGCTTGCTTGCCTTCTGGGGATGTCCCTCTGCTATACTCCTTAGCATCTACTTGAACCCTGAAAACTGTCAGGAGTGCCATGAGCGTTACATTTTCTTTATGAAAGATCTCAGCAGTAACATTTATTCCATCTCCAAGAGAACCCAATATACAGTGCAGGGTGGGACGGATCCAGTTTCTATCTTCATAGAGTCAAGATGGATCCGGCACCTTCACCACTAAAAAATGGTATCACTTTGATCAGCTATAATTCAGTTTAAGGGTTCTTGACAGATATAACCAGGATTATACCAATCGCAGAAATGTAGAGTGAGTTTGAAAAAACAAAAAAAGATCGGTTCTGGAATCAGGACCTGGCAAAAGAAATCTGGGCTCTAGGTAACTGGCTAATATTTACTGAGTATACAGAGATATACATGTGACTAATAGAGATCCTATCAATAATAATCAATAGGATGAAGAGAGTTCTGGACTGGAAGAGAGGAGCCCTAAGTGCTAATTTGTTTAGTATGGGTGCAACTGTGAATAAGTCACCTCAATAAAATGATCTTCAAGTTTCCTTTCAGTTCCAAAACTGAGTACTCATTAAGGTTACATATTTCCTGAGCTGTTTTATTTATCTCATTAATTTTCTTAAAACGGCTTTCCACAAAGATTCAATTTCACTGTGTGTGTTTTTTTAACAAACTATAACAAATTTTGTATGTGTGGAATCCAAATTAGTGAGGTCTGGCTACATGCTAATTAAAACTCCTTAGAATGCTATACAGACTTTCCCTTCAAGAGTTCAGATTTGTTGATGAAATTTTCTCATTTGTCTTCATGATGAGCTTGGGAAACAAATGATCAGTCTATCAACCCTAAAAAGAAAAACTCTGGGATATTCTTCCCAGTTTTTACTATGGAAGGCAGTAACAGACCAGCATAGAAACCTAGCCTTCTGGTTTTAACGTCTTGCAGATAACTCACTCTCTTAAAGAGATTCTTATAATGATTTAAAACCTAACTGTAATGTAGCTGTGAAGCTCAATTAGCAGCTTCATTGATTGGGTGTTGATCGTACTCCTGCTTGTCACCCCTAATAGATTGAATTAAAGTGTTCATTCATTACGGTCATTAGTCCCTGTCAGTGATAAGAAGAAATCTGTTTGTGTTCAACTTCTAATGAGTGTGTTAAGTGGTGTCTCTGCTTAGAACACATATTGGTTGTGGTTCAGGGTGGTGTGACCCATTTAAAAGCTGTTCATGCAGGTATAGTCTGGGAGGTTTAACTGGAACAGCTGAGAAAAGGCGACACTATCCAATCTAGTAGTAATAGAAGAGGACAGTTTGGAAGGCCGTATCTTCCGGAGTCAGGAAAGAAGGTGTTCTCACCAGAGGGAGAGGGTAATTGCTTCGTCCCATCCAGAGGGGGTTTTGCAGTGGAACAAAGGTTTACATTAGGCCAGCTTTACTCTAGATATGGTGGGAAGACCACTTGCATCAGAATCATTTGGAATGTTTATTAAAAAGATCAGCCCTTGGGCCACACTCCAGACCTCTGGGGTAGGACCCAGGAACCTGTGTGGTTAATAAACACCTCAGATTATTTGGGGGCTCACTAAAGATTGAGAGCCACCACAGAAGATGCCTGCAAGAAGAGACAGAGAAGCAATTCACATGCAACAAAGACATCAGAACATTTTGTAAGAAAGTATTGAGGAATCATTCAACTTGTATTTATTATTGGGGTTTTTGCCCTAAATAACTGAGATAAGCTATGAAGGGGAGCAGGGGTCAAATTTGCAGCAGGTAATGAGAATAGTTTTTTGTTTTGGGGGATTTTTTTGTCCTTTAGAGCTTTTGGTTTTCCTTTTCCTGCTTTATGTGGTCTTGTTTAGTTGTGTGTATTTGAGTTACCTGCATAAAATAGTGGGGTTTTTGTTATTTTTTATTATACATGCAAGAAACATGGATGTGCTGAAGTTTTTTCTCCTACTTCTGAAAAGTTGTGTGTCAGTAATTCATTTCTTTTCCTAGGGTACTTGACATTTTGAGAATCTGATAAAAGACATGCCTTCTGATTTCCACAAATGCACGTACATAAATGTATAAAGTTTTACATTTAATTTCTGGGGTGGGGGCGGATTTTTAGACCTCCCCCTACTGATCCACGGAGCCCAGATAAGGAACCTCAGACCTGAGCCGAAATCACCCGTCAGTTGCTCTATCCCCTCAGCTGGCTCCCCGCATCACAGCCATGGCAAGAAGGAAAAGGGCCTGGTTTATGTGGAGGAAATAGATAACAACCACCTGAGGAATTCAGTGTCCCTCAAGGCCTTGACCCAGACCTTCAGATCTGTCAGAATTGCCACAAAAAATATTTGCTCCTCCACAGGAATATATGAGGCTTAACCTATCTTGGGTGGCAAGTTCCACATTTCCCCATGTTTGCTCATCGGGGCCTGGTGGGAACCATAATTAAAGGCAGGTTTAATGCATTTTTTCCCTCCCCACTGAGGACTGTGGGCTCCTTGTCAGTTTTGGCCTCTGTATTTATATTTTGCTACCATAAATGGAGATGGTGTTTTCTAGCGTTTGGGTTTTGCAATCTCAGGGTTTAGTCTAGGGCTATGTGGAAATGGCCCATAGCTTAGTCTGGGCCCATTATAAATAAGATTTTTAAAAAACTATACACTTTGGAAAAAACAAAAATCAAATCTCCTATAATACCACTGCCAAAACCACTTAATATTATTTTGGAGTGTGTT
The DNA here is from genome assembly GCF_039906515.1 of Pseudorca crassidens. Lineage (NCBI taxonomy): Eukaryota > Metazoa > Chordata > Mammalia > Artiodactyla > Delphinidae > Pseudorca > Pseudorca crassidens. Next base: position 30,672,662 of record NC_090296.1, on the reverse strand, counting down.
ACTCTAGCATACATTGTATATCTTTTTTTTCAAATATAGGATCATACTATATTTAGTGTAATCAAATCTGATTTCTTCCCTTAATATATCTTAAATATCTATATCGGTAGATACATCTCTTTTATTATGTTTACCGGCTGCTGGTATTCTGTAATATTTATGCAAATACTTTATTTGACCAAGTGCCCATTAGTGAATGCATAGGCTCATTCTGTAAATTGGATTTTCTAACATCTTTCTGTGCTTTACACCCATTAACGTTTAGGAGTCTTGCTGCTGTTGTGGCTCATCTCGAAGTCTCTGAAGAAACAAGTGCTTTGTAGAATCCAATTTCCTTGCTTAAAAAAAGAATTCCTCAGAGTCAAGTGTTGTCTAGATGTAATTTTCACTTTATTCTGGAAAACTAAGAATAAATAAAAATCCAAATCTATAACTAATGCCCACCCCTCTCGTGAAAGTAATCAGCCTCTGTCTCTGAAATTTCAAAGGGAAAAAAAAACCCTGAAAATGCCACTGGAATCATTTTTAATTAGGCATTTAGCAGTTTCTAAAGCCAGTTATGAATTGGCCTTCAAGAGTGGTATTTTTTAAGAAAGGAGCATTTTAATTGGTATGTTCGCGTTTAGCATTTCGTGTCAGATGGTAAAGTTTTAGACTTTAGATGTCTTATCTAAGGGTACCAGACAAAGAATATGATTTTTTCTGTCTTCTAACTAGCTAAACCATGGCACATAAGTGGATGTGTCAATATGGATCTATGGGAGGAAAGGGAAACCTTTCTATTAGCTTTGGCTTGATGTCATGTTTGGGGGCTCCAGAGCCACCACTTTTATCATGTAAGCACTGTAGAGCCTCTTAAAATGTGGTCCATGGACCATGCATCAACACCACCTAGGAGCTTCTTAGATGAATAGAACCGTGGGTCCCACCCTACCCCTCCTGAATCAGAATCTTCATTTTAGCAAGAGCCTCAGGTGACTCCCATATGCTTTAAAGTTTGAGAAGCACTGCCGAAGAGGACACCCAGTAAATCAGAACAAGCAAATACACACACAACCTCCATGCACTGCTGTCCACTAGATATGTAGCATTTCTTTCAAAGCGATTGATTCTTGCAGTCGTTTGTAAAGTGACTTAAACTATGAAGGTGTTGTTTGTGCCTTAATGTTGGAATGCATGTGTTCAAGCGAATTGATATAGAGAAAAACTTCCATTGAGTGAACCTTATTTCTCACTCTATTTTCATAGTAAAATTAGGTGTTTCCAGATTGAAAAAATACCCTAGTATATAATATTAGAATGAAGAAAAGAGCGAATTAAGGTGCTCACCAAACCCCTGGCATTTTGTGTGACAGTGATCTTAAAAGCTTTGAGCCCCTTCCCAACACCAGCCATTCACCAGACTATTCATAAGCACCTAGAGCATGCCAGGTGCTTCATTGGGGAGGAGGGAAAACCAATACATGCTCCAATAATCACAGAGACAGAGGTGTCCTGGGATTAGAGAGGGCACCTAATTTTGTATGAGGGTACCAGGAAAGCCAAACGGTGGAAGGGATGTTTGAACTGAATCTTGTTAGATAAGGAGGAGTCCCTAGGGGAGCCAGGAGGACAGAACACATACAGTAACTGAGAGGATGAATATAAACATACAAAGATAGGTTGCTATGTTAATAAATCTGTTCTTCCTCCTGCTGTTAGTAGGGAGCCACTGGAGGATTTTAATCAGAGAAGTGACACAATGAGATTTGTATTTGAGAAAGATAATTCTGGTATTTGCAGAAATAGAGCAAGGTAAGGTCAGAGGGAGGGAAATCAACAAGAAAGTTGTGTAATGAGACAGTGAACGTGGGAATAACAGTGGTAGGACTGAGTTTAGAGGGATGCTAGAAGCAGAAGCGAAAGGATTAGGGACAGAGCAAAGAGATAGGATAAGGAGAGTAAAAAGACAAAGACTTCCAAGTTTCCAGCTGGGCTACCTTGATTGCTGTTGGTGCCGTTAAAATGAGATGGAAGACTGTACTACAAAGCTATAGTAATCAAGACAGTATGGGACTGGCACAAAAACAGAAATATAGATCAATGGAACAGGATAGAAAGCCCAGAGATAAACCCACGCACATATGGTCACCTTATCTTTGATAAAGGAGGCAAGAATATACAGTGGAGAAAAGACAGCCTCTTCAATGAGAGTGGTGCTGGGAAAACTGGACAGCTACATGTAAAAGAATGAAATTAGAACACTCCCTAACACCATACACAAAAATAAACTCAAAATGGATTAAAGACCAAAATGTAAGGCCAGAGACTATAAAACTCTTAGAGGAAAACATAGGCAGAACACTGTATGACATAAATCACAGCAAGATCCTTTTTGACCCACCTCCTAAAGAAATGGAAATAAAAACAAAAATAAATAAATGGGACCTAATGAAACTTAAAAGCTTTTGCACAGCAAAAGAAAACATAAACAAGACCAAAAGACAGCCCTCAGAATGGGAGAAAATATTTGCAAATGAAGCAACTGACAAAGGATTAATCTACAAAATTTATAAGCAGCTCATGCAGCTCAATATCAAAAAAACAAACAACCCAATCCAAAAATGGGCAGAAGACCTAAACAGACATTTCTCCAGAGAAGATATACAGATTGCCAACAAACACATGAAATAATGCTCAACATCATTAATCATTAGAGAAATGCAAATCAAAACTACAATGAGGTATCACCTCACACCGGTCAGACTGACCATCATCAAAAAATCTACAAACAGTAAATGCTGGAGAGGGTGTGGGGAAAAGGGAACCCTCTTGCACTGTTGGTGGGAATGTAAATTGATACAGCCACTATGGAGAACAGTATGGAGGTTCCTGAAAAAACTAAAAATAGAACTACCATATGACCCAGCAATCCCACTACTGGGCATATACCTTGAGAAACCATAATTCAAAATGAGTCATGTACCACAATGTTCATTGCAGCTGTATTTACAATAGCCAGGTCATGGAAGCAACCTAAGTATCCATCGACAGATGAATGGATAAAGAAGATGTGGTACATATATACAATGGGGTATCACTCAGCCATAAAAAGAAATGAAATTGAGTTATTTGTAGTGAGGTGGATGGACCTAGAGTCTGTCATACAGAGTGAAGTAAGTCAGAAGGAGAAAAACAAATACCATATGCTAACACATATATATGCAATCTAAAAAAAAGAAAAAGGTTCTGATGAACCTAGGGACAGGACAGGAATAAAGACATAAATGTAGAGAATGGACTTGAGGACATGGGAAGGGGGAAGGTTAAGCCAGGACAAAATGAGAGAGTAGCTTTGACATATATACACTACCAAATGTAAAATAGATAGCTAGTGGGAAACAGCTGCATCACACGGGGAGATCAGCTCAGTGCGGTGCTTTGTGACCATGTAGAGGGGTGGGATAGGGAGGGTGGGAGGTAGACACAAGAGGGAGGGGATGTGGGGATATATGTATACATATAGCTGATTCACTTTATTATACAGCAGAAACTAACAACACTGTAAAGCAATTATACTCCAATAAAGATGTTAAAAATTTAAGTAAAGAAAATGAATGGCGATCAGTGGCTTCCACAATGTCTGCATATGAAATGTCACTTAAATTTAAATTCACATCAAAGGATCTGGGTTGATTCTTTGTGTCCTTGAAATTAGTACAGTTCTTATAATACCATTTTCAGTAACTATTTCTTAGTGCATCTTTGGCGGGGCTGGTTCTGTATGAACCTCCAGAGTGAGTGGAAGGACAGTGTGGTGCCTACTCTGGTTGCACAGTTAGCTGGAAGGGACAGGGCTGCAGGCTTATGTGAGACAAACCGAAGGCTACAGGCAGGGGCAGTACGGTGAGCTTTGCCGCCTGTGACAAGAGCATCAGCTAGACTGGGCTCTGTGGAAGACAAGTCCGTCTCCAGGGCCGTGGGTTTTTGTGGGGATGGTGTGAGGCACTCAGCAGCTAGTTGTTTTTCCTGAGTGTCTGTGGTGTAGGGGAATTTCAACCACAGCATTCAGGGGTGGTGGCTGTGATTAGGGTTGGTTAAGGGGATGGAGAGGCACAGTTGTGGTTTGCTTAGCAAAGTTCACTGTCCAGAAGGGGTGTGAGCTGAATCCTGATAGTGTTGCGTGGCTTGTATATGTTATTGAACACCTGTTGTGCTCCATGTTTTGATAAGCACTTAGCGTACACTTGCCTTAATTTTTCCAATCATTCCATTTTCACTTTGAGGAAGGCAAACAGTTAAGACAGGCTGGCACCCTGACAGAACCGCACACAATAACTGTACCTCTAAGGGGTTAACCATTTTCTGAGGTCTGGATCTCTGCTGGGTAGGTTCAAAATTCTGTTTTGTAACCGGAGGTGAATGGGTGTTTAGGAGACTGACACACACTATCCTGACTCATAAGGGACTGATGTATAAAAACAGGACTGCCAGCCACTTATCTTGCAGTGAGAAAGAAAATAATCCAGGGAACGAGAGACACGTATTCTCTGAGTGGTGCATTCTCTCCAAAGGCAGGTTTATATGATAACACAATTTAAGATCTTAAGGTTACTTCAGAGTGTGAAGCAGCACAGGCTGGATGAGGTAGGGGATCTTACTGGCTGGGTAACAGACCTGTGAGGGTCTGAGCCTGGATGTCGCAGCTACTTTCACAGTGAGGGGACACCAGGCCCAGCCTCTGTCAATCTCTGCTTTCAGGGTCTCCAATGCTGGCTGACATCCAATTGGGCTGATATAGGCTTTCTTTAGATATTTTAATACTGGCCCTTCAGTCAAGTTGTCATCTTTGAGAGTATGTTTTCTCTTTGTGATGTCTTTACATATCACTGTTTTGGTCCATTATTTTTGTTTTATGGCTGTAAGATGTTTTGTTTCCAGATTTATGGGGAAGGGTAAGAAAAGCAGGGAGGCACCGTACCATCAACCTCACCTCCCACCCGAAAGAAGGTATTATTTTCCCCATCTTAGAGCTGAGTAAACTAGGTCATGCTGAGCTCCCATTGCCATCCTATGTAGAGTCATTTAGTTGCTTGTTTATTGTCAGTTTCTCCCATTAGAATGTAAGCTTCACAAGAGTGGGATTGTTTTATTCACTACCGTGTTCCCAGCACCTGAAACAGTGTGGGATACAACATAGGTGCAGGCAGAATAAATGTACGTTGGATGGATGAATGATCAGACTGTAAATTCCAGTTCTGTTGGGCTCTAAAGACGTGGTGTCACACCCTAATCTCAGTTTGGTGAGGCAATGGAAGGGAGGGAAACCTAAGAGTATCTGAGCCAAATGAAAATCAAGTGAAGACAGGGCGTGTTCTGGGGTGACTTGTGTTCCTACCTCTTCTTAAAGAACCAGGCTGGCCTGGTGGGACTGGAGCTGGTGACGCACAGTGACACAAGAATGTTGAAGGCCTTTCTTGGGCGTGATTGAAATAAACTTTGATGCTAAAGAAGAAAACAATTTGTCCTGCTTTTAGTATCTTTTAGATGATATCTGGAACAATGTATCATTTACAATTTCTACTTCCTTTATCACTTTTATTTCAACTATTTCCATCTATAGTGTCACATCCAAAGGTGACACCCTTTACCTGGTAGCAGTCCCCTGCATTTCAGACATTAATATCTAAGAGAAAATAAATTGGCTCAGCGTTGCCTTTTTGTAACCCCAAATCCAGGATGTGATTATATGGCTTATTAATATTATATGTGATTATATAGTCTGCTAATTTCCTAGTTGTTAATGGCTGGTTGATGGACATATGTATGTACTCTGCATATTTTATTCTGTGAAAAACCCACAGAATTTTACCTCATGTCCAGTATTGCAAACCCCATGCACCTTTGATACAGATACATAAATTAGCCTGTATTTATTATTTTAGAAAGTGGGGTTATTTTCTCTAAATATTTTTAAAAGATATTAAAGTATCTTGTTCCAAATCAAATGGAGCTAACTTACTACCAGCGTTTTGTACCTTCTTCAATAATTAAAGAAAGCAAGCAAGATTTATAGACAATGCAATTTTCATGACGCATAGAAAAATGTGTTCTTATAGAAACCGTGTATCACACACTTTCATTTTCTTAATGTCTTACAATTGCTTGGCAGAATGAAAAGGGGGGAGGGTGGGTGGTCAGGGACCCTCCCAACATTTTATTAGGATACTTTTCAAACAAACAGAAAATCTGAAGGAATTGTACAGTTGGTACTCATGTACCCACCACCTATATTTTGCAGTTAACATTTTGCTATATTTGTCACTGTCCATCCATCTGTCCATTTCTCTCTTCATCTTATTTTTGATACATTTTAAAGTAAGTTGCAGAAATCAATATACTTCATCCCTAAAGACTTCAGCATTTCTATGATCATCTGGAGTTTAATATGTGTTTATGGTTTTTATTGAGGTAAAAGTTTACATGCAGTGACACAAGTTTAAAATTTTCTATTCAGTGAGTTTTGACAAATGCATACACCTATGTAATGCCAATCACACAGGGGTACCCAATGATCTGATTTTTCTCAATAGGCATTAGTTTAGCCTCTTCTAGAACTTCATACACTTCTAGAATTATAGAGTATATACTATTTGGGATAAGTACATAGAGTATACACTATTTTGCATAAGTCTTTCACTGCATGTTTTTGAGATTCATCATCTTTTTTTGCATATATCAGTAATCGGCGCCCTTTTTAGTACTGAGTAGTATGGCTTTGTGTGGAGAGACCACAATTTGCTTATCCATTCACCTGTTGATGGTTGCCTGGGCTATTTCTAGTTTTGGGTTATTATGAATAAAGCTGCTATGAACATTCTTATATAAGTCTTTTTGTAGGCATATGTTTTTTGCCTTCTTTGGAAACCCCTGGAATATGTAGCCTACCAGGGTCTATAGCCCCCCTCCCCAAAGTGTCCCTGTAAAACTGGCATCTCCACAAGAATCTTTAGTTTTCAGATTGAGGGAATCTTTTACATTAGTATGATTTTCTACCTGTACACTTAATGCTATTACAGCTCCAGCCCTGATGCTAATTTCCCTTATCACCTCCTACCCTCATTGACAGCAAACCAGTGAGCAGGCAAATCAACTGTGAGTTAACCAGTGGAAGGATTTACCGAAATTCATTCCTGGGGGATTTTTTAATGCAAGTCTAATGTTTAAATGCAGCTCTGATTATGGTTCTTAGCTATCAGAAGTGACTTCATTTGGACAGAAAGCTTTTTTACTCAGGGAAAACAGAATCTGAGCAGCAGCGTAACACTTTCCAGTGACTCTGCAGGCTATTAAAGTGCCACTTGCTTTGTAACTGCTGCTGTTAATTAAGTTTACAGCCTCATTATTAGTTCTTGGCTCTGCTATTGCTATTAATTATGTTGGTAAAAATTTATGGTGGTAGGCAATTCCTCCGGGAATTTTTTTAAGTTGCATACTAAAATTAGAAATAATAAATATTTAAGTTTCCTTATCAATATACTAAGAGTCTGGTGATTTTATTTCCAGCACTTTCTACATTGGAAAGATGGTGCAATGGTTTGAGAATTGAGTTTTTAATTGCATTTCCCTTCCTTACTAAAATGTTATTTTTGGGTTTGCAGCAGAAATTTCTATAATACTTACCTGTGTGGTTTAGCATTCTAATGTTTAACCCATTCTGTGATAACTTGTAGTTCATTTCAAGAATTAGAATTATGCCTTTACAAGAGAAGGAAAGGAGAAAGACTGGCGTGGGATTTTGCGTACAGTGGGAACTCAAACTGTGCTGAACAAATATGAATGTAAGCAAGCCTGTTTGTATATTGATACTATTGGGGAGAACGAATTTTCCTCTACCCTTCAAAGATTCTTTCAGCTGGTCTAATAATCAAATCGACATGAGACAGATTAACAGGAGAAAAACAAAGTTAATTTCATACATATGGGGAACCCAAATAATGAGAGGTTCAAAGACAGAAGGGTAAAAAGAAGTACATATTACCATCCTGAGCTAAGGAATGGGAAAGGGGCCTGGGACTTCAAAGGGGAGAAGGGCAATTCATAGGTCAATAAGAGCAGATGTTTAGTAATTAGATGTTTGCCTTGCCATGCAGATAGGTCACTCAGATAAAATTTATCCCTGGTAGTAATTCGCATTCTGAGAAATATTGCCAATTTAAACTCTTCTACATAGTAAAGGGAGAGGCAGAAGTTTCTGTTGAGCCTGCAGGGTCCCAATTATCTTTAGCTCAAAATAACCCACATGCCAAAGTGTTACATTTGGGGGAAGCGCATTCTGAACCCCCTTCAACAAAAACAGCCCCTTTAGTTAACAGTACTGTGTCCTTTATTTTGTTTTTATTTTTGAGAAAGGTTTAAATCCCTCCCTGTTCCTTGATTCAACTCTCCAGACAATGTTTGCTAATTGGGTCCATAAGTAATCATGGTACCTTTTGGTTGGTTCTTTTACCAAAGCTTAGTGTTTTATTTTTTTATCTTCTATTAAGAAGAAGCAACAAATCACCCATAATTCTCCAGATTAGAGAAAGCAACTATTGGAATTTTTATGTATTTCCTTCTAAACGCCTTCCCAAGCATATATACCAAACTTAATTTAGATCACACCCATTTTTTTTAACTTTATTTTACCCCTTAACATTTTATTTAGCTATTCTTTATTATTGGACATTTAAGTTGTTTGTAATTTTTGTCCTTGAAAAATAAATATATATTGTGCTGAGTAGCTCTTTAAATAAATATTTGAGAGCATCTCTTATTATCTCCTAGATGTCTAGAAATTTTCATGTCTAGGGATATTAACATTGTTAAGGCTCTTGATACAAGTTGAAGAATTGTATCAAGAGCAATTGATACAGGAAATTGTATCCAGGAAATTGTCTGAATTTCCTGTCCACTAGAAGCATTTCAGCATGCCTGGTTCACTGCAGCCACACCACTTAATATATCTAACAAGCTAATAACTATATTGTTACCCAACTAAACTTGAGTTTGCTTGCCCAAGCATAGCAAAGCCAACCTACTGACATGGGCTTGTGGTGAAGGAAAGTACAGCATTTAGTACAGGGTGTCAAGCAAAGAGAATGGGCAGCTAATGCTCAAAAGACATGAGCTCCCCAGTTGCTTTCAGGGAAGAGTTTTTAAGGCAGTGTTAGGGGTGAGGGTTGTAGGATGTGTAATCAGCTCATGGATTTTCTTCTGACTGGTCAGTGGTGAGATAACAGAGTGATGTTTTAGTAATGTATATCATTAGCCTTCTGGTTCCAGCCAGTCTGTGGTCCATGTCCTTTTGGTCAGCATGTAGTCACCACCCTCCACTTGGGTGGGGGTCTTAGTTTCTTCAGAACAACTCAAAGATATGCATCAGATTGTTACGTATATCCCTAGAGGAGGAGCTAGGACTGTTTTATCATTGAACTACTGTTTAAACTATCATTACTTTTCTTGCCTGACTGCTTTTGTTTGTTTGTTTCTGCATTCCCTCACTTCCCTAATTAGTAACTGCTTGAGTCTGCTCTTTGGAATTCGGGGGAGGCCTAAGAGACAAAGCCTTTTTCTACAAACAAGAAATGGAGGACACGGATGGGTCTGTCACCAGGAAGGCCCTGTGGGTCTTTCATGGTTTCAGTTTTCACTTATTAACTTAATAGTTTTTGAATTCAGAAACTTGATGAATTCAATAAAATGGGATATCAAATACTGATCTATTTCTTTTCAAAGCTTTACTTTGCTCTTGTTGGTAGAAAAATTTTCCTCTTCCAACTTGGGTTCAGTGGTTGGGGTCCTGCAAATGAACTGACAATAGACAGTTTAACAGGAGAAAAGATGAACGTTACTTACATATGCACTAGAGAGCCGCTTGGTAATGAGTAACTTACTAAATAGCCAGAAATAAGTGTTTATATACCAACTTAACAAAGGGCATGGAAGTTGGGGTGGAGGAGTGTTAGGGCTTCAGTGGGAAAATATGGAATATTCTTTTGGGCTTTTTTGTTGCTAATGGCAGGGGGCAGTCTGTCTCCATGGCAGCTGAATTTGCTGAAACTTCCTCAGAGGGAGGTTAATAGCAGCTGTATTTTTGGGAAGCTCTGTTTTAGTCAGATAAAGGAAGTTTAGATAAGATTTCTTTCTATATCTTCTGTAACTCAAATGTTTTCGTTTTAAAATCATCTTTATACTAACACTGGGGGGTCTGAGTGGGTCCCCACACTTTTTATTTTTTTAATATCACAAATAAATGTGCTAAATGATACATTTTCTAGCATGAGTTATGCTGAGATTTAGTATTAATGGTGTTTTATGGCATTTTAAACAGATAAAAATTACCTGTGAGGGATGATATTGGAGGATAAAAGGGGAAAAGAAAGAAAGGTTGCAAGGATAATTTTTATCACAAATATGAATATATTTGCTTGGAACTGACAACTACTTTCAGAAGAAAATTAGGCAAAAATTGACTCTAGTGTATGGGGGTGGGGAGGGATAGTAGTTGTGGGTTTCAAAGAATTTTTAACCTACCCCTTGATACAGTATTACCTGGAGTTCATTTATTTCAATTTTCAGTCGTGGGATGTGTTTAAAACTTCTGAGTGACACTGTTTGGAATAAATAGTCATAAATATCAGAGATGGACATTTAAATTAGTTTCTCCTCGTTTTGATGTTCATCTAGGAAACAGTTTGTTCTACAGATGTTATTCAAGCAAATCTCAGTTCCTTGAATCTTGACTTCTGCAGTAAGCCTTGATTTGAACATCCATCCCGTGGTAGCTTTGTGGATAATGCAGTGTGAGAGACATAATCGGAAGGCTTGACAAGTAAGAAAATGGGTTCATACCTCAAAACAAAGGCTCGTTATTCATGACATTGAAGGGGTGTAAAAATTTTCCCTTCCTCCCTTCAAGGTTCTTTGGCTGGTCTAATAATTAAACTGATATCAGACAGATTAACCAGAGAAAAACAAATTTTGTATGTATGAGAGCCCCATAAAAATATGAGACCTGCAGGGCAGCCACGTAAGTGAGGCTTATATAGCATCCTGAGCTAAGGAGATGCGTAGGCGTCTGGGGCTACAAAGGGAGGAGGGTCATTCACAGGAAGGCAGAGGAGATGTTTGGAAAACACAGGTTGCCCTGTTATGCAGAAGTTTCTTAGGTAAAAAGGTATCTTTGATTATAGCTCTCTCTAGGTATAGGCCCCCCTTCCAATGTAAATTTAGGCAGTTGAGGGGAGTTAAAGAGCTTCCCTGAATCTGCTACGGTTTGATTGCCTTTAGCTCAAAATAATCCTCATGCCAAAGTGGCATAGTTTGGGGTGACAAAGTCCGCTCCCCTTCAACATTATACATTATACATGTGATTCATTTTGGGCTCTTCACTGCATACTTGCCACATAGATTCATCGCCTTCCCATTTCAACGGGTATTTAAACGTTTCCTCTAGGAAAAACACCTTTTTTTCTCTTACCTTCATAACCCTGGTATCTGGTGTCACTAATTCAGCTATTCAGTCTGGGACAAAGTGACTTTCAAGTTTCCAGAGCAATAAGGAGGCTGTAAAGGGAATGCCATTCACTCCGTTAGAGAAATAACAGCCTGGGAGCTCAGGGACCAGAAATGTTGCTCTCCAAAGGTTTGTTAGAGCTTTACTTTAAATTTTATTCCTCCATATTTTCGTTGGTCTGAACCAGTGACTCTAATTATATATAGAAGATAGAAACAGCATATTTAGCAAGTTGGAAAAATCCCCACAGTCTACCCTAGGAACAGCTAAACATAGGGAGCAAACCTGAGACTCTGAAGACCCTGAGAGATATTGATGACTTAATAGCCCCGGGAACACAATAGAACTGGAACTCCAGGCAAGAAAGCTCATCAAGGGGTGACACTAAGAGATCATGTATAGCTGTTACCAAACCAAACTTGGGTCGGTTTGTGTGCAGCAGAGCAAAGCCAATCTAATCTACAGACACCGTAATGTGGTGAATGAAAGTATGGTGTTTATTTGCAGGACACCAAGCTAAGAGAGTGGGCAGCACATGTTCAAAAGACCTGAACTCCCTGATGGCTTTCAGGGAAGGGTTTTTAAAGGCAACATTTGGGGTGAGGGTCATAGCTCGTGGACTTTCTTCTGATTGGATGGTGGTGAAGTAACATGGTGATGTTTCTGGTATCTTAATCATCAGCCTTCTGGTTCCAACTGATCTCAGGTGGTGGCCTCGGCCTGCAGTGGCTTGAAGCAGGATTTCGGTTCCGTGGCCAGAGATTGTAGTCAGGCCATGGCAGTGAGAGCGCTAAATCCTAGCCACTAGACCACCAGGAACAGTGGCCAGTGACAAGGCCCTGCCCTGTTGGCTTTGTAGAAATGAATTTTCACATAGAGATGGAAAGTAGTGAAACAAAGTGTTTCTTTGGAGGAAAAAGAGTGCTGTGAATAGACACACACAGGCAGACTCAGAGAGAGGTTGCACCCTCATGGTAGCTTGAATCACTTATATGGACCATTTCTTCTGGGTTTCCTCTGGCCAATCATCTTGCTTTGCCTGGTTCTGAGTCTGTGTTTGGTTTATCTCAGGATCCTTCCCTGTGTGCACCCACATCTCTTAGCCAAGATGGATTCTAGTGAAGAGACCTATGGGTAGGTTGACATCACTTACTGTGGGGTGGCGCCCCCTCCCTTTTTGACCCCCAAGGAGCCTTTCTGTGCATGTGTAGTTGGGAAGGTCTTCTTGACCTCAAGAATGAGAAATATGCAGTCTCTTTATCACTTATCTGGGCAGGGCTCAGCTCCTCTCTGCCCAGATAAGTGATATCTTAGTGTCCACCGAAGGCAAAGTCCAGCTATTAACCCTGTCCCTGTTGTTGTTTCTATCTGGAAGAGTAAACAGGAGGCTGTCTATAAATGTCTAACCTGGAGCCCATCTATCTCCTGCCTCACAACTAGTCTGGGGTCTATATGCTTGTGGTTGGCCTATAGTCACCATCATCCGTCTGAATGAGGGGTCTTAAGGTTTTGCAGAACAACTCAAAGATGTGCGTCAGATTGTTATGTATATCCCTTGAGAAGGAACTAGGACTGTGTTTTATCACTGAACTATAGTTTAAGCTATGATTACTTTTCTTGCTTGACTGTTTTTTTGTTTGTTTCTGTATTCCCTCACTTCCCTAACTAGTATCCGCTTGAGTCTGCTCTTTGGAACTCAGGGAAGACCTGGGAAACTAAAGCCTTTTTCTGCCAACAATAAATGGGGGACATGGAGGGGCTTTTGTATCCGGGAGGGCCCCACAGGCTCCTGCTCAGTTTCACAGCCAATCCCCTTCTCCCTGAGGGAAAAGTGGGAAGCACAGGATAAGGAATAGATAGGATCATAAAGCAGTGGGAGCTATTATCCCCCTGGAAGCAGTTTGCTCAGGAAGTGTGGGTAGGTAGTGTTGACACTGAGGAAAGTAATGAAAGTCTGATACAGAAAATCTCCAAAATTACAAAAGGGGTGGGTGGGTTGAGCACAGGGCGCTAGCCCCTGACCCTGCCCCCATCTCCACCCCCCCAAGAAAAGCTAGATAGATAATAAACAAAAGCATAGGGTGGAAGCTGGGAATTCTCCTGGAGGGCTTATTGATGACCTTTGTCCCATACTGAATAGCTGTCATCTGTTGAGCCTCCACTGGGAAGCTGCTCCAAGAACAGTCGGTCCCCACATGGCAGCCACTGGCTCCTTCCCTCCCACCAGGAAGCCAATTAGAGTCATGAAGTAACTGAAGGGAAAAAAGATGGAGGGAGAGCTAGTGCAGGACCTAGAGCAAGCTTCCCGCATCCCAGCACCCCACATTCCTACTCCTCCCTCCCATGTTCAGGCTTTTGGTGGTGAACCAGGGTGAGGCCATGGGTGCCCCTGGCCTCAGGTGCAGGCAATACGGAGTGCATTGTCCATGGAGATTTTAAAAACATTAATGAAGCTGACTAAAAGTTGATTTGCTTTTTTTTTTTTTTTGCGGTACGCGGGCCTCTCACTGTCGCGGCCTCTCCCGTCACGGGGCACAGGCTCCGGACGCGCAGGCTCAGCGACCATGGCTCACGGGCCCAGCCGCTCTGCGACATGTGGGATCTTCCCGGACTGGGGCACGAACCCGTGTCCCCTGCATCGGCAGGCGGACTCTCAACCACTGCGCCATCAGGGAAGCCCTGATTTGCTTTTTATTATCACCATGTTCCAACAATTCTAAATGATGAATAATACTCCTCCCTAGAAAATTATTTTTTAATGAAAATCTTTTTATTGAAGTATGGTTGATTCACAATATTTTATTAGTTTCAAGAGTACAACATAGTGATTTGATATTTTTATTGATTATACTTTATAATAACTTTAAATGGAATATAATCGGTAGAAAATTCTTCTGTTAGCTAAGTTCTAAACAATTGCTGCAATGATTGTTGAGTCTTAATAATAATAACGTAGCACATTTATGACTTATTCTTTCAGAAATATTATATTCTACTTGGAAGTTAATTTGGGGAACTCGCAGTTTTGTCCTTTGACTCCCTACACATGTGGACTCAGCTACATACAATCAAGTGTGTGTTGGTTAATTGTATGTGTCAACTTGACTGGCCATGAGGTGCCCAGATTAAACATTATTTCTGGGTGTGTCTGTGTGAGGGTGTTTCTGGATGAGATTAGTATTTGAATCAGTGGGCTCAGTAAAGTAGATCACCCTCCTCAATGTAGGCAGGCATCATTGCCTGAGCTGGGACATCTCATCTCATCTACTTCTGCCCTTGGACTAGGATCTATGTCATCAGCTCCCCTGGTTCTCAGGCCTTTGGACTTAGTCTGAATTATACCACTAGCTTTCACTAGCTTGCCTGGGTTTCCAGCATGGGACTTCCCAGCCTCCATAATTACAATCAATCTATAATCTCCTATGGGTTCTGTTTCTCTGGAGAATCCTGACTAATACAAAGTGTTAAGTTCATAAGATTTGGAATAATTTGAGTTTGCTTCCAGCAGTTTGTGTCTCTAAACCCTGTAACACCACATATTTCTGTATTTCGAGAGTAGATTCAAAATGAACAAGGATAACACAAGAACTGTAAGGGCACAGAAACAAGGCTGGCCTTACTGCAGTTCTATGTGCAAATCTGTCTCTGAACCTTGTAGAGTTTACCCCTTTCGAAGTGCTTCTTTTCTGTGCCTTTCAAACAAATACTTTAATGTAATTGAAATGATTAATCCATTACTTTTCCTCCTTTTTTGTGTTGTAATAATTAATTACTGGCTTAATTATATGTATAGAACTTAATAGAAGACAATTCTTTATGTTTTCTAGCCTTATTTATTACTCGTTTTAGGATCATTTCTGAAGGTAATTGTGTTGTATCAAGGAGGGAGGTCTTAAGACCCACTCTGGGGACAACTGTGCCCCTCTGCCCACCACCCCGGGCTCTTCCTGCCCCTCCCTTCCCCATCCTCATGTCTCTGTAAATACCTGGAAAAACTTTACTTCTTCCGTGAAGACTTGGCCGATTATTCCACCTCCTTTCTTTCTTCTCTGAATTCTTCTACCATGCTATGGTTTCCCACAAGATGTAGCATGCAGTTGTTTGCCAACTTAGATTTGTTTCTAAGATTTTTTTTTTCTGAAATAGGTTGTAAATGCCCTGAAAGCCTGGGTTATGCCTCCTATTTCCTCTCTTGTGTCCCACTCAACACACCTAGTGGAAATATCTGATTGATCAAGATATCTGCTCTGTAGCACCAACTCAAATCCTTCCAAAGCAACTCCTCCACCCTTAAAAACTTCATTGTACTCTCATGATTTTATATGATTATTTTTTATCAGAAAATGAAACCTTGATCTGGGTGACCAAATGCAACCACTTATCTTCAAGGAAACAGAGCTTGCTTCAGCTGTGCATTCTAAAGACACATGAGGGGACAGAAGGAAAATCAATAGCAGCAGTTAATTTCTGGCTTTACCCCCAAGACAGGTCCTTGCACAACACTGAAGAGGTACTCATTGAAGAGATGTTAGCAGACGCTAAGCTATGTCAGTGAAAACCATCTTTATTTGCATCCCCTATCTTAGGCCAGCAGTTCTCAAAGTATGATCCAGGGACCCTCCCCAGGAGTCTCAGAGACCTTTTCAGGGGTTCCATGAGGTCAAATGATTCTCATAACATTACCTGGACATCATTTGCCTTTTTCATTCCCCTCTCACAATCTGAGCAATTGATACAGAATCTGGTAGGGGCCAGGTACCTCTCCTATATTTTTAAAGTTTTGGCGAGGTGATTGATTTTTTTTTTTTTTTTTTTTTTTTTTGCGGTACGCTGGCCTCTCACTGCTGTGGCCTCTCCCGTTGCGGAGCACAGGCTCCAGACGCGCAGGCTCAGCGGCCATGGCTCACGGGCCCAGCCGCTCCGCGGTATGTGGGATCTTCCCGGACCGGGCCACGAACCCATGTCCCCTGCATCGGCAGGCGGACTCTCAACCACTGTGCCACCAGGGAAGCCCAGGTGAGGTGATTTTGATGCATAGTGAGGATTAGGAACAGATGACACTGTCAAGTATGTGATCAGATACCAAACAAAACACATAGTTTGTAAGTGGATAGAGTCAATCATTTATTCATTTAGCCTTTATCCAGGGCAGAGGCCCACCTGGAGATTTGGACTCAAGTCTTGTTTAACACATAAGTATTTTATGACCTTAGAGGCTGATTGTTAACCTTAGTGAGAAACTTGTTGAAGGTGGGGAGAATTTTTTTTAGTCACTCAATTATAGTTTACTCCCTGGATGAGCAACACCAATGGAATAAAGGCTCCGAACTAAATTAGAAGGAATGTGTTAGTCTAGTTTTTGCACTAGCGTAGGACTGATTTACCTGTGTTTCTTTGGTGCAGTGATCCCAACTCATGGGCCAGAGACCCCTGAGGGCTAAGAGTTGCAAGTAATGGAAATCCATCCAAGCATCAAGCATTATCTATAAACTAAATACGTAATATGATTCACCTATACATATGTCAGCCCTTCTTTTTCAAATGTATGCATGGACTTGATTGACAGAAAAGATAAAAAATGATTTAAAAACGTTATGGAACACATGATTCCTTTTATCAGTTAAGGAATTGATATTGAAATTGATATTAAAATTGTTCAGAAATATTTAATGAGCATCAACTATGTACTAAGTCCCTAGAATACAGTATTGAAGAAGACAGCCCCAAGCCACAGAGACACACAGATTAACGGATGATTGCCATCTAGTGAATTTAGTGCCAATCCCTTTATAGCTATCTGTGGTATAAATTTATGTAATGGCATAAATGTCTGTAATTCTAGAAGAACTGCCTTTAAAGCCAACATGTCTGCTCCCATCTCCCTGTTAGCCTGTATAAATCTGCTCAAGTGTTAATTAGCAATCACAGGGGAGAAGTACTGTCATTCATAATTATCTCAAGATAACCTTTAGATATAGTAAACAGTGGCTTGCAGTTGATGAATGTTGTGGTTTTAGCCAAATGCATTTTCTCAGTCTGTAGTTACTCAAAGTGGAGCAATAGTCATGGTGGGGGGAGGGGTTGATGCTCAAAATGTGTTGACATGAAAAGGTTGAAAACAGTGATGCAGTTCGATTACCTCATTTTATAAGAGGACGACTCTGAGGTTCAGAGAGAGACTTATTCTAGAGCCATGTTTTGTTTTTTGGTTTTTTTTTTGCGGTACGCAGGCCTCTCACTGTTGTGGCCTCTCCCGTTGTGGAGCACAGGCTCTGGACGCTCAGGCTCAGGGGCCATGGCTCACGGGCCCAGCCGCTCCGCGGCATGTGGGATCTTCCTGGACTGGGGTGCGAACCCGTGTCCCCTGCATCGGCAGGTGGACTCTCAACTACTGTGCCACCAGGGAAGCCCCTGATCCATGGTCTTTTAAAGGGTTTTTTCATAGTGCTGAGCTGACTTTTGCACACCAGGATTTCTTTTTTTTTTAATAATTAAAAAATTTTATTTTATTTATTTTTATTTTCGGCTGCATTGGGTCTTCATTGTTGCGCGCAGGCTTTTCTCTAGTTGTGGTGAGGAGGGGCTACTCTTTGTTGCAGTGCACGGGCTTCTCATTGCAGTGGCTTTTCTTGCTGCGGAGCATGGGCTGTAGGCGTGTGGGCTTCAGTAGTTGTGGCACGTGGGCTTCAGTAGTTGTGGCACGTGGGATTAGTAGTTGTGGCGCACAGGCTTAGCTGCTCCGCGGCATGTGGGATCTTCCCGGACCAGGGCTTGAACCTGTGTTCCCTGCATTGGCAGGCGGATTCTTAACCACTGCGCCACCAGGGAAGCCTGCACACTAGGATTTCTTAAGGTCCCGGCCAACCATTGGTGCTGTCCCCACCAAACTGCTCACCTGGTAGGGACGGTCAATTGTGTTAGTTATTGTTCCTTCTCTGTAAGAGTACTACACATCCCTGCATATAATCAGGTAACTCACAGTGCCTCCTTATGTTAGGGCATTCACTTCTCTATCCAGTGATGTAAGGCTGGGCCACGTGACTTTCACTGGCCAATAAAATGTGAGCAAAAGTAATGTAACTATGTACATCCATGCTTAAGCTTTAAGAGTCATTGTGAGATTCAGCCATGCTCTTTTCTCTCTGCCACAAGAATGGTATATTATAATAAGGAATACTTGATCAGCCTGTGCAGAAGACCCAAATCACAGCCACAGCCTGCCCACAACTGACATGTAATGAGAATGAGAAAGAAACCTTTGTTTTTGTAAGCCCCTGTGATTGGGAGGCTGTTTGTTATTGTGGCATAACCTAGTGAAAGCTAACTAATACAGTAGGTCACAGATCTGCAAACTTTTTCTTAAAGGACCAGATGGTAAATACTTTAGGCTTGTGGACCACATGTAGTCTGTGTCACAGCTACTCAATGCTATGGAGAGCACAGCTATAGACCATATGTAAACAAATGGGTATGGCTATGTTCTAACAAAACTTTATTTATAAATATAGTTGGCTGGGCTGTGAGCTATAGTTTGCAAACCCTGCTGTAGGATTGTATTTTCTTATCTCCTTAAAGTTGGATGTGACCATTGACGTTGGGTGTACACTTGCTTTGGCTAGTGGAATGCAAGTCATTTTAAGATCTGGTGCATGTGGTGGCTACGCTGTCAGCCTGAGTCCTGGGAGAGAATATTAGAAAACTGAGCATGGCCAGCCCCTGATGGATATGTAGCATAACTAAGAAATAAACCTCACTGTTGTAAATCACTAAGATTTGTGGGGTGTTTGTTACCGTAGCATAACTATTTATCTTTCCTGCTATAGGTCTATCTGGCATGAGATTTTAGAGAACCCCTTCTCTTCTCATTACCATCCCAGTTGGACCCCATGTGGCATTCTAAGTTACTTGCTTCTTTACGATGTTTGGGTTGTTGGTCATAATGGTAGAATTTACTTAGATGATGTTTTGATTGTGGTAGCAGTGTGTGGCAAGGATTGTTCTACTGAACCAATACAACCTCAAATCTTTTATAAATAGATCAATTAACTTAATGAGCTCTTGAATATTTTTAAAAGTATGAACTCACCTGGAATAATTTTTAAGTTAAATTTGTGGTGGATGAAATCTGTTAGCAGTTTGGTTCACAAGGCTGGCCTTCGAAAAACCACAAATCAGAGACTCCCACAATACCTGTATTTCCCTGGTGTGTAATGGTTAATTATCAAACTCATGCTTGGCATTAAAAACGTGAGTTCATTGAAGTCATCACCTTACATGACCGGAAGCAGCCTTTCTTCCTCACTCTCGGGTCCAGGCCTACTGTGTGACCGTCTGCTTGGACCTGTGGCCTCCTTTGTCTTATCCCCTTTCCATGTTGAGCCCTATCTGCTTCTCGGCAGTGCGTGTGTGAGAGCTGCCCTTTCCACAGTTCCTGTTCCTCTCTGAGGTCTGGTTAATTGCTTCTCTGTGTAACGTGTTGTCCAGCTTAAACTTGCCAGAAACCCTCTGCACCTGCTCTGTGATCTCCATTGTTATTTCTGGAAAATTCCCAATTCACAAGGGGCCTTTGCTTCCCTTCTTTATGCCCAAGGGGGAACAAATCAGAGAGAAGCATCAATCCCTTTGTGTCTCAAACTATACCTCCCAGATGGAGCCACAAAACAAAAGGCAGAATCGCTTTGTTGCTCAGAGAACATTCAGTCCTGGTGGGTTGGGCTCATTGGTGCCATGACAGTGGCTTACGCTTTCTGGACATTCCCTATAGCATCTCCTACAAACTCTCCTAGTCTTAGAGTTTTTGTTTAGAGTGAAAGGTAATAGACTAGCATTTTGATCCTATTACCTTGGATGAGGTATGGTGAGGCCAGATGTACTCAAGAAAGAGAAACCAGAAAGAGCTTTACAGTTTTGTCACTTACAGTTCCCTGTGAGAACACAGCACATCACATAGGGCCACTCTGGGGAAGCACTGGGGTCGGTCACCAGGCAGGAGGGGTGGGAGAGGCAGTGGTCAAGTCCATTTATTGTGGTTTCCACAGGAAAGAAGGGGTGAGGCAGAGCTGCAGGTTTAGGAGTGGCTGATTTGGAAAATTTCAGCAGACTCTGGGGCAAAGGGGCTGACCCTGGTTGTCTGGGACCTGGCCCCAGGGCGGTTAGGGTGGGTGCACAGTGGCCCGGAGTGTGAGTGACAGTAAGGGAGGTGGTTGGGATTGCGGACTTAATTGACTGCTAATGAAGGGGAACTGACCAGCCTTCGGCCAAAGCCTCAGAACTGGGCGAGGACAGCACCAAAAAACTATAGTACCCCTCGGACAGATACCAAAATGCTGGGGGCCTTGTGCCTGCCACAATTATTCCATCAACTGAAGTCTTACTATGTCTAGTAAGAGTGAGATTAGTGGGGTATTAGACTGAAATCTGTGTTTGTTTAGACGAAGATTCTGAATTTATTTCCTCATTGGTTCCCAGAGATGGACAAAGCCGTGTAGCTGCCAGGCAAGCTGTGAATGGGGCGCTAACATTCTTTATTCAGTTGATGCTTTTTAGTGAAGGCTTCAAAGAAACCGATTTTCTATTACTAAATATTTCATACTTCTTTATGTTCATAATAAGCATTTAACATGTACACTAGACAGCATTTACTTAGTTGGAAAACTTTTATTTCCATTCCACATTTTGCTACCACTCCTTACAAACTAGAATGAGTTGTTCACATTCAGTAGGGATAGAACTAAGTAATAACTTACAAGGAAAGTCTTATTCAAATATGTATATTTTTACCCGGCTCATATGTCAGTAAAATGGTTCCCCTTTTTTGTAGCTTTCCTTTGCAATTTCTTTTGTGATTTCAGAAATATACAACAGCTTTTGACACATGTTAAGTGTTTTAAAATTTAAACAGTGAAATAAACCACTTGTTGCCCCCCCCAGTGTTATACTATGCTTTATTCAGTTTTAGAATTTCATCTGAATGTAACTAACAACTACAAATAGCTGTCAACTTACTGATCTTGGGGTTGGGGGCAAGGCCTGCAGTAATACTACTCTGTAACATACATGTGCACCCCCAAAACATGCTATACAGGTGGGTTGACACCAGCAAGAGGAGTGCTTTTGTAAAAAATTCATATGAAGGTGCTTTCTACTTCAGTGGGAGTTTTGCCAGTGATGGTAGAAGTTGCTGTGGAACCCAGAATTAGCTGGTCCTATAGTTTTTGTTTGTTTTAGTGATGTTGTAATGTCCCTCGTAGATTATCACCCAGCAGGAACCATGTTTTATGGAACCCTAAGATTCTTTTAAATTGCTTTAGACATTCCTCTGAACATTTATACCACATTAAAGCAGGCTCAATAATAAGATAATAGCTGAGGAGCCCTGAGGGTTGGCTACCCTAGAGGAGAGAGGGAAGGGTCAGGCTGTGTTGAAAACAGCTCTGGTCCAAGAAGGGCAGCCCACCCAGGCCCAGCCCACAAGCCCCCCTCCCAATAATCACCCAGTCACAGAGCACTGGCATCGCATGAAGTGCTTGGAGGAAACAGTTCTACTGCTTAAAAGGTTTAAAAACACTGTTCTAGCGTTCCTTATGAGAAAAGAAACTAAGAATAAGAACAATACTGAATTTGAACAACTAATTCCTTAAGACCTAGGGACATCCTGTGCTCTTATAGTCATAATTTAATACAAATACATTGGAACCATGCTGTAATTCAATTCTAGGCAAAGAACAGAGTTTTGTACACGGCAGATTCATTTTGGAGTACTCTCCAGGAATTTGGTTACAGAAAAATCCAAAGGCCTTCTTTGTGTTCTCTCACCCGTAAATCTGCCCCATGGCCTGGATTTGAGAGAGAACATTGCAGCGAGGTCCTCTCTAGGACATACCGTGGGATACACCACTTTATCTTCACAAGACGTATTTGAATTGCGTTCTTTATCTATTGTGTGCCCTTGTTATATTTGGTCAGATTCTGCAACCCAGTTCTCAAACTGGGGTTCCATTTCAGCCCATGAATTTGTTGTTATTAGCACAGGGAGTTTTAATGCCTTCAGAAAGTGTGTGCAGTATACACTACACAACTCCAGGGGGCACCATTTGTATTGTGATCACATTGTGTTCTAGGGAACTGTGCCCCTATAGTGGCTTTGAGCGATGCCCTCTCCAGCAGTATCCAACTCTGGGTTGCATCTGAGTTTGAGATCCTTGCTATGTGACTGCCTTGTTTCTCCTAGTCAGTAGAGCACTTGACTTGGAGCCAGAAGACATAGGCTGGGTCTTCTCATTTCCTGATTCAGGCGTTGATTAATGATCAAGTCAGTTAACGTTGTGGAGCCTCAGTTTATTCACTTATCAATGGGACCAATAGTGTCTATTTCACAGGGGTTGTTGTGAAAATCATTTATACCCTGCTTTCCAAAGAGGATTTAGAGTGGACCTATATGTTTGTATAAAATACAGCAAGATGACATAAACTAGAAGTAGCTGAGAAAGAAAAAGGTGAAGCGGGGGAGTATAAAACAGGGCCAAGGGTTGTTCCTTCTGTCTAGATCTGCGTGCTTGCTAGGAGTAGGCCACAAATTTGCTTCTGGGCTTCCTGGCAGCCAAGGAGAAAATGGAAGTTTGATCATTCTCTTTCATCATCGTGTCCACAAGATCAACAACATGCTAGAAATTTAGGAAAAATATTCCTCTTCCAGATACCTTAACTGAAGGAGACTGCTCTCAAGGGTCTGCACAGAGGGGACACTGCGTAAGGCAACCAACAATATCTGCTACAGAGAGAGGTTGCAAACGGGCAGCCCACAGATGCCAGCATTTGTAGGGGTTTTGATTTGTTTTGATTTGGCTTGATGTCCAAAAAACTTGATCCCATATTTTAAAAAATCAGTTGATTTCACAATAGATGAAGTTTTAGATTTTCTTTTTTAAAAAATCAGATGATCAGATAACATCAGAGCTGCATGTCAGAGGTCGATGGCACTGAGTAGCAGCTGCTTATTTTTTTTTTTAACGTGGTTTGTGATTTCAGGATCGCCACCGTCCTTACCACTCCCTACTGCCTCAGTTCCTATATAACCTGCTTGGTAACATGAGCATCTGATTTACTGACTCTTATTCTATAAAATCCTTTTTGTAGGCTCAGTAATATGTTTTATTTTGAGAGGACTGACTGAGAAAATGTATGGGAAAATGCTGGCACACTGTACAAACTGTACTACGAGGGAAGTATAGAATATTGTTATTGAAATCGCATCACTGAGGGTTAAAGGGCTTAAATGAACAAGAGTGAGAAATAGCTAATTAATGGAACTTCAACAGAGTCATGTGCCTCCCAAAGTACACCGCTGCTAGAAAGTAGCTTACCCAGAGTATTTGTTCTATTTGCTTTTTAATCAAATAAAATTTTTTTAAAGAATTTTTACATGACCTATATGGGAAAAGTATCTAAAAAAGAGTGGATATATGTATATGTATAACTGATTCACTTTGCTGTACAGCAGAAACTAACACAACATTGTAAATCAACTATAATTTTAAAACTTTTTAAATTAAAAATAAAATTAAAAAAATTTTACATAAACATAGCTGTATATTTTAATCAGAAAACAGTATTATAGCAAAGCCATGTTTTACATGTATAAAGTATGATTGTTAGGCTCTATTATATGATTATAATAGTCATTACGATTAGAGTGGAATCCCGGTAAGGTTGGTATTTTAAGTCAAGGTTCACTTGTGGCTTCTAGACTCATTAAATTTAGTGGTGCTCTCAGCACTGAGTTGCTAATTTTCCAGAAACATAATTTGAAGTGAGGATGTTGAGGGGACTTTTCCAATTATCAGAAAGAATTAATACTCCAAAGTTGAAAATGAGTTTTAATTATCTAATATTCTGAAACACAGTGTTAGACATGGCTCTGGAGTGTTTAATAAAAGATGTCAAAATTGGTCTCGTGACTACCGGCTCCCAAGTTCTAGCTGATATTAGAGACGACTAGCAATTCAGAAAGAGAAGGAAGACAGTCATCTCAGTAAAGAGTCCTGGGCTTCATTCCCCCTCCCACTGCCATGGAGAAAGGAGAGGAGGGCTCTTGCCTCACCCCAAGCCAAGGGAAAGGATCTCCTTTCCCTTGGGGTCATGGTTGGGGTCATGGCAGCAATAAGAGGGTGACATTTCCCTCCCCAGGCAGATGCGTGCTGAGCTGCCGCTGTCCCATCAGAGTGGAGCACGGTGAAGACTTTGCGGGTGTGTGAATACAGAGACAGAGGCCTGTTTCCCATATAGAGAGTTTGGTAGCTGGGAAGTTGCTAAAGCAGCCCATGAAAGAGGTCAGGCGAGGGTGTCAGCAGTGGCAAACTCACCTTCCACCGTTTGGCAGAGAAAGACGTGTATGTTCTCCTTGAGTCAAGCAACACTGGGAAAGGCAGAGAGTCTGAGCAGTTATTGCTAGGTCCTGGCCTTTTGGGGTGAGGTGACCCAGGCAGTGGACACAGACTGTGAAGTGTATGCTGAGGTCAGAGGTCAAGTGGTTCTTCAACCACCTTGGGAACTGGGCAGGGGGAGTTCCATGTGGGTCCTCTGAAGAACCTACAAATGCACCCCTTGAATGTATCAATATGTGACTGTCGCCTCACACAAGCAACTTTGATAGCCAAGAGAGAATTGCCAACAGCACAAACTAATGTAAGAAGATGTGCAGCCCCCCTCTGCCCTGATGTCACTTCCCCTTGTGTTGACCCTAGAGGAGCTACAAGCAGCAGGGTGGTGGGGGGCAGTGAAAGAGGTGTGGGAGAGTAAAAGGGAAGGCCATGAGCCCCCTCCCCACTCCAGGTCTTGGAGACGGGGAAGGAGGAGAGAAGCTTCGAATTGGTTGAGTGTGAAGTTTGGATATGAGATCACTAGACCTTCAATAAATGAGTGAGTCTTCGTTTCCACAGATAAGACTGTTCTTATGAGTGAAAGTGATTGAAAAACAATGGGATCTTCCTGAGATGCTGTCCAGCCTCAGGGAAGGCAGCTCCAACAGAACATGCAACAGAAGATGTGAAGATAGTGGTGAGAGAAAAGGGAAACCATATCTTTAAATTCGCACCATTCCATAAACCAGTAACCAACACCATGGAACTCATGTTATTTGACAAGACTCTGATATGAATCTTTCCACATAAGGAGGCCTCTTCTCTTACCAGCTTTATAACCGGTTTTCGTGGCAGTGTTTCTTGCTCAAAGTTGAATTCTTGTGACCAAAAAGTCAGAATCACAGTCTTCTAGGCTTTTCTTGAAAATATTTTCTCTTACAGTTGAATTGGTTGTCTTGCTTAATTAGTGTCAAAGGTGAATCTATTCTAGAGATAATTTTTGAGTCATGATATGTAATAGTTAAAAACGGTATTTTGATTTTGATCTTCAGTCATGGTAATTTCAAATGAGATTATTAAATCACTGTAACTTCACGTTTTGTAGAAACTGTGAAGAAATTAACCTAAAACATCTTGGACTGCTTCCATCATTGTGTTATTCACCAGTGCCTTCCAGCATTTCCAGGCAGACTCTGGTTTCCCGTTTATCCTCCATGTGGCTTTTCCTTTTGGAGGTGTTGGTGGGAGAGAGTGCAGGGCTGAGGGTGACCCTTGCAAAGTGCCAAACTGTTGAGTTGACCCCCTCAGAAACTTCATAGGGAGTGTATTAGCTGGCTCAGGTTGCCATAACAAAATACCACAGGCCAAGTGGCTTAAATAACAAAAATTTATTTTCTCATAATTCCGGAGATTAGAAGTCCAAGATCAAGGTGTCATCGGGGTTGGGTTCTGATGAGACATCACTTCCTGGCTTGTACATGGCCACTTTATTGCTGTGTCCTCACATGGCCTCTTCTCTGTGCAAGCAGAGAGGGAGAGGGAGAGGGGGAGAGAGAGAGGGCACAAGCCACAAGCTCTGGTCTCTCTTCCTCTTCTTACCGAAACACCAGTCCTGTTGGATTAGGGTTCCACCCTATGACCTCATTTAACCTTAATTACCTCCCTAAAGACCCTAACTCTAAATACAGTCACACTGGGGCTTAGGGCTTCAATATATGAATTTGGGGAGGATGTACTTCAGTCCGTAACAGAGAGGGAGGAAGAGATTCTTTTAAAGTGTTTTCTTCTTAAAACTAACACTTCTTAAAACAACATTTTTTTAAATTTCAAATTTAGGAGACTTCTAGAGCCAACTGCCTGTGGAATTTTCTTTTACACATGACTGAAACCCGGCTCAAACTAGCCAAAGAAAAACTGGACATTTTTTGGCTCACATAGCATATGGCTGAGGGTCAAATATGTCAGCTGCATCCAGGGTTCACGTGATCATGTGTCTGTCTTCTGCCCCAGCCCTATTTTCCACTGCGTTGGCTTCCTCCTCAGGTAGGTCCTCTCCCTGTGGTGGCATCGGTGACCTGGGGCAGCTTCAGGCTGACCCAGTTCTTAACGTTTGCGACTTTGAAAGGAGGGACGCTCTCTCCCAAGGATCAGCTCTGATTGCCCCGACATGGGGTAGGGATACTTGCTGATGGCCTGGACCCCTGCAGGTGGGAGAGGCCCAGCTCTCAAACAGAGAGGATTCTGGGCAGTTTAAACTGTAAGACATGCCACGGTCTTGCCCTTCTAAGTTTCTGAGATGAGATGATTTATTTGTCCTTTTTTAACTTTTATAATTTTGTAATTGATAGTTCAGGGAAGGTTCAAATTAGTTCGTCTTAATCATATTTGAAGAGATTCTATTTTAAGGTTGTTAGAATCTTTTGGAAAGCCAGTTGGCATCATGTTGACCTTTGCAGGTGTCTCTCTGCAGATCCTTCAGATTACACAGCCTTGTCACCATCAGCAGAGGGTGGCTCCCACTTCCTGCCACCTGCAGGCTGTCTACAGGGATGGCCTGTATCTCTGTCCTCCTCCCTCATCCCCACTCTTCTCTGCTCTTTCCTGCGTACCTTGTGTGGCCCCTCTCATGTGGATGCAGGTGCCTGATCCCCCATCTGAACTGCTTGGAGTCAGATATAGCTCTTTATATAGACACTCTTAGCAGGATCTGGGGCAGCACCCAGATTCTAGCTCATTAACATTTCTGCAGGGAAACATGTCAATGGTGACACTAAGTGGGGATAGAGAAAGTCTACAGTAGCCGTGAGACAGGCTGGGACCTGGGACCTGGGACCCTTTGCTGCAGTGCTTGCACCTGGCCAAACTTCTCCTCCAGCAACAAAATACAAAGAAACTATGAGGGACTAAATATAACTGCGTGCATGGGCAGTTGGGGCAAATTATGGACAACAAGATACAAAAAGACCAAAAACCCAACTGCCACTTCTGAAGAGCTGGGAGCAAAAACAGGGTGTCGGGAGCAAAAGCAGAGTACTACACATGCCCCCTGAACTCAACACCACTAAAGGGGTGGGCAGACCACCTAAGCCACCCCTTGGCCTGACCCCTGGACACACCCCCACCCTCACCCCATATAAGGAACCGGCTCGGACCCCCCTCTCAGGGAGTGAGCAAGGGAAGCTGTTACCTGTTTTCGCTCCCCTCTGCTGCAGCAGGGACCCCAATAAAGCCTTGCCTGAATTTCTTGTCTGGCCTCTTATCCTTTGTAAACAAGGATTCTGGACCTATATTTGCTTGTACATAGTAGGTACTTGTGAATACCTCTGTTGGAATCTCAGTAGCTCTGACTGGTCTCCATGAAATTTAAAACTTATGAAACATTTTAACTTAAAGAACTTAAAGCAGTACCTTCCAGTGTTTCAAGTATATGAGTGTATCTGTGGGGGGTAGATAACTATAAAGAAAAACCAATTTTGTGCTGATATCTTCACTTCGAGAGGTTCCTGGTGGGCAAAGAGTTAGAAAGCCACAATACCTGAAATTAAAAGGTTTTTTTACTCTTTTTTTTAAAGTACTACTTACCATCCACGGAGAGGAAAGCATTCTCACCAAAAATGGTTATTACCACGTGAAATGAGGTCAACGTGAAACTCATTCGTAACTTTCTATTTCAAACCCCTTGTGGGGCTTTCACCAAAGGACTTTCCACATCTTTTTTGTCTTTGAGCACAGAAATTAGAGAACACCCTTACCAGGAGTGAAAGCAATTCAAGCATCCAAAAATAAATTAGTTTACCACTTGCAACCGTGAAGTTCAAGAGAGTTTTTAAGTTTGCAATGCTTGGTCTCTCCCAGGGAGAGGCAGAGGGCAAAATTGATTGGAGTTTTGCTAATGTTCCTGCAGCTTGTGTCAACCATTTACCATCACGATGTCTCTGTTATCCCATCTGTCAGAGCGAAGAGTCTTTGCTGTATTTCAGCATGTCATGTTTTCGAGAACTTCTCAATGCTACACACTGGTGCCTGGCAACTGTTATGGGTGAATTTGCTGCACCTCTTTCTGCTGCCTGCCGGGAGGGAGCTGGAGGAAGGATTTAGAGCATCTTCTGGTAAATCCAGATGATCACATATGTGCTGCCATGGAGATGGGAGAATGGAATTAGGGGCAGCTGTCTTATTAGAATTGTGGGAATTGACTTTTCAAATACTCCGTATGAGGAGTTTAGGGTTGGCTATGTGCATAGGCAATGCCCTGATCTGGGAAACACTTTGGGATTGATAAATTTAGTGCTGTTTTTGAAAATGTGGTTGGTTAAGATGGTGACACAGGACTCAGCATCTTTGCGAAAATGAGGTATCAGAAAATTGGAACGCCAAGGATCTTTGGCAGCAAGACGGCACTTCAGGTCCAAGCCGCTTGACCCCATGTTTCTCTCCACTTCATGGAGAATCTGCCAGCTGGTTCAGCCACAGGCCTGGTGGTTCAAATGGAGAATTTCCTGCCAGGTGCTGATCCATGCACTGGAGGGCAGAGAAGACCTCTTGGGAGCCACCTGCCCATACAGAGCCTCCCTTTCAGATTCAACCCAGTCTCCAGTTTCTTTCCTTCCTATAGCTTTCCCTACCTACTCCATCCCATATTGATCTTTTCCTTCTCTGAATTTCAGTCATGCCACTTTTGGGGGCAGTAAGGGAGAGGGAGCGCATCTCTTCATATTTGCTGTTCTCCTTATCTATGCTATGTAACTACACCAAAGTTTAGTGGCTTAAAACAGTAAACATTTTGGGGCTTCCCTGGTGGCACAGTGGTTGAGAGTCCGCCTGCCGATGTAGGGGACACGGGTTCGTGCCCCGGTCCGGGAAGATCCCACATGCCGCGGAGTGGCTGGGCCCGTGAGCCATGGCCACTGAGCCTGCGCGTCCGGAGCCTGTGCTCCGCAACGGGAGAGGCCACAGCAGTGAGAGGCCCGCGTACCGCAAAAAAAAAAAAAAAAAAAAAAAAAAAACAGTGAACATTTTATCACGTCTCCTGGGTTTGTGGATCAGGAATTCTGGCAGAGCTCAGCAAATTCCTTTGCTCCTTGTGGACCTCAATTGAGGTCACTTGGTGGTTTCAGTTGGCAGATGGGTGACCTGGAGGATGCTAAACGGCTTCACTCACGTGCCTGGCGCCTTGGTGGGGCGGCTAGAAGGTGTGCTCAGCTGGATGTTCCCTGGACCACCTACACCTACACTTGGTTGTCTCAGACTGATAGCGTGGCAGCTGGCTTCCCCCAGAGGGAGCATTTCAAGAGAAAGGAAGTGGAAGCTCCAGGTGTCCTAAGCCTGGGCCCAGAGTCACTTCTGCCATATTCTGATGGCCACACAGTTAGAAAGTCCTCCCAGCTTTAAGGGAAGAGAACCTGGACCCCACCTCCTAACGGGTGGTATAGCAGAGTTGGCCACCATCTTTAATCTTCACACTTGCCTTCTTTGTTATCCGACCTTCTTCTATATTGTGCTGCTTTCGCCAAATTAGATTGTCTCGTAAATCTTTGGTACTTAGGACAGGATTCAAGAAATACTAGTTGAAATGAAAAGAGTCGAAGGAAAGAGAGTTTCCCTCTCTAACCACTTTCTCGAAGAGGTGTCAGAGCTTTTGGGAACGATTTAGGGATACTTCTTCTAATCTCACAGCTTGGGGGCTCAGAACTGAGCTGATAGGCATTTCTAGATTTCTTCCCAGGTATGACAGGCTGGGGGATATGAGGCCCTTTTCTTTCTCCCCAGGGTTCAACCGTATCAAGCCTGAGCCAGGTTCAGTGAAGTCTCTTTTACCCACCACGTCATAGTATCTTAGACCAGGGGCCAGCAACTGTGGCCTGCAGGCCAAATCCATTCTACCTCCTGTTTTTATACAGCCCATGAGTTGGTTGGGTTCTGATGTGACAAGGGAGAAAGACGCAAACCATCATGAGCATCGGCAACAAGTATATTTTGGGTCATTCCAACTCCATGGAGCCAATGACTTATTAAAAGTCAGAGAAGACACTCATTAATTGAACTGGGAGAAGAAGGAAAGACTGCTATTGCTAGAATATCCCTAACACTTGAATCTCTTCTTTCAGCCCACTGTGTATTACTGATTCTTAAGACAAGCAAAAAGAAAAAGAATAAAAATTATTTCATCCCCATAGCCAATTAGTTTCTACCCTGAAGCATAGAATATGTTTATTTCTGTCATTATCTTAGTTTCTGGAGCCACTGATGGTTCAGTGACATACATATTCACACACTCACGCACACTACATCTGAACATTGATCGGAAGAATCTGACTTAGCTTTCAGGAGTGCTCATTTCCCCCTGATTACTCTACACATGGTTTTTAGATAAAGTATTTATGTTTTATGTATTGAAATTTGCTGACATTTAGGATTGTCAGGTAGTTAGTCTAGCGACGCTAGTCTAGCGTCCAGGACGTTGTAGCAGACACTCATTCAGAATAGCCGCTCCAGCTCCTGGCGAGCTCACCTTTTGGAATACGGCCCGCCTTGGGTGGCCCTCTCTTGTTAACATAAGAATGACAAGCTGGTACCCAAAGGTGAGTTTTTCCCTAAGATACCATACTGGGAACTTCCTGTTCTCCTCTTTGCCTCTTCTATGCTATTTTTTTTTTCTTTTAAATTCCATAGCAGTTTTTTTAAAAGTCTCCCCTCACTGTTTGATAGGCAATGAACTTTCTCTCCTGGGCGGTTTCCACCTGAGGGAAATGGCATAGCACACCCATGATATTTCTCTGACTGCCTCCTACTCTGCATCACAAATCAGCGAGAAAGAGGCTGCATCCCGGCGCTGAACACCGGCTCTGTGGCATGTGACTTCTCAGTCACTCTTCTCCAAAATAGGATTTCATCCGCCGGTTACTGTAAGTTACTCGTGATTTCTAATAGACTTTGCAGGGGTGATTCATTCACCCTTGGCTCAGAGAGAGAAAGATTTCAGGTGAGGAAGGATGGTTGGGAGAGGGGAGATGGGTAGGCAGGGCAGCTGTAGGAAAATCCTTCCCCGCAAGGTGATAACATCCTTCAGTGTTACACTTTATACCAGGAAAGATGCCACCTTACATATCATCCTGGCTGAATCTTACAACAATTCTGTAGAGTAAACAGGCATTACCGAATACAGAGGGAGACATGGAGGTTCAGGGAGGTTAAGCGACTCGCCCAGTGATATACAGCTGGTAATTAGACCTGATCTTCCTGCCGAAACATACTCCTTCAGGCTTCTCCACTTCAGTAGATGGTCCTGCAATGCTCATATTAAACACCTTGGTGTGATTCTACCTCTCCTGTATTTCTCTTGCATCCTTCTTTTAGTCTAGCAGTGAATTCCTGCTGGCTTCACTTTTCTTTTTGTTTTCTTTTTTACTGGTTTATAACATCATGTAAGTTTGATGTGTACAATACTATATTTTGACTTCTGTATACACTACATCATACTCACCACCAAAAGTCTACTTTCCATCCACTGCCGTATTGTTGACCCCCTCCCCCATTTTGCCCTTCCCCCACCCCTTTCCCCTCTGGTAACCACTGCTCTGTTAAAATACACCCACAATCTATCACCTCTTTCACTCCCACCCTGTTCCCAGCCAGCATCATCTCTCTGCTGGACCATTGTGATAGCCTTGTCCCTGGTCTCACTGCTTCTGCCCTTGTTCCCCTAAAGTCAATTTCCAGCACACAGGCAGATAAGTCAGATCAGACTCTTGACTGGAAATCCCATTTCATTCCAAATAAAAGCAAAAGTCTGTACGGGGGCTACAACCTGCCTCCTACCCGCATTATCCCTCTGCCTATCATTGCCCACGCTTGCTCACTCTACTTCAGTCACACTGGTTTCCGTGCTGTCTCTTGAATAATCAGGGCCTTTGCACTTGCTCTTCCCTCTGCCTGGTACACTCTTGTTCCAGGGAACTGCATGATTTACTGTCTAACCTTCTTTGTGTCTTTGCTGGAACGATGCCTTTTTAATGATGATCCTGTGTAAAAACCTTTCCCACTCCCTCCCCCCACACCCAGAATTCCTCTTTCCTCCACAGCACTTTATTTTTCCCCATGGTATTATTCATAATCTGGCACACTGCGTATTTTACTCATGTATTTGTTTATTGTCTGTCTCCTGCTAGAATGTAAGCTCCATGAGGACATGACTTCTATCTGTCTTATTCAGTGCTGGGTTCCTAGTACCTCTCACAATTCCTGGCACATAGTACATGCTCAATAAACTTGAATGGTAAATGAATGGATTATTCAATCTTAGGACTTTAAATCCAAGCATCTCTGCTCTTTCCAGATGCTCACTATTCTGCTGGTTAATTTTTATATGATCATTTTGATAGAAAACAGCTCATTTCAGGAAATAGCTGAAGAATGCATTTACAGGGGAGGAAATTGGCCCCTGATTTCTGACATCCATTTGGACTTTGATATTCTGTGACTACAAAGGCTGATCTCATGATGCAAAATTGTTTCTGTGTCCCAGAGACACAGATACGGGTTTTGCAGATATGGGGTGTCCTTGGGCTGTGGATGTCATCTCTCTGGTCATCAACTTTCCTGTCTATAAATTATGCAAGTTAGTAGACAATCATTACCCTTCTTTCCACATCAAAAATGTTATATCATTTGTCCCACTGAGGTTAAATACCTCTTCTTAAATACAAGAACCTACTGCTTAGTTTGTGTTCCCTTCTTCTGAATGTGTATCAAAGACTCAAGCTCTCTGAAAACCAGACCTAACTTTTCCTTTACTTGGTTTATTTCCTCACAGTCCAAGATGTGATGTTCTATACTCAGTTGCATGTCAGTATGCTTTGTTGACACAACTAAAGACAAAATCACACTGAGTGCTGAGCTCTCCCTTAGTTTGAAGTTCGTTGTTAGATAAATTAGTTCTAAGAGAACAGCTGCTATTGCCAACATCAGAGGCCACTACACTTCTGTGCACATACAGCTGCATCCACAATCACCCTAACCAATGGACACTTCTGTTTGGTAAAGTTAACTTCACACAGAGATCAATTAAGACAGGCTACCGAGAAATATTAGAACTACATTGGAGATCTTCATGCTGGAAATCTTAGGATTCTGTGGATTCCTGTGAGCTTCCAAGTTCAAACTCTATCTTGAAAGAAGGGATAAATGTTAAGATACCAACTTGGCTTGATCAACATTAACAAGCTATTGCTTATTGCATAAGATTGGAGCTAAGTGTATATGGGAAAGGAAATACCCTTCTGTGTCCTAAATCCACAACCTCGAAGACGTAAAGGTATTCGAGATATTGAAAAACGTTTTAAATCTAGATGGACTTCTAATGAGTGTGATCCTGTCCTTAAGATTTTTTTTTTATAAATTTATTTATTTATTTTTGGCTGTGTTGAGTCTTCATTACTGCACGCGGGCTTTCTCTGGTTGCTGCAAGCGGGGGCTATGCATGTGCTTCTCATTGCAGTGGCTTCTCTTGTTGTGGAGCAGGGGCTCTAGGTGTGCGGGCTTCAGTAGTTGTGGCACATGGGCTCAGCAGTTGTAGCTCACAGGCTGTAGAGCACAGGTTCAGTAGTTGTGGCCCACGGGCTTAGTTGCTTCGCGGCATGTGGGATCTGCCCGGACCAGGGCTTGAGCCAGTGTCCCCTGCATTGGCAGGTGGATTCTTAACCACTGTGCCACCAGGGAAGTCCCAAGATTTTTAATAAGAAACTCAGTACAGATGTGTTTTAATGTCACAATCACCACATTTTAGTAAGAATTGGTTGACTTCCCTTTTAGTGTGAGATTTTGAATAATGTATGTTTTAATATATGATTTTATGGGTGATATAGAATAGGACAGAATATTTTCTCCCTCCAGAGCAGCACTTCCTTAACTTTAAAGAGAAAATACATATTAAAAAGAGCTTATGCTCGAGCACTCTTTCTCTCTCTCGCTCCCTCTTTTCTTCCCTCCCCGACTCCACACATACACATTTTATCTCGATGAAGTGCCGTGCACCTTTAATTTAATGCACCACATATGGGCTGAGTCCCTACTGTGTAAACTATGCTGTAGTGTTATTAGAGGATAGGAAAGGTAAAAGGGTGTATATGTCTTGCCCTCAGGAAGTTTACACTTTGGAGGGAGAAGAAAACAAAAAGCCAGAATTCGCTGCACGTGCCCAAAAATGTTGCAAGTGAAATGCTATGCAGGGGAAACCACTCGGCAGAAATCTGGAGAGACTTCCTGGACGAGGGGCTGGAAGAGGAGACCGAGGCGACTGGGGACAATTTAGATCAGGTTTCCCTCTGCCACATTCTCCTCTTTGCCTTCAAAATGCTCTAGTTTGCAAGATGTCAGCTCCTGTGCAACTTTTCTGGGACTCGGCCGTCATCTAAAACGAGGTTCATGCTCACAGTGTTGGTCCGTGCAAAAGAATGACTGGGTGACGGCCAGAACAAATGGACTTCTCCAAGGCAGGGAGACATGTAAAGAGAAAGGAAATGAAATGGCCTGATCCCAGGAGCTGCCACGGGGAAAGGGTGGGAGAGAGGAGAGCGGGCAAAGACTATGATGTGTTGTTCATTGTCAACTGCCCAGCCTTTCAGATGTCACCCGAGGACACGGCCACAATTAGCATGCAACCAGACAGCGCACAATGAGTACACATTTTGGCTTGGTTGGTGGTAATAGTTGAGACTCAGACAAAAGCAGTTTCAGTTGCAGAGCTGGTGCCAGGCTTTCAGAGAAAGAGAATAAATTAGGCTGCTGTGACAAGCTGTCCCATTGCAGCAACAATAGTTTGGACTTGCAATGCTGCCTGTCAACCAGGCCTCAAAATACATCTTCATTTGTTTTTGGGCAGTTGGGGAGGATGAGTCATTAAAGAACTCTATAATACATCAAAGGCCATGAATTCTCCCTTTCATGCAGTCACACCTTACCCCAGCCCTCATTCTGCCAAAATAAACTCTTCAGTACACCAAAAGTTAGGTAGAATCGCTTTCCTTTATTTATGTGCTATGTG
Organism: Pseudorca crassidens; assembly: GCF_039906515.1. Classification (NCBI taxonomy): domain Eukaryota; kingdom Metazoa; phylum Chordata; class Mammalia; order Artiodactyla; family Delphinidae; genus Pseudorca; species Pseudorca crassidens. Next base: position 30,636,727 of record NC_090296.1, on the reverse strand, counting down.
CCTACTTCTTTGAGAACTGCGAAAAAAATTCAGCCATTCTCTTTAGGACTGCATTTCAGTTCTACAAGCAATCACAGGCCACCTAGTGTTTCCAAGCGTTCTGCTGGTTGATGGATGAAAAAGTTGTTGTTGGAAAGCCCAGGCCTATCAATCAGGTTGTTAACGGTGCAAGAGAAGTAGCACCAACAACGTGTTGGGAGGTCAGGGGAAGGAGAGGTTGTGTCTCTGAGAGAGTGAGAAACTGTTGAATCCATCCCCCTTGTTTCCATTGTCGATCTGACCAGGTTCACACCTGGTCAAGAGTCAAAAGGAGCTGGTTGGAGAATGGAACATTTTAATGTGTAACAATCTGTGTGGAGTCATTCCAACTTTGTATTGGTTTCCTATGGCTACTATAACAAACTATCACAAAAGTAGTGGCTTAAAACAACACAAATTATGATCTTACAGTTCTGGAGGTCAGAAGTCTGACATGGGTCTCACTGAGTTAAGATCAAGGTGTTCACAGGGTATGTTCCTTCTGGAGGCTCTAGGGGGAGTTTTGCCTTTTCCGCTTCGAGAGGCTGCCCACATTTCTTGGCTTGTGGTCCTCTTCCCTCTTCAAACCCAGCAACAGTGAGTCGAGTCCTTCTCACACAGCGTCACTCATCTTTTTTTGCCTCCTTCTACTTTTAAGGATTCTTGTGATTACCTTGGGCTCACCTGGATAGTGCAGGATAATCTTCCTACCTCAAGGACAGCTGACAGGCAACCTTAATTCCATCTACAGCCTTAATTCCCTTTTGCCATATGACCTAACGTATTCACAGGTTCTAGGGCTTAGGATATGGACATATTTGATGAGTGGGGGGTGAGCATTATTCTGCCTATCACAGACTCTCATCCGTCCTCCAAACCACAGATGGCGAACAGTAGGGTAAGGGCTAAGGATATGCACTTTGGGCCCAGGTGAGAGGAGGGTTTTGCCAAGAGTGACCTCATCTCACCTTACCCAGTGCAACTGGGGCTATGGGTCCAAAGGGAAAGGAAGGGGCACCATGTTATATGGGAATAGCACTTGCCTGGTAATCAAAAGACTTAGATTTTGGTTTCTCTTCTGTAGACAAACTGCCAACTGACTGTGGGCAAGTCATCAGACCTCTCTGGATTTCCACTTCGTCCTCTATAAAACGAAGGTGGTGAATTAGATGTTCTCAAATCCCTTTCAGTTTCTAGCTCTCCATGGCTCTTTACTGACAAATGTACAAAAACGGAGAAGGGCTGGCCTGTTGAAAATGTCCTGCCATCGCTACAGCATCAGAATGCTAGGATAGTGTACAAAATGTTGTCTACCTACAACTCAGACTCTGTACCCCTTTTACCCCGTCCTGGGCCGGCCCCATCATCTTGCCCCTGACGACTGTAATGCACAGTGTCCGCCCCCAGTCTTTTTTTCCTAAACTGGAAATTATGCCAAAAGAGTCATGCCAGTGAATGAGGTGAATTAGCGATAAAACTGGCTCTACAGTTGAAACACGGCTTTAAGGAAATCGACTTGGAGATGCATGAGGTCACACGTAATTGAAAGTGAGGATTCTAGAGTGACTTGAGAAGGTTGGTTCTGCTTTTCGAAACTTGCATTATGGGCAAGAAACCCAAGCCTAAGAAGAAACACTGCGTACGTATGTGGGTCATTAGACAACTTCCTCCTTCATTACCTTTTTTCCTTTAATCAAAGAACTATACATATGCAAGTAACTGAATCACCTCTTCTCTCCTTTTTTCCCTTTAATCACAACTGAAAGGGAAGTTTCCAGCTAGGCATTAAATTGGGTCAACAGCTAACGCAGCAGGAGTATAGGTGGCAAGGAAGCAAGTGGTATATACACAGGAAGTAAGTGGCACTGAGCAGCCAGTGTGGATAAGCTGTGGAATAGTGCAGGGGCCCCATTAAGCTTTAAAGTAATAAAAGATGAGAGGAAATATGGTTACTAGCTGCTGATAAGCATCCCTGCCTTACGAAGGTGTTAGTTTCACTTACTGGCTTCTGATGCCTCAAGTATAATCTCTCGTGGTGACCTTTATCCCCCAGAGCGGGCCTAAAGGACACCTAGGAAATGTCACCTTTGTAGTTGCTCGAAGAATAACTTTGGGTGGCTGCGGGGAGACGTGAATACATTAAGTATGGCAGGTACATGGAGTTGCATCCATTTACAGAATCATCAATTCAGCTTAAGAAGAAGTGTAAAAAAGACATCTTTGACCCTGGTATGTGCAAATAGAAGTGGAATTTCATCAGGAGTGTATATGGAAACATGCCTAGTTGCAAAAGGCCAAGTACTTTCCGCTCAAGTATGTAACAATTTGGAACCATTTATTGCTACTGAAAGCAATGTTTCCTCCCTATGAAACTGTGCTAATATTGGACTAGGACAGTTCACTCAACTGGGGGCAATGTCCAAATTATTCCTAGAGATCTTAGGGAGGGGGTCATTCCTTCCCACGTTACACGCAGTTAGGAGTGTCCCAGAGAGGCATTTACCTCCAGGCAAACCTTTAGTGGCAAAGACAGTGGATTAGGAGCGTTTCTAGCATCAAGCCACGTTGGGTGCAGAAACGTCTTTCTCCTCTGACCTAAGAAGTAGAATCATGCTCTACTTGATTGAGTCTGTCAGATTCGTCTTGGTCTCTCATCTCCCACCAGTGTGATTGTAACTCAGGTGCATGTTCATGAGCTCTCAAACCAAGGCCCCATCAGTGTTGCATCTGGGGCTTGGGGGTTCTGCTCCCTGCCATCAAGTGACCGTGCAATTAAGGCAGCTCAATCCTCACCACTGGCACCACCCTAGACCTTCCATTGCCTCCAGGAGTGAAACCAAAGGCCGTAGGAATTTGTTCTCATTAGACCCAAGGCTCACACAGCAGACAGAATAATGGCCCTCATTGATGTCCACGTCCGAATGCCCAGAGCCTCTGTATATATTACCTTATATGGCAAAAGGGACTTTGCACATGTAAGTAAGTTCAGGATCTTTAGGTAGGGAGATTACCCCAGATTATCCACATAGGCCAAATGTAGTCAATAAGAGGATGACAGGAGGTTGAGTCAGAGAAGGTGTTATAGTGATGAAAGCAGAGGTCAGAGTGATGCTACTGCTGGCTTTGAAGAAGGAAGGGGCCACAAGCCAAAGAATGCAGGCAGCCTCTAAGAGCTAAAAAAAAAAAAGCAAGGAAATGAATTTTAGTCTAGAACCTCCAGGACGGACACAGCCCTGCCACCCATTTTAGACCTCTGACATCCAGAACTGTAAGAGAATTAATTTGTGTTACTTTAAGCCCTTAAGTTTGTAATGATTCATTAAAGCAACAGTAGGAAACAAATGCAGCTTACCTGGTTCCCTGCCATCATGATTAACCACTTTCTGGGTTAATTAACAAGAGCACAACTGTTTCCTTTAATGAAAATTTATTCTCACCCACCAGAGTGAAAGTTTGCTACCCTGGTTCCAGCAAATGCCAAAAGCACTGTAGCCTCAACTGTGGGCAGGTCAGCAATTAACAAAACGTTTGTTTGTCTCGTGTGATGATTATAGTTAGATATAATGGGATTACTACTTCTACTGTTCTGATTTTCTAAACATGTCTTTAATGAGCATGTATTAATTTTGCAGTTAAATGATATAATAAATAAAAATTTTAAGGGAAAGGAGAAATTTGTCATTTCTGTAGTGCCCTAATCTGTGTTACCTAATCATTAATGAGAACATGAGTGTTGTTTGCCCAAAGAGAAGGTAGAAGAAGAGCAGCCCTATGAGTGAAAGCAGTTCCTCTATCTACCAAGAACAGTGCATAAGAGTGAGTCTTGCCTGTAGATTTCTACATCGTCATGAGTTTAATAAGGGCACTGTAGTAAGCAGAGTTCTCAGAGAGCCTCCGAGGCTGTACCACCTTTGCATAATCTCTGGATCTCTGAGTATAATAAATTTTACTTCTGTGGTCAGATATGTTATGTGACACAGACTTTATGGCAGGGGGATTATTTGGCTGGGCTTGACCTAATCACGTGAACCCTTTAAAAGAAGAGAGTTTTCTCTGGCTAGTAGCAAAAAAGAAAATCAGCCTTGAGGTGACCTCTCTGGTGGCCCAGTGGCTGACTCAGTGCTCCCTATGCAGGGGGCCCAGGTTCGATCCCTGATCAGGGAACTAGATCCCATATGCCACAACAAAGAGTTCGCATGCCGCAACAAAAGATCCCGCGTGCTGCGACTAAGACCCGATGCAGCCAAATAAATAAATGAATGAATATTTTTTAAAAAATCAGCCTTGAGGCATGAGGAGGATTTTTCCTGGCATCGTTGGATATATAGGGTATATTAGTAAAGCTGCTCTTTCACTTCTGCCCTCTAAATTTCACACATGAAGGCCTCTTACGGCCCATTCTAGTCAGAAGCACATAAAGTAGGAAATTCTGGTAACTGTAGTTGAGCCTACCCAAGTTGACACATTACAAGGCCACCAGAGTCTCTAAAGAGAAATTGTGTCTTGGGTCAAGGGAGATGGGAGCCATTAGCAGACTGAGATGAACAATCGATGGCCCAGAAACAGACCTATAAAGGGCCAAAGATATTCATTAGAAGGAATTGACTCAGGCAGTTGTGGAGGCTGACAGGTTCCAGGATCTGCAGGGTGAGTCAGCCAGCAGGAGGCGCAGGAGAGCCAATGTGTAGTTCCAGTCCGGTGACCGGCAGGCTCAAGAGCCAGGATGAGCCAGTGTTTCCATTCAAGTCTGAAGGCAGGAAAAAAAATGTCCTATCTCAAAGGGCAGTCAGGCAGGAGGAGTTCCCTCCTAATCGAGGGATGGTTGGCCTTTGGCTCTATTCAGTCCTTCAACTGATTGGATGAGGTCCACCCACATTAGAGAAGGCAATCTGCTTTATTCAGTCTATCAATTTAAATGCTAAACTCATCTAAGAGCACCCTCACAGAAACACCCAGCATAGTGTTTGACAAGCCATCTGAGTACCTTGTAGCCCAGTCAAGTTGACCCATAAAATTAACCGTCACATCACGGTACAAAGAATGGGCGTGGTGGAGTAGTCTCAGGTTTGCCATCCTGACCAGCCTTTTGTAACCTCAGGCTCTTCACATGTGAAGTGGGGGTGATGTATTTGTCTCCCAGAACAATTGCAATGACCAACTGCTAATGTAGTTACTCAGCAAACGTAGTGAGCAGCAACTCTATACCAGGAGCTGTTCCCCACACTGCGGACACAGTTACGAAGACAGAGACCACGTCCTTGCTCTCATGGAGCTTACGGTGTAGTGAGAAGAGACAGATCAAAGCAAATCAATCAGTAAGTTATTACCTAATCGCTCAATGCCCAACGTAATAGAAGCTGTACATTCACTTGCATCCTGGGAAGTGTTTATGATTTCCCTTTTCTAAATGTTGAAACGGAGGTTACTTGCCCGAGATCTCGGCTACCAAATGTCAGCCAAGGTCTTCAGACTTCATGTGCAGTACTCTACACAAAGGCTCTTCCAACAGAAAATGTAAGCCAGCTGTTCTCACAACCTTACAAAACTTAAGTGGAGTACCTTATCTCATGTGGACAGATGGTTATAACTTTATACACTAAGAAAACCTACTTAGGCAGATGTTTAGACGATAACAAGAAGTGCAGGCATGACACTGATCCTGATTTACTGGATTTGCTGAAAGTTATTGGTTGCTGTTAATACAGACATAGTTATTGGTGTATTAACGCAGAGAGTAAGGCATATGTAGCAAGCTAAAAAGTGAGAAGTAAAGCCAGATTCTTGGGGCAGGAGTGACCACTGGGAACTAGATGCATTTATTTCATGAATTTAAATGATACTGAGTTTCTACTACTAGAGTGATAAAGGCAGTAAAGAAAATAAAAGGAGGTGATGGGATCATGTGACTAGGGGAGGGGCCCTCTTTATACAGGTTGGTCAGGCAAGACCTCTGTGAGCAGGTGACTTTTTGAGACAGGCCTGAGGAGGCAAATATGTGAAAATCTGGAGGAAGCCCGTTGTAGGAGAGGGATTGCAGGTGCAAAGACCCTGAGGCAGAATGAGTATATGTGCTTGAGGTACAGAGTGAAGAGTGGCTGGAGGTTGCTGAGCAACCTGGTAACCCATGCATCTGGAAAGGTACAGAAGAGCCAGATCCTGCAGGGTGGTGTAGCCCACACTGAGGGGTTTGAATGTTATACACAGTACAAGGGAAGCTATTGAAAGATTTTATGCAGAACTGAAATGATCCCATTTGTGTTTTAAAAGAATCACTGTAGCTGATATAAAGGTATCGTCAGTTATAGGGCACTTCTAGACGTTTAGCTCTTTTTAAAGATTATTGTGTTCTGGATCAATCATGTATTCTAGACTTGAAATGGAAAAGATGAGGACAAAAATGAGAAACTTGTAGGACGTCAGTAAGGACTGCTAGGACCCTGGCTGGGGTGCAGACCTTTGAGTTGTGGCATCCACAAGACATGGACGTGATGGCAGTAAGGTCCCGTTGGTCACTTCTTTCCATCAAACATAGCTGACCTTCATATGACCCTGTCCACTGATTGGTGACTGGGTACCAGAAGATTAGCATCGATTGGTTTTCATTCACTGTGACAGATAGTCGATGTGTTACCCTCTTCAGGTAACAGGGTTCATTAAACCATTTGAAATGCCCAAATTGCCAGGAAGCCTTAATATGTGACTGTAACAGAGTTGGGATTTCCAAGTCTACAACTTGCCACTAGGAGAGGGGTTGGAAGACACGATAGAACACAGAGGCAGTGATGGCCACCTGCTCTGCCCGTGCCTGTGCTTCCCCTGGTTTAAGACATGAGCCAAAATTTCTCTTTAGCTGGTAGGATAACATAAATATTATATATGTACAATTTTATAAGTCAAGAATTGTTCTTCAAAAGGTACTAGAAAACTCAATTGTTACTTATAGGACTCTTCCATTATTCTGGTGTCTTGGCTTCTCAGGTAACACCGTAATACTGAAATTCATTCCATGATACTATTGAGTGAAAGGGATCCCCTGCTGGAAATCGACTTGATAGTTGACCGGGTAGGTTAAATACTAGGATAGGTTAGCCGGGGGGGCTGCCCCCAGGGGTAATAAGCAGAAAAGAAGGTCATATTGGTCTGGTTGGGGTGGGAAAGGAACAACCGCAGTGTTCTTCCAGAGTCGCAAAGTCCAAGTGGAAAGACGAAACCGCAGGCTGGAGGGAGGTCAGAGTCATGATCTGGGGAGAGAGGATGCGTGTTGAGCAGAGGGGATAAGTCTTGTATGCAGTGGTGGCTGTAGTGAGGGTTGCTGGCCGAGGAGATACAGAGAAATGAAGTTAGGAGGGAGGCTTGGGGGAAAGAAGGTCAGGTACTTCAGAAGGCTGAGAGTGTTCTAGAAGCATGAGCAAGAGTGCCTGGCAGAAGGACAGCACCTTGAAGGTGACACATCAGCTTGCTTTTGTCATGGATGGCTCACCCTGCCAGAAATGTCTTGCTAAGACAGTTTTTAAAGGGAGTTAGTTTCCCTGGCTTTGCTCTCTCTGGGTACCTGAACCTTGATTCTGAGACTTAGACGAGGTCCACTTGGCCTACATATTTATTAAATGCCAGCATCTAGGGGAGTCCTTGAAAAATGGTAATGCTGTGAAGATGGTGAAGGGCTCTGTGGAGCCACTAAACCCACATTTTGAAATGAGGATTATAACCAATGTATATACAGTAAACTAGAAGGGATTATACAGCATTTTCTGATATGTCTTTAAATTCTCCATACCAGGGAATTTGTGTTAGTCCTTAATCAGCTGCTCTGGGAATCTGTCTAGTCCAGTGTGGACCTTCATTTCTGTATCTCGTCTACCATCTGGTGATTGCTTTCTACCCACTTGATCTGGAAAGTGATGGCTGGTTCCAGGATCCTTAACGTGCTCTCCCTCTCTATGTCCTTTGGCTCCCGTGTTCTCCCTGCGGGATTTTCTCTTTTTCTGCTGTAGGGTTGAAAGCTTGTTGTCAGGATGAGCCCTCTATCACTTAGAATCCAATCTTTTGATGAATTGCCCATTTCACGGAAGCACGGATGCCATGCTACTTCCTGGCAATATAGCTAAAGTTTCAGTCTCCACCCCTACTCTTAGCAAAAGTTCCTTAGGACATTATTGTTTAATCACTCAGTGCCCAATCTCATAGAAGTTAGACATTCATCCCAGGATCTTTGCATCCTGGGAAATAGTTACCACAAATGCTAGATCAAAAGGTCACTTGCCCAGGACCTCTCCGCTACCAAGTGTCAAAGGAGAGACTCAGCCCAGGTTATCTGATTCCACGTCCAACACTCTTTATGCAGCCAAAGCCCTCTTCCGACAGAAAATGTAAGCCTGCAGTTCTCACATCCTTATAAAACCTAAGCAGCATATTGTCTCATGTGGACAGATGGTTATGACTTTATACACTAAGAAAACCTATTTAGGCAGATGTTTCGTTGACTCCAGGAAGTGTAAACATGACCCTAATTGATGGATTTGCTGAAAGTTATTGGTTGCTCCTTGTCAGAACTCTGGTTTTTCCTGTCATTCCTCAGATTGGATATAAAGAGAAAAATTAAGCATGAAGAAAATTGGCATTTCAAATGTGTTTATTCTTCACCATCAAGCCAAATAGAACTTTTCATTCAAAAAGGAACGAAGAGTTCATTGTACTATGGAAAATCACACATGAGAAAGAGGGGATAGAGAAATCCGAGGAGGTTCAATCTCTCTTAAAACAAAACGAGGAAATAGTAGAAGTCTTCTTGCAAAGAATTCTGCAGGTGCCTAAAGGCTAAGATTGGACTGATCTCCAAGTATGAGAGTGACACCCAATCTGTGCACCGTTTGGGTTCATTCTCAAGAAGGTGACGTCATCCCCATGTCCCCCGCCTGGTCCACCAGCAATGCAGGCCACCAACAGGCCATCAGCAATGCAGGCCATTCTTGTTTTGCCCTCCCCATTCCTAAGTGACTCCCTAATGCCTTCATTAGCTTCGCTCCTAGGAGGTGGCAAGTTTTACTTCAGACCGTCGGCAGGCCCTCTGACCCTCAGCTCCATCCCTTTCTCCAACTTCAGCAGAAGGTATTTGCAAGTCCCTTTGAACTGATCCTTGCTGAGTAAAACTCCTTTGTGAGTCTCAGACTTTTACAAGTTCTTGGAACTCACAGGACCCCGTCTTTGAGGGTTGACTTGCTGATACATCAGTGTTGCTTCTGTCACCAGAGAAGCAGGTGGAAGGCTAGGCTTGCAGTGAGAGAATCTGTGTTAATTAGAAATTGGTCCTCATCGAGGGTCATAAGGAAGACATTCAGTTTGCACCTATCTTAGCGGATCCTCACATGAGTTAATTAAAAGCCACTACTCCCACCAGTGAAACCTTCAAGGCTGGGCTGAATTCTCTGCAGCTGCCAAACATGTACAAAGGGGAGAATGGTTTGAATCTGGGTTCTTTCCAAGGCGGAAGGTTCTTTCAATCTGCGGGTTCCAGGGAGCCGGCATCTCAGGGTAGAAGATAGGGAGAAGCAGTGGGGGTGAATTTTCCTCTGTGTCTGCTCTCCCCAGATGACCGTGCCTCTCCGCTCTCCCTGTCTCCTCCTCTGCCTGTGCTGTGCTCTCCCCTTCCCCGTCTGACCTGGCCAGGCTGTGGCCAGCTCTTTCTCTGTGATCTCCCAGGCACCAGTTTTTCAACTCCTTCCCTACATTGTTATATTCAAGCCCTTAGCATGGCATTCCTCCGAGACCTCCCGTGTCCATCTCCTCCCCCACGTCGTTCCACGAGCTTAGGAGGCCAGCCGCAGTCGGCAGTGCTTGTCTCTTCCGTACCCTCTTCCCAGGCCATCGTTCCAACCAAACTGCCCTTTCTCTCTTCCTCCCCTTAGGAAATTCTGTTAATTCTCCATGTCTGTGTCCACATCCACTTCCTTCTGTCCCTGCTAAGAGCTCATTGTTCTTTTTGTCATGCTCCTAAAGCACTCCTCTTATACCAGCACTGTAGCACGCATTTGTCCTGTCTATATTACAGGCATTTGTGTGACTTTTCTTCCCACTGAATTTAAAGTTTTCAAGCGTTTGGGTCCTCATCTTATTCATCTCTGTAACCTCATAGTACCTAATAGAGCTCTTTGTACAAACCAAGTGTGGAAAAGTGTTTGTTGGATTGAGACCAGCAGGCCAACCTTTCTGATGAGCCAGAAAGAGCAGATTAGCTTTTCTAAAGTTGTGAAGGGCAAGGCTGATGAAAAGCTTGTTCTCAGAAAGATTTTCTTTTAGGACCCTCATCACTTCACCATAGCAGGTTTGAAAAGAAAGTCAGGGCTGAGTACATCAGTACTGCCTATTGAGTGCACGTGTATACAGGGCCAAACGTTGACTACAATAGGAAGTTGCAAAAAGGAGAAGATGCTTTTTGTACCTTAGGAGCTCATCATTTTCCAATGATTTTCATCGCAGGCCCCAAAGTACATTCTGTTGCTAACCCTGAAATAGTTGTACATGAATGTCCAGTCGAACACACACACACACACAGGTGTGTGTATATGCATGCATATATATGTGTGTATATATACATGTGTGTATATATGTGTATGTGTATATGTATGTATATGTATATTTGTGTGTATGTATATACATGTGTTATATGTACACATGTGTATTGTGTATGTATGGGTACATGTGTGTATGTACACATACATGGTGTATATGTATCTGTATATGTGTATGTGTGCATATATGTGTATATATGCATATATGTATATTATATTATGTGCATGCATATTTGTGTGCACATGTGTATGTGTATGCATGTATGTATGTGTTACGTGTATTGATGTGTGTATATGCATATATATGTGTATCTACATATAGCTGTGTATATTTGTATATATATGTATATATTTATGTGTGTGTATGTGTATACATGCATGTGTGTATGTTGTGCATATATGTATTATGTGTATACATATGTATGTGTGTATACATGTGTATATATATGTATGTGGAGATGTGCATGTGTGTCTGTGTGAATGTGTGTGTGTGTATATATATATATTTTCCAATCTGTTTTTAAAAAGCCAGTGTTAGGTAGCACATTCCAGAGGAACCCAAGGCTGAGAGACTCAAGCACAGAAACTCAATTGGACCCATTTCTGCAGAGCAGGATGATTCAGACCATCCTGAGCAAAAGAGGCTGTGGGTGGAGATCCTCACCCCAGGAGATGTGGAAACTGCTTTCTCCAGTTTATTGGTTTTCCCTAACAGCATGGAATCAAGTTAATCCCTGCCAGGGCTTCAAGCCTTATATTTAGTAAATTTGTATTCGAGTCACCAGCACAGATTTGACACCTCAGCGTGGTCAGCTCTGACTGCCATCTGCCCTGCTCTTGTCTCTTCCGGCACAGTGGCTGGAACCTGTGTCTCGATGTCACCACACTTAACTTTCCCTGACCACAGGCACAGAGGAGGAGTGACAGCCACATCTCCCACTGCCAGGGAAAGCAGAGAAGTTGAGACTCAGGCCAACAGGATGAAGGCTGAGCCATGACGAGGAGGACAGTGGAATTAAAATGGCCGAGGGGGGCCCCTACTCTTAGAATTATATCCCTATCAGCACACTGGAGGGGAAGGAATTGGTCCTGGTAATAAAATAAACCTTTCATTCCCGGTCCTATGTTCCGTTTACTGATATTTCCCCATCACACTGTTTTAACAGTGCCCTCTACAGGCTGTTTCCAAAACTACAGTGCTCTGCAGGCTTTACTTGCCTCCCTCCACTTGTTTAGAAATTCCTTCTGCGGGATGGGCTGAACCCAAAGCTTTCTTGATATAAGAAATATATTACTAACTTCAGCTTCTTAAGAGCATGAAAGTGAGCCATCCCATCTGGCTGGAAGGAAGGAGGGACTCTCATCCTTGTAACAGATTTCTTTGTAAAGGTCCACCAGGATTTCAAAATCTCACCTCCTCCTGAATAGGAGAGAGAGGCCCAGAGCGGTTCTGAAGATGTGACACAGGAACCTTGACACAGGTTGATGGATTGAGAGCATGGTCGCATTTTCTGAACACGTCACTTTGCTGACAGCTCTTAGTCTCCTGTGAAATGCTCTTTCTCATCTTTGAAGCATACTGGTTTTTCTCTGGGTTTTGTGTGTGTGTGTGTGTGGTTATTTTGCATCTGTCAGAATTTCATCCCTTTTTAACTCATCCTTTGCAAAAAAAAAAAAAAGAAAATCACTCTGGGCTTGTTAGTTTCTTTTACTCCCTCTTAAAGAAACTCTAAACAAAACCCTACATACAGTTACAGCAAAGAGGTGTTTTCTTACTAGATATTCCCATCAGAATACCCCCCCCATCCATCTATTTTAGTTCATTTTAAGCCAGTATCATGTAACAAGTTCAAGAAAATTGTGTTTTCATCCCGAATTATTATTCACGATCCCTCTGCCTGTTGAAGATCACTGAGGCAGTGCAGAAAAGTAGAAAAGCAACAGATGAGGCCCGTTTTCAAAAAACTGTGGAACTGGTACACAGCATTCCTCAAATTGTGATTGGGGTGAGACTTTGAAAGTTTCTTCTGATAGGTTAGAGTTTTGCTTCTCTTCTCTCTCTCTCCCCAAACCTTAAATAGAAACAGAATCGTATGTATTTTTATAATCAGTAGGCCTGATTTATCCTGCCAGAGAATACACTGCTCAGCCTTTCATGGGGGAAAATGAACTCCTATCGGATCTCAGCATTACGTTGTGTTTTTAAGCAAATGTTGACCAAGTGACCCAAGTACTCATTCAATTCCAGCACTTGAGTTGTATATTCTGTTCCCGGTAGTAGATTCATTTCATTATTTAGGAGCGTGGATCTAAAGGAAATGATTATCAGACATGGGCTATGCCAAGGGTTGGTGAACGTTTTCTGTAAAGGGCCAGATAATAAATATTTTCAGCTTGTAGGCCATATGATCTCTTTGTTGCAGCTACTCAACTTTGCTATTGTAGTGCAGAAGCAGCCACAAATGGACAAGATTGTGTTCCAATAAACTTACGGAATTAGGTGGCAGCCTGGATTTGGCCCGCGAGCTCTTGTTTGCCGACCCCTGGGCTCAAGCTATGGGAGGGCCGCTACTGACAGACCCAGAGGCTGAGCTTTGTCTGATGGAGCCCAACCAAGGGGGCAAGTGGGACCCAACATCCAACCCATGCTCTGCTTCTCCCCACCTCTGACAGCAAGGGGCTCTTGTTCTAATTTGCACAAAGGTGCCATCTGCTCACAGGCTGCGTCCAACCAGAAGGAACATCCTTCCTAATGTATTAGTCAGGGTTCTCCAGAAAAACAGAACCAATATGATGTAAATAAACAGAAAGGATTTATCATAAGGAATTGGCTCACACAATGATAGAAGCTGGCTAGTCCCAAGAGCTGCAGGGTGAGTCAGCAAGCAGGAGACCCAGAAGAGTTGATGGGTCGCTCCCATCCAAGTCCAGAGGCCCGAGAACCAGGAGAGCTTATGTTTCATTTCTAGTCTGAAGGCCACCAGGCTCAAGACCTAGGAGGAGCCAATGTTTTGCTTTGAGTCTGGAGGCAGGAAAAATTCCCCCTATTCATGGGAGAGTCGGCCCTTTTGTTCTATTCAGGCCTTCAACTTATTGGATGAGGTCCATCCACATCAGGGAGGGCAATCTGCTTTACTCAGTGTACGGACTCAGACGTTAACCTCATCCAGAAATACCCTCAGAGACACTCCCAGAATAATGTTTGACCAAATATGTGGACACTTCATGGCTCACTTCAATTGACACATCAAATTAACCACCACACCTAATTTGCAAAAAGGTGCCAGATGGGGAACAGGAGTGCTGAGTACCTTGCTTTGTTTGCTGGGCTTTATTTTCAAAAGTGGGATCTCACTACCTCTGTTTTAGTATCCACATCACTCTTTATAGACACAATTATTGTCCAAACAGCAGACAAGAGGCTGCCATCATTAGGACCATTGGACTGAAAGGATTGGAAACCCATTCAATCCCCCAAGTCAATGGAGGGTCCAAAAAGAATGGAGGGGACAGACAGTATAGCACAGCAGGTTACGTGGCATAGGAGGTGGGAACTGTTTCCTCTCACAGAACTACAAGTGGTCCTCCCATCCTTGCCTCTCTTTATTTTTTCATTCTCTCACCCACTTCTCCTTACACAGGGTCTACCCCAGCCCTGGCTCAATGGGTCCTTTCATTTCAGGCGTTTGCACTCTTACCTCCAACCAGCCAACTGACCTATTGCTTGTTGTCCCAATGCTAGATTGAAGGGAGAGGGACCTGATTTTCCTGGATTAAGCTTAGGTCACCCTTGATCTAATTAACTGTTACTGAAATTTCAGGATAAGGTCGCATGATTCAAACATAGCTTCCTTGACCCACACCTAGGGACTGGGAGTAGGTGGTGGGAGCAATTTCAGAGGAGATGTAGACTGGGCAGGTACCCCAGGTAAGGGGAACACTGAAGAAACTGAGTTCATTTGGTTAGGGATTCCTGTGGTCTGAATATTCATGTCCTTCCAAAATTCATATGTTGAAACCTACCCCTCAGGGTCATGGTATCAGGAGGTGGTATTAGAGGCCTTTGGGAGATGATGCCGTCATGAGGGTGGAACCCTTGTGAATGAGACTTAAAAAGCTTGAGAAAGCTCCCTTGTCCCTTCTGCCATGTGAGGCCACAGCAAAAAGATAGCCATCAGTGAACAAGGAAGTGGGCTCTCACCAGATAGCAAATCTGCCGGCACCATGATCTTGGACTTCCCAGCCTCCAGGACGGTGAGAAGTAAATTTCTGTTGTTTATTAGCTACCCAGTTTATGGTATTCTGTTATAGCAGCCCAAACAGGCTAAGACAGGGATCTTGTTACTGGTTATTGCCAAAACCAGAATCCCTTCCAAAAGTTTCTCCTTGTCCAAAAATTGTGATTTAGGCCACCAAGTTCTATCTTAGAATGGTAGAATATTAAAAGTAGGAGGAAACAAAGCATGCTTTTTCAAATTTTAACATCAGAATCCTTTTCTCAAATAAGATCTTATATGAAACTCCAGTGTATGTAACTGAGAAAGGGGGAGGTGTCTGGGACAACTGGAAAGGGAAGATGAAGAGTGGTCCTCATTGTTCATTACCCTCCTTGGCCTCCTGCCTGGCCCAGAGGTGGCCACTGAAACTCCTCCAGGGAGCCAACTTGAAAGCCACTGCTATCACTGTGAAGTGAAATAATTTGGGGTAATAATATCTTCTACCAGCTTTTGTGGATAGAAAACACCGTTTCCTTCCAAATTCCCCCACTCTAAACATTTTTTGTTGTATATGTATTTAGAATATTTTATAGAGATTAATGTAGAATTGGAAGGCTGAATATAATGTTGGTATTGGACATTCTATTGGATCTAAGCAGCCGGGGGAAGAGAGTATATAAAAATAAGTGCACGGGGCTTCCCTGGTGGCGCAGTGGTTAAGAGTCCGCCTGCCGATGCAGGGGACACAAGTTCATGCCCCGGTCCGGGAAGATCCCACATGCCGGCGAGCGGCTGCGCCCCGTGAGCCGTGGCCGCTGAGCCTGCGCGTCCGGAGCCTGTTGCTCCGCAACGGAAGAGGCCACAACAGTGAGAGGCCCGCGTACCACAAAATAAATAAATAAGTGCACGAAGGAAACTGCTATTAGTGTCTGTTTACATGTGAATGAAATAGCACATCAGCTGGGCATATAAACATCTCGAAAGAAGTTTTTTCAGTTATTTGTTTAATGGAGGTATATTTACATAAAATGAAATGCATAGCTTTTAAGAGCACAGTTTGATCTTCTGTTAACAAATGCATAAACTTGTGTAATCCACCACATTATCTAAATACACACTTTTGTTGGCCAGGATGTGGAGAGAAGGGAACTCTTGTACACTTTTGGTGGGAATGTAAATTGGTGCAGCCACTGTGGAAAAGAATGGTGGTTTCTCAAAACAACTAAAGATAGAACTATCATATGATCCAGCAATTCCACTCCTGGGTATATATCCAAACAAAAACAAAAACAAAAACACTAATTCGAATAGATAACATGCACCCCAATGTTCATAGCAGCATTATTTACAATAGCCAAGATATGGAAGCAACCTAAGTGTCCATCAATAAATGGATGGATAAAGAAGATGTGGTGTATATACACAAAGGAATACTACTTAGCCATAAAAAAGAAAGAGATTTTGCCATTTGCAGCAACAAATATTCTTTTGTGTCTGGCTTCTTTCGCTTAACAATATTTTTGAGATTCATCCATGTTCAGCATACATCAATACCTAGTTCCTTTTTATGTCTAAGGAGTGTTCCACTGTGTGAATGAATAAAGTGTGGTTTATTCATTCTCTTGTTGATGAATCCTGGAATGTTTCTAGTGTCTGGCTTTGAAAAAGCTGCTCTGAAAATTCTTGTCCAAGGCTTTTTGTGGACATATGTCTTCACTTCTCTTGGATAAACACCTAGGAGTAGAACTGTTGCATCATAGGGGAGATGTATGTTTACCTTTTTCAAAAATTGTCAAAGAATTTTCTGAAATGATTCCCCATTTTGCACACTCACTAGCAACATTTTTGCCAGTGCTTGATACTATCAGCCTTTTAATTTCTAGTGGGCATATTACAGTATCTCATTGAAGTTTTAATTTGTACTTCTCTGTAACTAATGATGTTGATTGCCTTTTCAAATACTTATTGGCCATTCATCTATCATTTGTGAAATGTCTTCACTCTACTGGTTCATTCTACTCTGGAGTGCATCCCCTATGGGGCCCTGCATGATGTGCTGTGGCCCCCTCCCCCAGGCTTTGAGTACATATGTCTAATACACTGCCATCTAGCCCGTCTGTCGGGTGAAGGGCATTGTGTGTTCTGCCACATCCTACTATTGAGGGCAGGGGATCCCTCTCTCACCAGCTGAGTGAATAGGAGACGATTAGAACAATTCCATATTATACATAGAGCAATATCTTATTCTTTTTAACAGCTGCAAAAAGTTCTACAGTACAAATACAAACTTATTTATCTTGTTCACTATTGGCAGATATTTAGTTTCATTCTTTGGGCAATGCTTTAGTGAATTTTCTTTTTTAACATCTTTATAGGAGTAAAATTGCCTTACATTGTTGTGTTAGTTTCTGCTGTATAACAAAGGGGATCAGCTATATGTATACATATGTCCCCATATCCCCTCCCTCTTGCATCTCCCTCCCACCCTCCCTATCCCACCCCACTAGGTGGTCACAAAGCACCGAGCTGATCTCCCTGTGCTCTGCAGCTGCTTCCCACTAGCTATCTGTTTTACATTTGGTGTAGTGTATATATGTCCATGCCACTCTCTCACTTGTCACAGCTTACCCTTCCCCCTCCCCATATCCTCAAGTCCATTCTCTAGTAGGTCTGCGTCTTTATTCCTGTCTTGCCCCTAGGTTCATCAGAACCCTTTTTTTTTCTTTAGATTCCATATATATGTGTTAGCATACGGCATTTGTTTTTCTTTTCCTGATTTACTTCACTCTGTGTGACAGACTCTAGGTCCATCCACCTCACTACAAATAACCCAATTTCATTTCTTTTTATGGCTGAGTAATATTCCATTGTATATATGTGCCACATCTTCTTTATCCATTCATCTGTCGATGGACACTTAGGTTGCTTCCATATCCTGGCTATTGTAAATAGAGCTGCAATGAACACTGTGGTACACGACTCTTTTTTTCTGTGTGTGGTACGCAGACCTCTCACTGTTGTGGCCTCTCCCGTTGCGGAGCAGACTCCGGACGCACAGGCTCAGCGGTCATGGCTCACGGGCCTAGCCGCTCCGTGGCATGTGGGATCTTCCCGGACCGGGGCACGAACCCGTGTCCCCTGCATTGGCAGGTGGACTCTCAACCACTGTGCCACCAGGGAAGCCCTTTTTTTTTTAATAAATTTATTTATTCATTTATTTATTTATTTTTGGCTGTGTTGGGTCTTCATTTCTGTGCGAGGGCTTTCTCCAGTTGCGGTGAGCAGGGGCCACTCTTCTTCACCGCGGTGCGTGAGCCTCTCACTATCACGGCCTCTCTTGTTGTGGAGCACAGGCTCCAGACATGCAGGCTCAGTAGTTGTGGCTCATGGGCCCATTTGCTCCGCGGCATGTGGGATCTTCCCAGACCAGGGCTCAAACCCGTGTCCCCTGCATTGGCAGGCAGACTCTCAACGACTGCGCCACCAGGGAAGCCCCACGTGACTCTCTTTGAATTATGGTTTTCTCAGGGTATATGCCCAGTAGTGGGTTTGCTGGGTCATATGGTAGTTCTATTTTTAGTTTTTTAAGGAACCCCCATACTGTTTCTCCATAGTGGCTGTATCAATTTACAGTCCCACCAACAGTGCAAGAGGGTTCCCGTTTCTCCACACCCGCTCCAGCATTTATTGTTTGTAGATTTTTTGATGATGACCATTCTGACTGGTGTGAGGTGATACCTCATTGTAGTTTTGATTTGCATTTCTCTAATGATTAACGATGTTGAGCATCCTTTCATGTGTTTGTTGGCAATCTGTATATCTTCTTTGGAGAAATGTCTATTTAGAGCTCTGTCCATTTTTGGATTGGGTTGTTTGTTTTTTTTGATATTGAGCTGCATGAGCTACTTGTATATTTTGGGCATTAATCCTTTGCCAGTTGCTTCATTTGCAAATATTTTCTCCCATTCTGAGGGTTGTCTTTTTGTCTTGTTTATGTTTTCTTTTGCTGTGCAAAAACTTTAAGTTTCATTAGGTCCCATTTGTTTATTTTTGTTTTTATTTCCATTTCTCTAAGAGGTGGGTCCAAATGGATCTTGCTGTGATTTATGTCATAGAGTGTTCTGCCTATGTTTTCCTCTAAGAGTTACCAGAAAACTACTAGAGCTAATAAATGAATTTGGTAAAGTAGCAGGATACAAAATTAATGCACAGAAATCTCTTGCATTCCTATACACTAACAACGAAAAATCTGAAAGAGAAATTAAGGAAACAGTCCCATTTACCATTGCAGCCAAAAGAACAAAGTACCTAGGGGTAAACCTACCTAAGGAGACAAAAGACCTGTATGCAGGGAACTATAAGACACTGATGAAAGAAATTAAAGATGATACAAACAGATGGGGAGATGTACCATGTTCTTGGGTTGAAAGAATCAACATTATGAAAATGACTATACTACCCAAAGCAATCTACAAATTCAATGCAATCCCTTTCAAACTACCAATGGCATTTTTCACAGAACTAGAGCAAAAAATTTCACAGTTTGTATGGGAACAAAAAAGACCCCGAATGGCCAAAGCAATCTTGAGAAAGGAAAACAGAGCTAGAGGAATCAGGTTCCCTGACTTCAGACTATACTACAAAGGTAAAGTAATCAAGACAATATGTTACTGGCACAAAAACAGAAATATAGATCACTGGAACAGGATAGAAAGCCCAGAGATAAACCCACGCACATATGGTCACCTTATCTTTGATAAAGGAGGCAAGCATATGCAATGGAGAAAAGACAGCCTCTTCAATAAGTGGTGCTGGGAAAACTGGACAGCTACAGGTAAAAGAATGAAATTAGAACACTTCCTAATACCATACACAAAAACAAACTCAAAATGGATTAAAGACCTAATGTAAGGCCAGACACTTTAGTAAATTTTCTTAAGCAAATGTCGCCTCACATCTGAAGGAGTGAATTCTTAGAAGCTGACGTATGGGTCAAAGACTATGCACATTTAAAATTTGGAGACACATAGCCAGCTTGCTCTTCATAAAACATACATAGCAATTTAGACTGTCATAGGCCACTTCTGAGAACCTGTTCCCCACATCCTTGTCAACCAGGATGTCATCAAACTGTCTAATCTTGGCCAAGATGATAAGTGAAATATGTCAAGTTGCTGTGCTTTTAGTTTATATTCTTATTAGAAGTGAGTGTAAGCATCTTTTCATATACTTAAGGCTCTTTTATATTTCTGGTCTTTTTCTTACTGACTGAGTAAGCTTTTTCTATATAAAGTAAATTAGCCCTTTTTTCTATAATACGGAGTTGAAAACTTGTCATTTATCATTTGACTTTGTAGATTTTGTTGTCCAGACCTTTATTTTACTTTATGTTGTTAAATTTATTTTCTTGTATGGATTCTGTTTTTTGGATCACACGCAGTGAGGTCTTCTCCACTCTGTTGTTGTATAACGAAATTCTCCTGATGTTTTTGTGTGGATTGTAATGGTTTAGTGATTACATTTAAATCTTTGATTCATCTGTACAGATGTGAGGTATAAGGTAAAGATCCACAACTTTTCTTCTTTCAGTTGAATACCTATTTGGGTGTAATTCATCTTTTCTTGACTAATATGCAATGTCCCCTTTATCAAATTCTAAGAGACTGGTCTGTGTTCTGTTCCATGGATCTATCTGTCTCTTCATCTAATGAGTATATGTATATTAATACAATTAATGTCTGTTACTATCTGCATTTGTCTGCTTTTTCTTATTCGTACTTACTTTGTTTCCCATATGAACTCTAAAATCATCCTGTCTACAAACTCCATGGAAAAATTCTATTTCTATTTTTGTTGAGATTATTTGAAACATACATTAAGAACAATTAAATCTTTAAGATGTGGAGTTTCCCCCTCAAAAGATGTGATAGGCATTTTATTTCTTTAAAGGTCTTTATGCTCCTGAACAGTGTTTTAAAGTTTAGTTTATGCAGATTTTACACATTTCTCATTACATTTACTCCTAGATATCTATAGTCTTTTCTTCCTTGGGGGTTTTTTAACTAGTTGTAATTTACAAATATGAAGTCTGCTGATTTCCAGATATGAACTTCCCCTAGATATCTAATTAAATTTTTTATTACTTATAATAGTTTCCCAGGTATACAGTCATATCCTCTCCAAATAATGATGATTTTACTTCCTCGCTCTTAGTTTTCACAGTCATTATTTATTTCCCTTGTCTATTTTGGGTTGGCCTTCAGAAAAACACTGAGTAAAGGAGAAAGGATACCTTTATCTTATTCTTGACCTCAGCTTCTATGGTTTCCCGACACCAAATATCAGCAGGGTAGCCACTATGTTCCAGGCACCAGGATAGAGCAAATCCAGCTGTCATTGAAGACTTAACCCAAACCCACCTTCTTCCAAAGCCCCATTTTGATCATCTCAAGAAAAAGCTGTCTTTGTCCCCTCCAAACTTCCTGTTTTCCTCCCCTGTGTCCTTTCCTACTGTTTATCCTGTTTTAGAGTTATTTGTGCCCTTGTCTTTTATAGTCCCCTAAAATTCTATAAGCTAGAGAAGGCAGGGTCTTTGACTAACCACCCAGCTGTGCTCAGAATTGGGCCTTGCACATAGCAAATGCTCAACCCTCTGCTGCTTAATTAATTAATTAATATGAAGATCTGCTCAAATAAACTCTAAACATCTGCTCAAATAAAATGGCAGATTCTCATACAGAGCACTTAGCCATGAGTAGTAAACGTAAATCCAGCTGACAAAATACACAATACACATATTCATGTTTAGCACATCCACAAAGGGTGCAGGGTGTCCCTTTCAGTTGTTACGGAGGGAATAAAATAGAAAGGAAAAAGCCACTTGTACCCGGAGAGCTGGGAAGTTTTGAACTTTGATCAGTTCTCCAAATCTAGACGAATAATATAAATCATCCAGTCATTTCATGCCTTTTTGGTTTCACCTCAGAATCTTTTTCTCTAAAAAGCCTCTCTCACTGGGGATAATAGAGTGAATGACCTCAGTATCAGTGTTTGCTGTCTTTGTGAAGTGCAATTGGTTTTATCTGGTGTGGAATGTCTTTTTGATTTTAAATTCCTATTTTTAGCTTCTCCATATTTTGTGTTATGTGGTCACTCTTACTCTCCACCCCCTCGCACCAGAGATCTATCCACACACCCTTTTGTAAGTCTCTATAAAAAGGTTTCATGCAGAGCTAGAGTTCTTTTGAGGGACCTGTCATCAGCCTGCTGACACCCACACATCCTCAGGGCCTGAGTGAGGATGGGCGCAGGGGCGTGGATGTAGGAGCTTGGATTTCCTGACTCCTCAGGTTATAAGTCGTAATAGGAGGAAAGTGTCTCGAGGCCAGGAACCATGATTTGGTGGCTAGAACCTAGCACACTGGCTGGCACACATTTGACTCTTAATAAATGGGTGCTCAATGAATGAACAGCTAAATGGATGGTGAATGAGTGAACACACTTGCATCTCAACAGGAGATGGATCACAACCCGACGTTCACTATAGGCTCTTCGAATTTTTCAATATGATTGAAGTTGGCAGCTTGTATGTTTACACTTGGTTTAGAAAAGTTCTATTAACCTGGTCCTCGTGCAATATGGTTCTATTATTAATTCATGCATTTGAAAGAACACACACACTGAACGCAACAGCAAATCCTTTTAAGCTCTATGCTCTGGTGAAGAGCTTGTTTCTTTCATGCTCAGGAAAAAAAATCACTGGTGGTGATGGCAGCAGACTGGTGCCTCGAATCTCTGCTCACAGCCTGTGGAGGAGAGAGCCCACGATGACAGGTCACCTGTATCGTCATATCTGTGATTGACCAAAATTGTATGATCAGTATTTAACTCAAAGATTGGAGATGTATTCTGGGTATTGCAACCGTTAGTTTGTCCCAGCCTTTATTTTCTGGCAGATCATTCCTTCCTCTCTTCCTTCCCCTCAGCACTGGTGTAAATTGAGTTTTGTGAGAGGACAGCTCCTCCTCTCCTTGCCTCCCCCTCCCTCCCCCTCCACCGGCTCGTCACGCACGCCCTGTCGGTCATCTATTAGTGATGACCCTTCGGCATCTTGTCCACCCCAGGGTTCCCGAAGCCCTTGTGCACTGCTGAGCAGAGACAGGTGCAGGGTCTGGTGGGGGGCCAGGACTGCTGCTCCAAGCATGCCAGGACGCCTTTCTCTTCCTGCTGCCGGAGAGGACGCCTGACACCAGAGATATAACAGCGGTGGCGGTGGTGGCCAGTGCCCAGGAGGGTTTGTTTCTCTTGTCTGTTCTCTAGGAAGCAGAAGGTTAAACTGTTCATTTTCAGAGACCTCCTGGGTATAAAGTCCTGAGCTTTGTCTTTCTGGAGTGGACCAATTCCTAGGCTCTTGACCTCGACTTCAACACATCATTTGCCTATCCCTTAGAGTGGGTTTCTTTCCTCTCTATTTGGTCAGGACAAAGGAGGCTAATGTGTGCTGTTAGCTTAGTTACTGGGGGCAAACACTGGCAGAAAAGCACCGGCAGAAAAGAAACTGATTCTGTTTCCCCCCTTCTTATTCAAACAAATGTTAACAAGATGATTGGGTGAATAATGTCCATGGAGTGACCTTTCTGCAGCAGATTCTCTGCTTGAGGATTCCTCAGAGAAGGCTGGAGCCCCACTGGACCTGTTCACCTTCACATCTGTATGCGTGATCTACACACACCGAGCTCCGTCTGCATGTCCACAGCCAGCCTCCCCTGAAGCTTCACAAGACACAGGCTGCTGCTTTAGAGAATGTTAGAACCAGACCCTCCCAGGGACTCATCTCACTGGCTTATCCCATCATGATCAGATTTCATATCTGAGAATTCAGAATTCATAGGGCCCAGGGTAATTTTAGGAAAAGACAACCAGACGTCTACTTCCCAGTTCCCAGAAGGTAAAACAGGTGTTATTCATGACAGAATAACGAAAACAGGACCCTGCTGTGTCCCAGGCATCCAGCAAACTTGACTTAGAATTATTCTAGAAAACAGGGGAGTGATTTGTGTGCTCACTCTAGCCAAGGAGTGGGGAGAGAAGGGAAGACCATCCTTTTAGTCCTAATCTCCTACAAGGGACCGTGTACTTAAAGCTTTTCCAACCTTGCTCAGGATTGTATCACAAAACGAACAGTTCTTTGCTCCACAAAATATTTTAATGAAAGTAAAACAAGGGATAAGAGCCTCATGTGATACTGGTCTTGCTTATTTCACATCTTCAAAGGCCTTTAATAATCTCTGTTATGTGGCTATGTGATGTTTATCACACAACCTCAGACTCTTATATTTTTAAAATAATTCACCAGCAAGAACCAATGCCAGAACTAAATGCTAATAAGATTTGGTCTGAGAGACTACCATGGGAAGATTGTTAATGTTTAATGCACTCACATCAAAGTGGGATAATCCTGCTGCCGAAGGTCAAGAGAGCTTTAAACAAAAAATAGAAGAGAAAACATGATTGTAGCCGTTCTGTTTTTCTCACTCAAATAAATCTAGTATAAATGTATTACAGCCAAGCCCAGGAGAGACCTTTCCTGGCAATCTGGCAATTTCCCACGTATTGTTCACGTGGTTTGTCTCTTTCTTCTTCCTCTTTGTTTCTAACGATGATGATGAAAAGCATCCCTGGAATATGCCATGCCTTCCAAGTACTTCTCTCATTGTCACTCCAAAGGATCACTGTTGGGTTTTATTACCATCATTGATATATACAGTTCATTTGCATACAAAGTTGTGGCTTGGTTTTAGAACTCTAGTGATGGAAGTCATCACTCAGCAGTGAGAAAAGGAAGAATGACCTTCAGCCACGCAGGAGGAAACTGCAAAGAGTTCTGCTCCTGGTTCTCCTGCTGAATCAAAAGGTTACAAGGGTCAAGATCGATTTCTTCATTTTCTTTTCTTTTTTTTTTTTTTGCGGTACGCGGGCCTCTCACCGCTGCGGCCTCTCCCGTTGCGGAGCACAGGCTCCAGACGCGCTGGCTCAGCGGCCATGGCTCACGGGCCCAGCCGCTCCGCGGCATGTGGGATCTTCCCGGACCGGGGCATGAACCCGCGTCCCCTGCATCGGCAAGCGGACTCTCAACCACTGCGCCACCAGCGAAGCCCGATTTCTTCATTTTCTTTAGGCAGCATTCTGAAGAGGCCCCAGCAGAAAACTCCAGCCCTAGAATCTCTAGTAATTGAAAAAAGAAGCAAGTGTTGTTGGGGACCTTATGTGATGTTCATGAAAGGGCACCGGCTTCTGGGGGCAGCCTGGAGTCGCTGGGTTCAGTTTGCGCGTGCACAGAATGGCCCCTGCAGAGTTTCTGTTGGGGGGGGTGGAGCATTCCGGTGCTCCTTATGAAGCTTCCAACAAGCTTATAGAGTTGCTTTATTTGGCTGGTAAATATTTTCTTGGTCCTCAGCCCTAATTTTCTCTGGCAGATATTGTTCCATAGCTTTGAGATAAATGCACCCATTGAAAACTCTGGGATAAATCCTCATGTGGTTCTGTTGTCACTCATCATTTTGCCAAGAAACGTTAGTGAAGAAAGCTGTAAAGTGGCCGATTAAGTTTTTTGTGTTTTCGTGTTTGTTTTGCCTTTTCATCTTTTTGTGTTTTAGTGGGGGAAGGATCTGTCTCAGAAGAAAAAGCCAGGTTCTGGATTTAGCTCTGCCCTCTAACTTAATGTGTTCCTTTATGCAAAGGTCTGAATCTTCCCGGGAATTAATTTCTCTATTTGTCAGATGACCCAATGATACCTGCCCCAGTTGACCTATAGCATGGTAGTATGGATAAAGTAAAATCACAAATGTGAAAGTGTTTGCAAAATTCTAAAATGTTTAGATAGCATTTCCTCATGTGTCAGGAGGGTAATGAGTTACAATGCCACTGCAACAAGGCGATTATGAGGATTGAATGTCCAAGGGCTTAGAAGAGACCCTGACACATGAATCGCACCCTATAGACGGCAGCTGGAAGACCAAGTGGTGGAGGTGTTACCCCACGATCCCTTCTATAACTTCCACCCATGCGAAGCCAAGGAACCTGACTGGCCTCACTTCAATGCTAGTATTCGTCACTATAATGCTAATATTCTTTGACTTCAGAGATTTGGCTTTTTTTGGATCCTCACATTTCTGCCTTCCAGGCATTTGCCGGAGTTTAGCTCTCCTATCAAAGGGAATCAGCTGTCAGCAAAGAACGACCTTGGAGCTGGAATGACCTCGGTGCTAAGTTTGAAATCTAGCTTTTTACTTACTGGGTATGACCTCAGGCAACCTTCCTCAATACCTTGGGCCTCAGTTTCTTCAACCAGGGATGGTATTATACCACCTCCCTCGTAGGAGATGACACAAATGCCACGGTCACAGAGGCTACCTAATTGGCAGGGCCCAGTGCAAAATGAAAATGCAAGGTCCCTTGTTCAAACACTATTAAGAATTTCAAGATGGGGACAACAGAGCATTAAACCAAGCATGGGGTCCTTCTGAGCCCAGGGTTCTGTGCAACTGTGCAGGGCACATCTGTGAACCTGGCTCTGGCCATAGTTCCTGGTACAGTGGCAGCCTGCCACGTAATAGGCATTCAGTAAAGACTACTGCTTTCTTTCTTTTCCTCTCTCCTTTTCTCTCTTCTTTCCTTTATAGCTGTGTATCCCTAGGAAGAGTTGGTTTCACTCCTAAACCTCCTACTGCAACTTCTCTGACAAGCCCACTTAGAATGGTTCCCTCTGATGATTAAACTGCTTCTTCCTTTCTGCCCCTGAAATTAGGGAGCCAGGTGGTAGGATTAAGAAAGGATAGCTTATCTATACAACCTTCCTATCTTGTGTCTGTATTTCCCAAGCACTTTCAAAGGCAGCCCAAGAAAATAAAGAAATAACAGCATCATGATACATAAGAAGAGGCTAGAATATATATATTCTATATACATATATATATGTGTATATGTATATATATGTATGTGTGTGTGTGTGTGCGTGTGTGTGTGTATATATATATATATATATATATGGGTGGAGGGGGAGGAAATGATGGAGAAGGTAAACTGAGGTGAAGAAAACGAACAAAGGAAAATGATGGTATTAGAAAAAAATAAAAGCCTGCACTTCACAAAGGATATCATTTTGCTACCCTCTGTCTAAGCACAATTGACACAGATTAGTTGTAAAATCACTTCTTATACTTGTTTCCCCAACTTTCAGCCATTTCCGTGAAATAAAGCAACCACACATTTTCTGAGGGTTTGATTTCCTTGTCTGTGAACTTCATAATTAAAAAAGTATTTTGTTATGCATTGTTTTATTCAGAATTCACAATATCTGTGTGTTTGGGTATGTTACTTACCTCTTCATTTTGTAGAGGAGGAGATAAAGTAACCTTCCATAGTTACTGGGTCAGTTGGGAATATTTTGACTCCACATAGCAGAAAATCTGAATTACTGTGTCTGTATTTGGTGGGGAGATGGTCCTCTTAATAAGAGTCTTGGAAGCAGACCACTGCCTGAGGGGCT
Source organism: Pseudorca crassidens (assembly GCF_039906515.1). NCBI lineage: Eukaryota > Metazoa > Chordata > Mammalia > Artiodactyla > Delphinidae > Pseudorca > Pseudorca crassidens. The sequence continues at coordinate 30,609,377 of NC_090296.1, read as the reverse complement.
GGGCAGCTCACAGACATCATGGTTCCTTTCTGCAGTTCTCATGGTCTTTGCTTCAAGGTCACAAGATGGCTGCTTTCACTCCAGGCATCACAACCATGGTCAAGAGAAGAAGAAATGTGGGAAGGAGTAGTATCAGCCACCTTGTTTCCTTTTCTCATGAAAGTTAAACTTTCTCAAGAATCCTCTGCTTATTTCTCAGTGGCTTAGAACTATGTCTCTTGGAAGTTCTTAGCTACATAAAAGGCTGAGAAAGAGGGTGTTTACTTTTCCAGCCTTTACACTGGAGGTGAGAGAGAAGGGTGCTAAGACACCTCTTGGATGAAGCACACAACAGCGTAGGCTCTGTGACACAGAGTGGCAAGGCCAGAGACTGAACCCAAGACCTCCAAGCCTGAGTTTAGTGATTTTACCACTGTGCCATATTGGACTTCTTTTAAAAATGTGTTCAGCACCACCGACTTGGCCACTTCCTGCTGAAATGAGCAGACAGAAGTCACTCCACATTATGGAAATTTAAAAACAGGGAATACATTTACTATGCCTTGCCTTAAGTCTCCTCAGAGTGAAACTCCTCCAAGTTATATAAAACTGAGAGATAGGTGGCATACAGAGAATTTATTCCTCCCATGAGAAATCCTGTGCGTTTGAAGTTTCATAGAACTAGCTGATGTATATTTGGAAACAGATAACAGAAATTGTGTGAGATATGGCTTCAGGCTCTGTGCCCTTCCAGCCTTAAGCTGCCCCTCTTCCCACCCTGCTTCAAATCACAACCATCTTGTTTTTTGGTAGGAACTATTTACATATGAAGATCATATTTGGGTGCCCTTAGTGATTTATTAAACTCACTTTCCTAAAGCAAGACCAGAGTAAAAAACATACATAAATATCAGTTTGGAAGATTAGAAACAAAGGCCACGATGGAATTTCTCCACTGTAATCACCACATGCAGTTACCACAACAGGGAAGCTTAACTGAGTAATTCAGTCCAAGGTAGAGAAAGAACAGAATCTGGAAATGTAAATATGTTTCTGTTGGAGATACTTGAAATTACATTATTGCCAGCTTTTTTTTTTTTTTAGCTGGGGAATGTTGTATGAGGAATTTTTGTTGTGTTTTCTTAAATGCTCCTGGCAGTAAATTGGAAGTATAGCACCTGTTAAATATTTAGTTAGTAGGTGAAACATTGAATAACTCATGAAATCTGTAGGTGAACTGAATAATAGCTGCCCTGGAGAGAATCATAATTCAGTGTTGACAAAATAACCCCCCTTGCATTTTTCTGGGGAATCTTTTATTTTTAGCAAGGGTGTTTGATACTCCTAAGTTAATTAAGAATTTTGACAGATTGGAATGTTATTGAACCTAGCGGCAATGTTTAAGAACTGCCATATATGTGCTAGGTACTGGGTTAGGCAATTGTGTAAGCATTGGATCATTAAATTCTCTCCCAACACTATACAGTTGTTAGCTCTGTCTCTCTCGATGAATAACCAGGACCCTGAGAGGCTGTGTAAGTAGTCCAAGACCACGGCTGGGAAGGAATAAAGTTTTTTCCACCACTCCTTCATAAAAGTACTTCCCAGGCAGTGTGGGGGACCCAACGGATTGGCTCACTTGACCCTTGTTAGAGCCCCTTCTATCTTGTCTAATCCCTCCACAGAGACCAGAAACCTCCAATTCTCAGCCTTCCTTGTGGCTTGGCTTGGTAGCCAGTAGAAACAGTCTGTCCTATGATGTGTAGGTGGAATTCCATGGGAAAGCTTCCCTCCCCCGCAACAGGTAAATCCTCTTTGCCTTTTGCCCTTTGCTCAGGAAAAGAAGATTCACTCTCTAGGCATTCAGTGGCTACTCTTTACCATGAGAAGGAAAGTTGCGCAGTTAAGGTTGGTATAACAGGAAGTCCAGGTCCTTGATGGCATTCTTGACCACTTGTACTAACCCTAGACTGCTTGATGTTAGAATCCTTCTTACACAAGGAAAATAATAATCTCTTATTGTATCCAGGAGGCCACGGATTGGTGTTCTGTCTGCCTGCCCACCTCTCCAGCCCCCTACAGCCAAATTAATACACCTGCATTTCTCAAAGTGTAGCTCCTAGTGTATAAGTTGTTCCTGAGGCAGAGGTAACTGAGAAAGGTGATTGCATATATGTATAGTCAATGTTGCTCTTAGAATTAGAATGCAATTCCATTAAAATGATAATATAAATTAGATAACTGATGACTAATAGTGATTAAAGTAAAGGATGTAGTAGTCAGGTAAACCTGGGTTCTAGTGCTGGCTATAGCACTTATTGGTTATGTGACCTTGAGCTAGTCAGCTAAACTTGCTAAGTCTCAGTTTCTCATGTATGATTGGGAATAATAATAGCCCCACCTCGCAGGGATTTTCAGGGCACTTAGCACTGGCTCAGGCACATAATATGCACACAGTTGGTAGTATTATTGTTGCTGATAATAATAGTAGAATTATTCAAGACATAACAGTTTGAGGGAACAGTTATGAAATACATAACAACCAAGGTAAAAGTGTTCTAATTTTCTCTCTCTGGATTCATCTGTTATGGTACTTTTTAAACTTAATCTAACATTAGTATCCTTCCAGAATTAAATCAATCTTTCTTAAAGGTCGGTATTTTCTCATCCTAGAGAAGGTTCTTTGGGCCTCTGAATGGTGAAAATATCTGTTTGTCCCTTCTCTTTATTTTCATTGTCAAAGGTCTTAGCTACTTTACCTAAATATTCTAGCCAGCTGCTTCCTGACACACTTATGGCCTCAAAGTTTAATACTTGATTTGGTTTCTTTTGACTCTAGTCCCCTATGTTGTGTTGATTTGTAGAACAGTGATTCTAAACGCTAAACCAGAAAGAAGAGCCACGTGACTCTTCTTGACCACATGGCATTCTTTTTTTTTTTTTTTTTTTGCGGTACCCGGGCCTCTCACTGTTGTGGCCTCTCCCGTTGCGGAGCAACAGGCTCCGGACGCGCAGGCCCAGCGGCCATGGCTCACGGGCCCAGCCGCTCCGTGGCATGTGGGATCTTCCCGGACCGGGGCACGAACCCGTGTCCCCTGCATCGGCAGGCGGACTCTCAACCACTGCGCCACCAGGGAAGCCCACACATGGCATTCTTGACCAATTGCACTAGCCCTAGCCTGCCTGATGTTAGAATCCTTGTTACACAAGAAAAATAATAATCCCTTTTTGTATTCAGGAGGCCATTGATTGGTGTTCTGTCTCCCTGCCCACTCCACTTTGGAATAGTAAAAACAGCATGGTGTCCTTTAAATTTTAAGATTTTATCAGAAAGAAAGCTCTTCCCATTTTACTCTTGAAAATCATAAAACAGAAAAACAAGAGTAAAAAGTATAAATTCCATTTTTAGTAAAGCTAGGAGATTCTGTATCCATGAACCACAGTCTGTGACATAGGGCTGGTCAAATGCAATGGAGCAGGATTTCAGGAAGAGCTAAGACAAAGTGACTGTGACCAGGCTATAGATTTTGACGAAGCGAATGGAAAATATAGCTCCAAAGTTGGCACTACAGAGTAAGCATACCCTAAAGGATGAAACCAATAACCCTTTGAAAAGTGGCAAGAGTATTACAAAGCTGGAAGCAAAAGCTTCCTAGACCCTACCTGAGACCACATAGTAGCAGATGAAGCCAAAAAGGAAATGAGCAGGTAGATTGGTAAGGCATTGCTGTAGCCTGCTGGCTGAGAGGAAGCACAGCTAAAATAACTCATAAATACACAAACCTTTATCATGAGATTTAATGGTGAATCACGGCAAATTTATACCATCACAGCAACAGCCTGCCTCCTACCCATACAAACGTCTTTCAAGTATCTGGATTGAAAAGAATTCTCCACATTTGATGAACAGTCACAATAAAAAAGGAACCAGCCCAGGATGCTATAACGTACTACTTGCTACCACAAAGCTATTGCAATAGAAAACGAGAAAAAGAACTGAAAAACAAATGGTGAATGGAGAACACTGACTATTAGTGATTCTAACAGACAACTGAAAAATAAAATGTGATCGAGAACTCAAACAAATTAAAGAAACCGCTGACAAGTTCAAAACAGATGAAGAGGTCAGGGATGATACGGTGAAATGAGAGGAGAAAAGAAACAAATGATACAGCTGGCCAAAGAAGTGAAGTGGGAAAAGCAGCACAGATATGAAGATGACTTTGAAGAAACAAAGCAAAATACACACTGCTGAAAATAGAAAAGGGAATTTGAAGGGCAGGATTATCAAAGCAAATAAAGTAAAAAGGAACTAATATTTTTAAAGGACTAGAGATAAAATGGTAGATTTGGCTGACAAAGAAGACACCACAGATACCTAATAAAATATCGCTGAAGAAAAGAACTAAAAAAATGAAACACAAAGAAATAGTCAAAGATATAATTCCACACAACTTTGAAAAAATAAAAGATGATGAGAATTTATAGATTGAAAGGATCAACCATGTTCCAGGAAAATTTGTTAAAGAGCTGTCAACACTATGCTGTATTTTAGGGGTATTAATAAGCTTCAGAGATAAATAATCATTTGGTCAAGCCGGCCGGAATACCAAGTAACCTCTATAAGATCAAAAGTTTTTTAAGAGTCAGGCTAACCTAAGGTTTCCTTGCAGAAGCATTCAAAGATAGCAGAGAAAATGCCTATGAAGCCCTCAATGAAAGAAAAAAAAGTGTGTGGCCTAAGAATTTTATACACAGCCAAACTGTCAATCAAAATAAAGACAGTATATAAAACGTGTCCAACATTTGAGAACCCATAGAAGTTAGTTCTCATGAGTCATTCTTTTAAAAAACTATTAAAGGAAAGACTGTAGCTGACTAAGAGATGAATGGAGAAAATCTGGCGAAAGAACTTCCAAGTAAACACTGAATCCATTTAGCTTTTGGATTAAATCTAAAATAAATATGGGGAACTTCCCTGGTGGTGCAGTGGTTAAGAATCTGCCTGTCAATGCAGGGAACACGGGTTCGATCCCTGGTCCGGGAAAATCCCACATGCCGCGGAGCAACTAAGACCATGTACCACAACTAATGAGCCAGTGCTCTACAGCCCACAAGCCACAACTACTGAGCCCACGCCCCACAACTACTGAAGCCCGTGAGCCTAGAGCCCGTGCTCTGCAACAAGAGAAGCCACCACAATGAGAAGCCCGCGCACCGCAACAAAGAGTAGCCCCCACTCACGACAACTAGAGAGAAGCCCACGCACAGCAACGAAGACCCAACGCAGACAAAAATAAAATAAACAATTAATTTTTTAAAAACTTTAAAAAGTAAATAAAATAAATATGGAAATTTTGGTTGCAGAAGAAAAAGTATGTTATTGGCCCTGAATATATATATTATAATTAATATAATATTAAGAATAGAGAAGTCAGAAGGATGTATATGTTGTTTTTTTCATCATTTATAGATGAAAATCTCATTTAAACATGATAAATCAAGTAATTGCTCTTTAAGGATATTAAATATACAAAGGTAAAAAGTGTAAGACTATATATATGTGCTTAGTTATATATATACATACATATATAGACATATATGTAATTACATATGCATTATATATCTATCTATATCTATATCTGTATATATTTTAAATGAAATTCATGTGATGGAAGGAAGAGAAAATTGAGAACAGTTTTTTTTTAAATTGAGGTATAGTTGATATACAATATTATATAAGTTACAGGTATACAACAGTTTTTATTGTTCAGAGTGGGAAGTTAAAAATTAGTGTTTCAAGAAATAGAGAATTTAAATAATTAAATAGTTTACTTATAATGGTGCTCACTGGAATAATTAATCATAACACAAACCTGCCCAGATAGTACAAGGAACAGTCGCAAAAACAAAACAAAGAAAATATAGACTGAGAAGTATAAGATTTTTAAAAAATAAAGCAATAGAAACATAAAACATGACACAAAATGTTGTGAATTAAGAGCAGACACATCTGTAACACCAATAAATATGTAGGCTAAGCTCACAATTGAGTAATTAAATAAAACTTAACCATATGCTATATACCAGACATATATCTAAAGCAAAGTGACTCAGAAACTTGAAAGTAGAAGGATGAAAGGAATATTATCAAATGCCAACAAAAAGGAAACAAAAGACCATGATCTTAGTATAAAACAAGGTTGAATTTAGATCAAAAAGCATTAAGCAAGAAAAATAAAGATACTTTGTATGATAATGTATATATTCCACAAGGAAGACCTAGCAGTCATAAGTATTTCTGTACCAACTAAAGTAGCATGGAAAGTTATTAAGCAAAGCTACACAAAATACAGGAAAAATATAGAAATACTTTAGTTATAGGAGGTTTAACAAATAAAATGGACCAAAAGAAAGTAATGATATAAATGGCCTAAATAACATAACAAAGTTATATATATCAAACAGTCCCTAAAAACTGAGAGTACTTCATCCTTTTTTCCATGTCCACAGAAGATTCCCCCAGACTGACTGTTCTTTAGCCCCCACAGAAAACCCAAATAAATTTCCCAAATATTATCCTCTAATCACTCTGAGTCTAAAAAAAATTGATCTGAAATTACATAATATTTAAAATTGATAGTGATTATAACCACATTACCTATGTGGTTATAAGGGATCAGCTAAAGCCATTGCTCAAAGGAAAATTCATGGACATAAGTACTTAATTTAATAAACAAGAAAGATAGGAAATCAAACCACTGTCTTCTACTCATGAAGCTAAAAACAAGAAAAATAAAATTAACCCAAGAAAAATATAAGGAAGAGATGAATGATTAAAGGAGGAAACAATAAATTAGGGGAAAAAAGAACAAATAAACTTTAGGAAAAAAGCAATAAATCATTAGTAAACTAACCAAGATGGATGGATAAATCATTTTCCCGGAAAATGTAAATTCCCAAGCATGACCCCTGATAGAAAGGAAAAGAATCTAAATTAGCAACAAGAAATATAGAACATGGACAAAAAGCAAACCTATCCAAAGAAAGCACCAGGCCCAGAATATCTCACAGATAACTTCCACCAAACCTCTAAGGAAAAGACAGGTCCAATATTATTTACACTCTTGCAGAATAGAAGCTAGCATACATCAATTGTATCCTGAAAAAGAGAGAACAAAAAAAGAAAGTTAAGACCAATATTACTTATGAATATTGGTGAAAAAAAATCCTAATTAAAATATTAGCAAACAAATCCAAGAGCTTACAAAGACAAGAATTGACTATGACCAAGTGGGTTTCTTTTTTAATTGAAGGATAGTTGTTACAATATTATATTAGTTTCAGGTATATAACATAGTGATCAAAATTTTTATAGATTATACTCCATTTAAACTTATCATAAAATAATGGTTATATTCCCTGTGCTGCACATTACATTCTTTTATCTTATTTGTTTTATACCTAATAGTTTGTACCTCTTAATCCCCTTCCCCATCTTGCCCCGATCCTGACCCCTCTCCCCACTAGTAACCACTAGTTTGTTCTCTGTATCTGTGAGTCTGTTTCTGTTTGTTATACTTGTTTGTTTTATTTTTTAGATTCCACATATAATGAAAACATCCAGTATTCGTCTTTATCTGTCTGACTACTTCACTAAGCATAATATCCTCCAGGTCCATCCATGATGTTGCAAATGGCAAATTTGCATTCTTTTTCATGGCTGGGTAATATTCCATTATAAATAAATATATATATAATATTCCATTATATGTGTGTGTATATATATATATACACACACACACACATGCACACACACACACACATATACCACATCTTTATCCATTCTTCTGTTGATAGATACTTAGGTTGCTTCCATATCCTGGCTATTATAAATAATGCTGCTATGAACATTGGGGAGTATGTATCTCTTTGAATTAGTGTTCTTGGTTTTGGGGATATATACCCAGGAGTAGAATTGCTGGATCGTATGAGTAGTTCTATTTTTAGTTTTTTGAGGAAACTCCATACTATTTTCAACAATATAATATACCAATTTATATTCCCAAGTGGGATTTTTTTCTTTTAAAAATGTAAGAATGTTTCAAAATCTAGAACCATATTAATTTAATTTGTATAATATTGTCAAAATTAAGAATCATTTTTATTATCTCAATAGATAACTGAAGAGGCATTTGATAAAATTTGTCTCCATTCTTGATGAAAAACCCATAATAAAATACTTCATTACACACACAGACACACATATACACCCTCACACATACTTAGCAACATATGTCCCCAAAGCTACTAACATACCTACTGGAGAAAAAGTAGAAACAGTGCCATTAATGTCAGCTACAAGAAAAGATACCTTAATCAACAGCATTAGTTAACATTACTCCAGCCCAAGTAGACATTAGCCAGCCCAAGTAGAAGAGAGAAAGAAATAATCATAGAAATTGGAATCAGGAGTTAAGGTTATGATTATATGCAGATGATATATTATATACTGTTAAACACAAAGAATCATGGAAAAAATGTTATAAACAATAAGGAAACTCATTAAGGTGATGGAGTATAAAAATACTACTACTAAAAACCTTCCAATACAAACAGAAATTGGTTAGAAAATATAACTGAAAAGATCCCATTTACAATTGAGAAAAATTTAACAAGAAATGTGCCAAATAAAACATTTTAATGCTACTGAGGAGAATAAAAGATGATTTAAGCAAATGCAAAGAGATACCCTATTTAACCTAAAGATGTCTTAGCTAAACTGAACTAGTGGAATCAAACACTAATAGGTGTTCTGAGAAGACAGGATGATTCTAAATCTCAAATACAAATAAGCACAGCCTGAGAAATTGACAAAGAAAACTAAGAGTGGGGATTAGCTTTTCACATATTTTACAAAATACATTGTAAAGCTACAGAAGTTAAAAAAAATTGATTGACAGATAGATAAAGATAGATATATAGACACAGTACCATACCTGCATAACCAGGAAGCCCAATGGAAGAATGTTTAGAAATAAACCAGACTACATGTGATAGATAACATGTTACCTATCAATGGAAAAAAAAAGATAATTATTAAAAAATGCTACTGAAACAATTGGATACCTTTTTGGAAAAAAATAAAGCTGGATTCCATCCTCAAAACCTACACCAAAAGCAATGTCAGATGACTCAGATATTTAAATATAAAAAAGAAAATCATGAAGGCACTATAAAAAAATGGAAAATTTTTATTAGCCTGTTTTGGGGAAGACCTTTCTATTTTAGACACAAAATGCAAAAACCATAAGTTAAAATATTAATAAATTCTATCTACTATAAAAAATTGCTGCATTGAAGAAAACACCATAAACAAAATAAAAAAGTGACTTACTGAGAAAAATAGTTTGCAAAGGACTTCTTTTCTTAACATATTAAAAATGCTAGTTTACAATTCTGTATTGTACACTTAAAGATTTGTCAAGAGGGTATATCTCATGTTAGGTGTTCTTAACACACACACACACACACACATGCATACACACATGAAAAGAATAGAAAAGAATAGAAGAATAAAAGGAAGCAGGAGGAAACTTTTGGAGGTGATGATTTATTAATTTCATGGTGATGATAGTTTCACAGTTCAGAGGCATAGCTCCAAACTCATCAAATTATATACATTAAATATGGCTAGTTTTTTGTATATCAATTATACCTCAAAAAAGATGGGGTTTTTTTAATAGAATTAAAAGGACAATGAATGAAGTTGGTACTTCCCAAAAAGAAATACTCATGATGGAAACAGTTGAAAAATGCCCAATCCCATTCAAAAGAAGAGAACTGTACATTAAGACTACAGAAACTGCCAGTTTCCCAAAAACCTACCAGATTTCAGATTGACGCGGATCAAAAAGCTTAGTTACATATTGTTGGTGACACTAGGGAAATAAAGTGCCCTCATAGATTTTTGGTGGGACCATGAATTGTTACAATGTTTATTCAGAACAAATTGCCAAATATTTACCAAAATATAATTTGCATGTATCTTCTGACTAAGAAATTCCACCTCTAGGGGTTTACCTTACATTGCACCTGTGTGCAGTTGTGTGTACATGCACTTGTATGAAATGAGGTATGTATAAGAATAGTCATCGCCACGTTGTTAAGAGCAAAAGATTATAAATTGAATGGTGATCAATATAGACTCATTACCACAAAGATCCGGTCAACCTATACAAAGGAATCCTGTATTCTTTATGAGTATGTTTTCTGAGAAAAACAAAGTGATGACAGTACTACAGGGTAAGGCACCACTGCTGTAAAATAATGATAATAGTAATAATGATTATTATATATAAAGTGTATGCTTACATATGGATAAAAAACATCCCTGAAAGCATACCCATGAACCTGATAACAGTGAATGCCTTGGAGAGGGGACTTGAGTGACCTGGGGTCTGTGTTGAGAAGCAGACTTACTTTCTAATGTGCCCCTTTTCTATCTGTTAAATTTCGTATCCTGTATATGTGTTACCTGTTCAAAAGGTTAATCAACTTAATTTAAATCCCAATGCAAATCCTACGGTCTCCTATCTTCACCTTGAGCAAATCATACCCTGCTTTCCCTCTCTGTGGAGCAGGCATGATCACAGTACTCCCTCCCAGGTTGCGATCAGAGCTACGTGAGATAATCATGGGAACGCAGACTGCACAGAGCCTGCCAATTACATGTAATTGTTTAGTAAATGCCCTCCACCTCTTTCCCCTGAGAATTAAAGTAAGTTGCAGTAATTTCACTATTATTGGGCTTTGCTGTGTTTTAAATTTTCTCTGTAATACACAAATGGCTTAAACATACGGCTTCCTTAGGCACAAATTAAGTAAGAGGGAGAGCAGTATACATCACCAGTCAGGCATTCTTTCCCACTGTAAAAGTAACACTGTTTATTTAAGAGCCAAGTCTAGGTGTTAACCAGTCCTTGGCACCACTAGAATAAGGTTGAAGGACTAAAGCTGCCAAACACAATTATGCACTGGCCTTGGGTTTCAGATACCTGGGTTCAAACCCTGCCTCCATCACTCCTGACTGCCACTTGGGGGCCGTTTATCGCTGGAGATGTTTTGTTACTTCTCTGCCCTTCCATAGCATCACTTTAAAATGGGAACAACCACCGCGCAGATGTGCTGTCTGGATTAAAGTCAGTCTGTCTAGAAAAGCACCCGATACATACCAGGCACTCAACAAATATTTTTGGAAGAGTATTAAACAGCTACTATGTGCAAGGACCAAGAAATGGTTCCTACCTTCAGAATCCTTACACATGAATATGGAGGAGGAAACCATGACTCAAATGACTGCAGGCCCAAGCCATTTAGTGGTAGAAAATGAATTGAAGAGGGTAAGCATGACTGATAAAGAGTTATCACCAGTGAACCGGTGGCCACGTGGACTAACTGTAGCCAGAATACCAAGGAAGAGTAAAACCAGCATCAGAGGCCAATACATCAAACTTGTAAGTGGAGGAAAGACTCCTTCCTGCGTGGCGAAGTATAAACTTCTTGATGGTATCACACAATTTGTGTTCTCCACAGCAGCAGACATAGCAGGTGTGCTGTAAACATTAGTGCAGGACCAATACTGTAGGTGCAAATGTTTCTCCAGCATCAGGAGCCTTTCCAGGATCTGCCGTCAGGCTCCCTATCCCAGATGATGGTTTTAAACCTTCCAGTCCGCTTCCCCCCAGTTACCAGTCTTTGTTCAGGACTGGTATTAATGCATTACCAGCCCTGGACAATCCATTAAATGCATGTATTAAATGCCTACCATGTGCGTGGAACACACAGCCAGTGGGTGTTCGGGTGGCCCCGCAGAAGGAACTGCACTTCTGTCCTTGCTTGGCACGTCTGTAATTTCAGTGCACCTTTCCGTGTTCTCCTCTGTAAGGGGTCGACGTAAATAAGGAGGAATGTTTGGGAGCCTTTGGGAATCCCTCAGGCCAGCAGCACTCTCAGCATCATGAACTGGGGAGATGGGGCACCCAAGGGGGGTGAATACCCTCTTAGCATATTTTCCCCTCTCATGCCAGGGAGTTTGTTGGCAGGTTGAAAAATCAAGGCTTCTGCCATATTTTTCTCTGAGTTTGATTCATCTGCGAGGGCATTAACTTTTCATATGCCTCAGCTGAGTGGGATTTTAAAACCCGTGTTAGTGACAGGATATCTAATTTCTCATCCACAGGGCCCACATCTAAACTTAATATGCTTGCTTGTCGGAAGGAATTCCAGACCCTCTCGCAGCAGCCTTGCATGGGACCTAGAGACCCCTGACCAGATGGGGGTGATGGGTTCCATCTCAGCTTTCAACTGAACACCTGCAAGAATTTTTTCTTCTGAGATGACATGTAAAAGTTTTTGGTGTGTCCCGTCTTCCCAGATGACATTCGAGTTTCCATCAGTCCGCATGCTTTCCAAGGCCCATGGTCTGTCATGGAGCGGGGCTTCCCCTGCCCTCGATTAATCAATTTCTCATAGACAATGCAGACAGGCTGCTGGCCCAGGCCAGCAAGGGCTTTCAGCTGAGACCATCTGGAGGGTGACTGGAGAAGGCAGCCAACAGGCCCAGGAATCTGCTAGACACAGAGAGAAGGCTGCCTGGCCAAAAGCAAAGATCAGGAAGACTCAAGGAGGGGGTGGGGGTGGTGGGGTATAGATCCACCTGTTACGTGCACCTGCACTGGCTTGCTGTGGGAAACCGCCAGAGGCTGAAAGCCACCCTGTTGTTCAAGAAAATTGAGCTGTTTGCCCATGGACTTCGAAGACTTTCCTAGCTGAGTGTAGCAGTGTGTCAGAGAAGTGACCAGGCATCCGATTTGATTTGCAATCGAGGAATATACACGAGGCCAACAGGCTGTATTGAGGGGTCTGTTAATGTCCTCTGCTTGGTGAGATAGGCCTGCCTAGCAAAGTCGTTACTGGAGAGGGCTGGATAGGATGAAGTCATCCCTGGGGACAATTGTCTGGGAGGACAGACTACAGAAGCTGCATTTCCACTTGGTGTCCTCCGGGGGCTGCCTGACCTGGGGCTTCAAGCGTCCTTTCAGACCAAGGCTCCAAGGTCAAGGGTGGTCTGCCCTTTTCTTTTGTTCTCATTCTTTCTCTGTCTCCTTTCTACTCACTCTTTCTCCTTCCTTTTCTTCGATGGCTTCTGGCACTCTCTTTGGAGCAGAGCACAAGCTGTACACCCACTGGCCTTGAGAACCTCTCTTAGGGCTACTCACCCATCCCTAACCCTGGCAGAGGAGAGAAAAGGGCAGTGTGTCCAATTTATCACTGTAACAAATACCCAATTTTGTTTTTCTCCATGGGCTCTCCAGATGAATGCTTCTTTTACAATTGGTGTTTGCAACATTTTCTTCCTTAGAGAAAAATGCCGTTTGCAGATGTGAAATTATTCTGATTGCCTAATCGCTGTTGCATTCCTCGGCAATGCAGAGTTAAATGATGCATGAAATCACCTGTCAGCCCCCATTAGATGGGGCTGTGTTTACATACCCAGAGGCGGCCTGTGAATTATTTAAGGAAAGGGGCTCTTGGCTCTGCATCCGGCTAGACACGGTTCAACCCGAGTTACTTTGGAGGTGCCGTTTGTGGCCCCAGCTTCCACTTGGCTGCGGAAACCGTCTGACAGACACTGCGGGCTGCTGCCAGCACCAGCTCTCCTTGAGAACAACTTGAACTTAGCTCCTACAAGGTCCAGATGGCTTGCAAACTACAGAGGAGCTTTGCAGAGTCCCGAAAGCTTCTCCAAAAAAGGAAGTTGGCGATGTTTCAGTCCGGATGGTAGGTTCGCCCTGACACTGTGGACTCAAGGATTATTGTTGGGGTTTCAGAGAGTCCATTTAATAACACCACCAGTCCCCATCTGGATTTGGAACCAATGCGAGAGAGAAAGAGAGAGGAGTAGAGGCAGGTGAAGTTCAAAATAGCACCTGTATTACTGAATGACCTGTCAGAGAACATGGGGGACAATGGCACTGGACATCCTATGAACCCCAGGATGGACGCACACTTCCTCACCCGGTGCAGGAAGCCATAAGCCTCACCCCGTGGGGCAGGATCCTGGCGCCTTTTACCCTGGGGCAGGGAGCAGAGATGAGCCATATTTTCTGTAAGTACCAGGCTCCCAAGAAGCAGCAGCCAGGGACCAATTTTGTGGCCCATACAGTCGGCCCTCCGTGTCAGTGGACTTCTGTTCTAGGTTGGTTGAACCCACGGATATGGAGAGCTGACCGTATACAGCTTTTTTACGTAAAGGACTTCAGCCTCCTCAGATTTTGCTATCCGTGGGGGTCCTGGAGCCAGTGCCGTGTAAATACTGAGGGATTATTGTACCCATCTTTCAGGTAAGTTTCTCCCTCTCCCAGGAGAAGAGAGAGGGTAGAGGCTGTGGCAAAAGACAGAGGCATCTGGAGGGGAGCCTTCGCCTGGGAACGCAGCATTCCTTGCATGTCCTAAGGGGACGGGTCAAGCTGAAGATTTGGAGGAAGGAGATTATATAGAGCTGGAGAGGATCTTGGAAGCCATGAAATGCTTTTATTTGCAGAAGGAAACTGAGGCACAGGCTCACCCATGGTTATACAGCTCGCTAGGAGCAAGGCTAAGTTCCGCATGGCCCCCTCCTGTGGGGGGGCCATCAGTGCAGAACAGCTGATGGATGGCACAGCAGAGGGCTCTTCACCCCAGAACCTCACCATGGAGGCCCATACTGCCTCTTGGTCCATGGGGGTTCCACCCATTGTGGGTCTCAGACCCCAGTCCCACCCCCATCACATCTACCCCCCCCCCAGAATGGGATAGGCGTAGAGGATGCACAGTCATCTTCTATTCGTAGCAAATTATAATTTACTTTATTATCATGAAATTGAGTCAAATAAAGGTCTTTGCTGATGCTTTGTCCTTGAGCTTTTTCAACTCTGAACAGACAGTTGGGAATATAACCAGCTCTTGCCTGAGCCATAGGGCAGCTCCGGGGGAGGCAAAGGAAGGGAGGGGACCTAATCGGTATGTCATTGGGAGGATGCTGTTGCCTCCCAGTTGGATGGGGATCATTGTCACGCCTGCTTCTGCAGATGCTCAGACTTCTAGGCAGCTCTGTGGCTTCTTTCTGTCCTCCGGACACAGTCCCCGCTGCTCTATTTACCTCATTGATAATTCCCGCTGTCAAAATCATATTTCTCGCAGCCACTCACTGTGTTGCTTGATCTGTGCACTGTCTTTTGCTGGTGTCAGGGGCTCAAACCGCAGACTGCTTTGGCTTGGGCTCCCATCGAGCAGCCACGCCCTGTGCTAGAGACCCAGGAAAGGGTCCTTCCCAACGTGCCTTGTGACCATGGGGAGGCGACACCTTTGCCCTCATACTCCCTGAGGGCTCTCGTGCTCTCCCCGCCAGAGAAGGCACTGAAAGCTAAACACCTACTGGCTGAGTTTTATTTCTAGCCCTGCAAGGTAATAAGTTCTCACACACACACACACACACACACACACACACACACACACACCAGATTTCTACTCCCATCAAATCTTGGCACCCCAGAATGACCTACATGTGGGCAAAGGCTTTTTATCTGTCAGAACTCATTGTCAGATGGAAGTTTTCTCTCTCTCTCTCCGCTGCACACACATTATCACAAATGCAGGTACCATTTTCTCTCCTTGCCAGTCCCCTCCCCTAAACCCTCCCCCATCCCCCACACCCCAGGCTCTTGAATGCCCCAGGAGAATGTCTGAGATCAGCATGTAATTGGTGTCCAAAAGGAGGCCCCTGGGGGACAAAAAGGACATTTTCTAGGGCACTCACCCATATATTTTTTTAATATTTAATTGAAGTACAGTTGATTTACCATGTTGTATTAGCAGGTATACAGCAAAGTGATTCAGATTCTTTTTCAGATTCTTTTCCCATATTACAGAACACTGAGTAGAGTTCCCTGTACTACACAGTAGGTCCTTATTGATTATCTGTTTTATATATAGTAGTGTGTATATGTTAATCCCAAACTCCTAATTTATCCCTCCCCACCCATGTTTCCCCTTTGGTAACCATAAGTTTCTTTTCTGTGTCTGAGTCTATTTCTGTTTTGTAAATAAGTTCATTTGTATCAGTTTTTTAGATTCCACATATAAGTGATATCATATGATATTTGTCTTTCTCTGGCTTACTTCACTTAGTACGATAATCTCTAGGTCCATCCATGTTGTTGCACAAGACATGATTTCAATTTTTTTATGGCCACTCACCCATATTTTTAATGGTGCTGTCCTTCCCCATAAGGCCCAGTGTGGGAAAGCCCTCCAGCCATGCCAGAGCCCACCTGCCCTGAGGCTCAGGCTGAACCCCTCTTCTCTCCAGGGCAATGGGGCCTAGGAGCTGGGCCAAGAACGCCTCCTCCCAGCTCTTGAAAGAGCGTCCACGTATGGCTCATTTGAACCCTGCACTAACCTGGAGCCGCAGGCAGGGCACGGAGGTGAAGGCCTCACAGTAGGCAAGTCGGGGAGTGTTTCTCCTTCCCTACTCCTCCACCCCTCGCCTTGGAATCATCATTCACCTTGAAGGCAGAAGGGAAGACGCCTGGTCTGGATTGGCCTGGAAACACCCAGAAATCCAAATAGAACCCACAGAGGCACTTGGATTTCAGGAAAATGAGGGATGTCTGTCTTAAACATTCTCTGCAAAAGTGTGTTCCATGATGGAGCTCACCTAGCTCATTTATAAGGAGACTGAGAGCCTCAGAGGGGGCGTGATTTCCTTGTGACAAAGCAAGGGTAAGAACCACATGCAAAAAAGCCACTCTGAAGGCTTTTTGAGGTAAGAACTTCACCTCCCTGCCCGCCCCACCCACCCAATTAAGCATCTCCCCACCCTCCCGGACACTCTCCCCCTGCGGCCTGGCAATCTCAGGCTTCCCCTGGCTCTAGAGGGGCCCTTGCATCCCACTCCCACCCAACCCCTTCCACCCGCAGCCCCTCACCCGGGCCTACCCACCTTAGAATTCAAGCCTCAGACTCCACCCCTCCTCCCACACCCCCAGCTCCCCCTGTCCCCAGCCATTTAGGGTGACCCTGCTCTATGGGTTTTTTTCTGGTGAGAGTTAGCTCATCTGATGGACTAACACTTTCTGGGAGGCCACAGGTAATAGGTTACTAGGTTTCCATTCCAAGCTGACTTAGTTGCATTTTAAGAACTGAAAGTGAATCCAAGGAACCAGGGCCTTGGCTCAAGAAGTGCTTCTAGAGCTTGCCAGTGGCAGATCAGAATAGTTTTTTAAGGAACCTCCATACTGTTCCCCATAGTGGCTGTATCAATTTACATTCCCACCAACAGTGCAAGAGGGTTCCCTTTTCTCCATACCTGCTCCAGCATTTATGGTTTGTAGATTTTTTGAGGATGGCCATTCTGACTAGTATGAGGTGATACCTCACTGTAGTTCTGATTTGCATTTCTCTAATGATTGATGATGTTGAGCATCCTTCCATGTGTTTGTTGGCAATCTGTATATCTTCTTTGGAGAAATGTCTATTTAGGTCTTCTGCCCATTTTTGGATTGGGTTGTTTGTTTTTTTGATGTTGAGCTGCATGAGCTGCTTGTATATATTGGAGATTAATCCTTTGCAGTTGCTTCATTTGCAAATATTTTCTCCCATTCTGAGGGTTGTCTTTTCGTCCTGTTTATGGTTTCCTTTGCTGTGCAAAAGCTTTTAAGTTTCATTAGGTGCCATTTGTTTATTTTTGTTTTTATTTCCATTTCTCTAGGAGGTGGGTCCAAATGGATCTTGCTGTGATTTATGTCATAGAGTGTTCTGCCTCTGTTTTCCTCTAAGAGTTTTATAGTGTCTGGCCTTACATTTAGGTCTTTAATCCATTTTGAGTTTATTTTTGTGTATGGTGTTACGGAGTGTTCTAATTTCATTCTTGTACATGTAGCTGTCCAGTTTTTCCCAGCACCATTTATTGAAGAGGCTGTCTTTTTTCCATTGTATATTCTTGCCTCCTTTATCAAAGATAAGGTGACCATATGTGCATGGGTTTATCTCTGGGCTTTCTATCCTGTTCCATGGATCGATATTTCTGTTTCTATGCCAGTACCATACTGTCTTGATTACTGTAGATTTGTAGTATAGTCTGAAGTCAGGGAGCCTGATTCCTCCAGATCTCTTTTTCTTTCTCAAGATTGCTTTGGCTATTTGGAGTCTTTTGTGTTTCCATACAAATTGTGAAATTTTTTTGTCCTAGTTCTGTGAAAAATGCCAGTGGTAGTTTGACAGGGATTGCATTGAACCTGTAGATTGCTTTGGGTAATAGAGTCATTTTCACAATGTTGATTCTTCCAATCCAAGAATATGGTATATCTTTCCATCTATTTGTATCATCTTTAATTTCTTTCATCAGTGTCTTATGATTTTCTGCATACAGGTCTTTTGTCTCCATAGGTAGGTTTATTCCTAGATATTTTATTCTTTTTGTTGCAGTGGTAAATGGGAGTGTTTCCTGAATTTCACTTTCAGATTTTTCATCATTAGTGTATAGGTATGCAAGAGATTTCTGTGCATTAATTTTGTATCCTGCTACTTTACCAAATTCATTGATTAGCTCTAGTAGTTTTCTGGTAGCATCTTTAGGATTCTCTATGTACAGTATCATGTCATCGGCAAACAGTGACAGCTTTACTTCTTCTTTTCTGATTTGGATTCCTTTTATTTCTTTTTCTTCTCTGAATGCTGTGGCTAAAACTTCCAAAACTATGTTGAATAATAGTGGTGAGAGTGGGCAACCTTGTCTTGTTCCTGTTCTTAGTGGAAATAGTTTCAGTTGATCACCATTGAAGATGGTGTTGGCTATGGGTTTGTCCTATATGGCCTTTATTATGTTGAGGAAAGTTCCCTCTATGCCTAATTTCTGCAGGGTGTTTATCATAATGGGTGTTGAATTTTGTCAAAAGCTTTCTCTGCATCTATTGAGATGATCATATGGTTTTTCTCCTTCAATTTGTTAATATGGTGCATCACATTGATTTGTGTATATTGAAGTATCCTTGCATTCCTGGGAAAAACCCCACTTGATCATGGTATATGATCCTTTTAATGTGCTGTTGGATTCTGTTTGCTAGTATTTTGTTGAGGATATTTGCATCTATGTTCATTAGTGATATTGGCCAGCAGTTTTCTCTTTTTTTGTGACATCTTTGCCTGCTTTTGGTATCAGGGTGATGGTAGCCTTGTAGAATAAGTCTGGGAGTGTTCCTGCCTCTGCTATATTTTGGAAGAATTTGAGAAGGATAGGTGTTAGCTCTCCTCTCAAGGTTTGATAGAGTTCGCCTGTGAAGACATCTGGTCCTGGGCTTTTGTTTGTTGGAAGATGTTTAATCACAGTTTCAATTTCAGTGCTTGTGATTGGTCTGTTTATATTTTCTATTTCTTCCTGGTTCAGTCTTGGAAGGTTGAGCTTTTCTAAGAATTTGTCCATTTCTTCCAGGTTGTCCATTTTATTGGCATATAGTTGCTTGTAGTAATCTCATGATCCTTTGTATTTCTTCAGTGGCAGTTGGTACTTCTCCTGTTTCATTTTTAATTCTATTGATTTGAGTCTTCTCCCTGTTTTTCTTGATGAGTCTGGCTAGTGGTTTATCAATTTTGTTTATCTTCTCAAAGAACCAGCTTTTAGTTTTATTGATCTTTGTTATTGTTTCCTTCATTTCTTTTTCATTTATTTCTGATCTGATCTTTATGATTTCTTTCCTTTTGCTAACTTTTGGGTTTTTTTGTTCTTCTTTCTCTAATTGCTTTAGGTGTAAGATTAGGTTGTTTAGTTGAGATGTTTCTTGTTTCTTGAGGTAGGATTGTATTGCTATAAACTTCCCTCTTAGAACTGCTTTTGTTGCATCCCATAGGTTTGGGGTCATTGTGTTTTCATTGTCATTTGTTTCTAGGTATTTTTTGATTTCCTCTTCGATTTCTTCAGTGATCTCTTGGTTATTTAGTAACGTTTTGTTTAGCCCCCATGTGTTTGTGTTTTTTACATTTTTTTTCCCGGTAATTGATTTCTGATCTCATAGCATTGTGGTCAGAAAAGATGCTTGATAGGATTTCAATTTTCTTAAATTTACTGAGGCTTGATTTGTGACCCAAGATGTGATCTATCCTGGAGAATGTTCCATGTACACTTGAGAAGAAAGTGTAATCTGCTATTTTGGGATGGAATGTCCTCTAAATATGAATTAAATCTATCTGATCTATTGTGTCATTTAAAACTTGTGTTTCTTTATTAATTTTCTGTTTGGTTGATCTGTCCACTGGTGTAAGTGAGGTGTTAAAGTCCCCCACTATTATTCTGTTACTGTTGATTTCCTCTTTTATAGCTGTTAGCAGTTGCCTTATGTATTGAGGTTCTCCTATGTTGTTATATCTTCTTCTTGGATTGGTTCCTTGATCATTATGTAATGTCCTTCCTTGTCTCTTGTAACATTCTTTATTTTAAAGTCTATCTTCTCTGATATGAGTATTGCTACTCCAGCTTTCTTTTAATTTCCATTTGAATGGAATATCTTTTTCCATCCCCTCACTTTCAGTCTGTATGTGTCCCTAGGTCTGAAGTGGGTCTCTTGTAGACAGCATATATATGGGTCTTGTTTTTGTATCCATTCAGGAACCCTGTCTTTTGGTTGGAGCATTTAATACATTCACCTTTAAGGTAATTATTGATATGTATGTTCCTATTACCATTTTCTTAATTGTTATGGGTTTGTTTTTGTAGGTCCTTTTCTTCTCTTGTGTTTCCCATTTAGAGAAGTTCCTTTAGCATTTGTTGTAGAGCTGGTTTGGTGGTGCTGAAATCTCTTAGCTTTTGCTTGTCTGTAAAGCTTTTGATTTCTCTGTTGAATCTGAATGAGATCCTTGCCAGGTAGAGTAATCTTGGTTGTAGGCTCTTCCCTTTCGTCACTTTAAATATGTCATGCCACTCCCTTCTGGCTTGTAGAGTTTCTGCTGAGAAATCAGCTGTTAACCTTATGGGAGTTCCCTTGTATGTTATTTGTCATTTTTCCCTTGTTGCTTTCAATAATTTTTCTTTGTCTTTAATTTTTGTCAGTTTGATTACTATGTGACTTGGCGTGTTTCTCCTTGGGTTTATCCTTTATGGGACTCTCTGCGCTTCCTGGACTTGAGTGGCTATTTCCTTTCCCATGTTAGGGAAGTTTTCGACTATAATCTCTTCAAATATTTTCTCAGGCCCTTTCTCTCTCTCTTCTCCTTCTGGGAGCCCTATAATGCGAATGTTGTTGCGTTTAATGTTGTCCCAGAGGTCTCTTAGGCTGTCTTCATTTCTTTACATTCTTTTTTCTTTATTCTGTTCCATGGCAGTGAATTCCACCATTCTGTCTTCCAGGTCACTTATCTGTTCTTCTGCCTCAGTTATTCTGCTATTGATTCCTTCTAGTGCAGTTTTCATTTCAGTCATTGTATTGTTCATCTCTGTTTGTTCTTTAATTCTTCTAGGTCTTTGTTAAATATTTCTTGCATCTTCTTGATCTTTGCTGCCATTCTTTTTCTGAGGTCCTGGATCATCTTCACTATCATTATTCTGAATTATTTTTCTGGAAGGTTGCCTATCTCCACTTCATTTCGTTGTTTTTCTGGGGTTTTATCTTGTTCCTTCATCTGGTACATAGCCCTCTGCCTTTTCATCTTGTCTATCTCTCTGTGAATGTGGATTTTTTTCCACAGGCTGTAGGATTATAGTTCTTCTTGCTTCTGCTGTCTCCCCTCTGGTGGATGAGGCTATCTCATATGACAATATTTTTATATTACTTTATAAGTTTACCTGCAAACTCCGGAACTCCACACTCCAGAGGCCCTCCTTTTCACGTTCTGCCTCTCCCCTTCCGCACCATGTATCTTTTTAAATTATAGTTTTATCCAGATATATGCCCAGGGGTAGGATTGCAAGATCATATGGTAGCTCTATTTTTAGTTTTTTAAGGAACCTCCATACTGCTCTAAGTTTGGATTTTTTAAAACTTTCCGTCAAAAGCATTCTAGGCTGATACAGTGATTCAAAAGTAAGTTTAACTGAATACAAATTAGCAGGCATTGCAATCATTGTCATAGCACAAAGAATCTCAAAAGTCTGCTCCTGACATTGAAATCAGTCTTTTGAATGGGATGGAGGAAAAGGGCGGAAGTCTTGATGGTTCCCCCTCTGAGGGTCTCTGAAAGTGGTATTCCTTAGTGTTTCTAGCTTCTTTGGAACTCATACTTGGCTCTGCTGTCTCCAACACAGCCTACATCCCTGAGTCTTTCTGAAATTTATTAGTCCATGATGAAGAGGAACAGATTCTCTCTTTTACCTACTTTTTGTAACCATAGAAACTAAATCGGTGCCTGGCACTTTGTAGATGCTCATTAAATGTCCACTAAACCAGTAGGTGAAGCTGAGGACATTTAAATGTTGAGAATAGCAGTGTGTGGTGTTTTTAAAAATAAAAGTGAGAAATGGCCTGATCTTATGGAACACATATGGGACAGACCATACTCAGTGAAGCATGCCCATTTTGGATTAAGAAATATGATTATCATTTGCCAGCTCTGATTCCTGCTTCTGGGCTGATAAGATGTGTCCAAAGATTCATTTTCACTCATTCGCAGACACCAAAGCAGAAGGGGTTTTTAAAGAATGCAGGAGCTGAAGTAACAGTCATTAGTAGCTAGAAATAGGCAACTGATTGCTAAGTCAAGATGAAATGCTTCAATAAAAAAGACCTTCATGCCTGAGGCATACTCTGCCTTCTTTGCTGAAGTCGTGGTGGACTTTTTTTTAAATAATGGCAACATAGTTTGCCTATTCTTCATGTTTTCTAATCTTCCACTGAGGAAAGATTGGAGGAGCTAAATAAATTAGTTATCAGATAATTAATTTACACAAACAAAACTAATATTGGCCCTTAGTCATTTCTGTTAGGCATGCCATCTATCCAAACAGAGATGGAGCTGGGCAAGAAAGGCCAGTGTCAAGGCCTCTTTGGATCATGTCTCCGTCTGACTTCTGATGCCATCTGTCTGAAATGATTTCTAAAAACATCAAAACTCCCTGGTCCTGCCCAGCACCTTTCCCCCACCTTGCACTGCTCAGCACTGGGAAGCGTTCTGGATCCACCTGACAGATGGGCAGAATGGTGACCCAGGGGCCTGATTGCTGGTCCTATTCCTTCCTTGCAGACACAGCTTTGCATTTGTCAAGTCAGAGGAGTCTCTCATGTTTTAGAAATAGAAATCTTAGTTTAGCAACCAGAGCTATCGCTGTAGAGATGAGGGAAGTGAAGTCCAGAGAGGTTAAGTAGCTTATCCAAGGTCAACACAGCAAAACAGTGAAGCTGAGGCTGGCATTTCTCTTGGACCTCAGACCAGTGTTCTTCCTACTGTCCTTCTGTGGCTTCAGTTTGTAAAGGGAGGATTGCTTCTCCCCACTCCTCTCATACCCCATGGCTCTTGCAGTGAATTATGTCTACTGTCCTCATAATATTCCTCATTTCAAAGAAAACCCACTCTATGGTATAGTGCTTTCCACTTTTCCTGCTGTTTGGAAGGATGTTTTACCTGCCTGTCAGTGCTGAGCTCTGAGCTCCTTAGAGAAGGGCATTTGGTTGTTGTGAGCCATCCAGGCAGAACTGGCCGAGCTGGCCACGTGGTTTCTCCGCATCACTTGGCTGTCAGATAAGGGCCACCTGCTTATTGATTGGCACAGTGTAACTTGGGTCCAACATGCTCCCTGATGACACAGAACTTCAGGGAATTGATGTTGCTCTTCCTCAGGAACAAAAGGTACCAGAAGTTAGATGGAACTGAACAGTCAAGAAAACAAAAGTATATACCTCCCATCTCCCCATTCCCAACCCAGGAGCTGTGATCTGCCAATAGAGGATAAGTCCAACCAAGCCCCTGGGACAAAGAGAGAAAATGCTGAGCAACCAGACATCAACAGTCATTGGGCCAAAATAAACCTTGAGATGGCTGAGAATCTGATTATCTGGATCAATTTCTCTTTTTTCTCCTTTATCCTCTTAGGACTGAACTAAACGTTCCCTTTAATGCAAACAGTATTAAGTGCCTTGTATCTAAAAAGCATGTTGGTAGGCACTGGTTGAGGATAAGAGATGAACCTTAGATTTGATAGACAGAGCTTGGGCATTGGAGACAGGAAGACTTGGGTAAGAATCCTGGCTTTGCCACTTAATAGCTGTGTGTCCTTGGATAAATGACTTAACCTTTCTGAGCCTTAATTTCAATATCTTTGTTAAATAAATTTTAAGACTGAGAAAAGTATCAGATAATTGATTTAAAATACCTAGGACAGTATTGATCATAACATAGATGTTCTGAAAATGTTTGTCATTATAATTTATATAAGCTCCTGGGAGCCCACTTTTGATCTTTTGGTAGGTCTGTACTCTTAGCATTTCTCCGGAAACCATGAAAAAAATTTCAGAGACAGAATTATTAGCTGATGTCACAGTGGACCATGCTATGGAATCAAACTCAGGTATCACAAATTTGCCTGACATAATATTGGTAGAATATACCCTAAGAATTTTTAAGCACATGGTGAATGGTGTAGATGGAATTTCTGCATTCTTTAAAAGGGTTGGATTCTAGGATGCCCTACCTCTAAGGTTTATTGATTCTTATTATTTGTGGCTTCATCAGTTTTGACAAATGCATTTTTTTTCAGAGCCCTGTGTATCAGTCAGCTAGAGCCACAATTTTTCTGCATAGCAAATCACTCCAAACTCAGTGGCATACAACAATAAACATGCGTTTCTCGCTCATGAGTCTGTAGGTCAGCTGAGTTTTGACTGTCTAGCTATGGGTTGGGTCCCTTCTGCTCTAGATGTCTCTCACCTTCCTTGGAACAACAACTATCTGATGCAGGAGGGCCAGGGAAGGGGGTAAGCATCACCATCCAGGTGCATTGAAAGCCTCTGCTCACATCACATTCAATAACATCCCATTAGCCAGGCAAGTCACATGGCTAAGCCCCAAAGTCAAGAAGCAGACTTTCCACCCACCATGAGGCCAGAACAAGGATCTGGGTGTCTATTAATTCTGGGGAGGAGTCAAGAATTGGGGATCAATGAAACATTTTTCTACACCTCTGATGCTGTAAACTATTGCTAGAACGTTATCCCCTTTCTGGTCATTTAAGGAGATTGTCCTTTGGATCTAGCTGTAACCTCTGACGAGTGATCTACCTCTTGGTACGTTGTGGGCCAACATAAGAGGATAGGTCTTCTTCTTTAGTAGACAGGTCCTTTTAAGATTCAATGGTGTGATAAAGCAACTAAACAGAGCAGAGGAAAAAACAATCATGGAGATGTCCTCTGTCAGTTTTTAAATCCAGTCCACATCAGAACAGACTGGAACCTTTACCAACTAATGTCAAGTCAGGGGTCTAACTGAATTGAAATATTGGCTTTCCTCCAATTCCCAGTGATTTTCTGGCCATTTCTTAAAAAGCAGCAATGTAACTGATACTTCTGGTTTCACATAGCACACTAGATCAAAAGCATAGATTACTTTGAAAATCTGATCATTTTTCTAGGAATAACTCTCCTTAACTATCAGTAAGTAATAAATACTCAAACTACTGTGAATCGTTGAGTTGAGTTTAGAGGACAAAAGGTGGGGCTCTAGCTGAGACTATTAACAAGAATGTGGATGAAATTCCTCCTTATCCTGTCATCTAACAGAATACAGGTCTTCAGAGAATGACCCTTTTTCCTGGTGTGATATATTCAACCACTGCCTAAGGGCAGGGAGCTTAAGATTGCTTCTCACTATCAGTTCTTCTCTGGGAAACCAAGAAATATCCAGGGGAGAATGGTCTTCCTGCTTGGCTGCTCCTCTGAGACTCTTACTGGGTGACAGAGCACCCCAGGGTTTAGAAGCCTGATCTCTGGGATATGTGGCTGGGTTCAAGTTCAGATCCACCACTGGGTAGCTGTGTGACCTTGGGAAGGTGGTTTAATCTCTGTGCTGTCACTGATGCTGCTCACAGATGGTCCTCTCCCCTCTCTTCCTGGCACCCAGAAGACTGGACCCCCTGGTTCCTTTGTGGTTGGGTGGTGACTCGTCCTGTCCAAAGAAATGTGATATTATTATAGTAACGTCTGGGCTATAACATGCAACAACTCATGCAAGAGTCTCCAGAATTCTCTCTTGTCTCTCTAACACAATGAGCAACAACATTCAAGATGGTGGCTACTCCGTCAGCCTCGGTCCCAGGGTAACTACAATGAACAGAGTCCTCCTGGTGATCTCCGATAGACTTGTAGCATGAGAGAAAAATAAACTTGGTTACATTAAACCATTGTGATTTCGAGGGTTATTTGTTACCACAGCTTAACTTAGTCTACCCTGATTGATACACCTCACTAAATCTCAGCTTCTTTATCTGAAAATGGGGATAATAGTGGAATCTAGGCTATGAAGTAATCATGGGAATTAAATAGGATAATATATCTATAGTACTTAGAATCGTACCTACATAATACATTCTTAATATATTTTGGCTATTATATATTATCATTATTATTATGTTATATCTTATGCTAACTTTGTCTCTAACAAGTTACCTATTTCTTTCAAATAAGTTGTTAGTCATGTGATTTGAGAAACTTACTCACAAATTGCTATACTAGTACATTAGACTAGGTGAACTCCAGCTTTAAATGTCTAGACTTAAAATTATATGACTCTACTCTGGAAGCACTCAGAGAATCCATCCTGGTGTTTCAAATACATTCTGTTGCTTAGGGGAACAAAATATGTGATAAAACTAAGCATTATCTTCTTCCCTTTTCCAGTTGCCCTTCCCTACCACTCAACAAACAAAAAGATCTATGTCCTTTTTACAGTTTGTTCTGTATCCCATTCCGAAGATTTCTGCCCAGGAAATTGCATCTGGCTTGTAAATTCTCAGCTACAGATTGGTTTCCCAGTTTAGGCACCTACCTCCTTGGTAGTCCATCTCCTCTCTCTGTTCTGTTTTCAGTCTATGTACACAGTATCTTGTCTCGTCAATACAATTTCACCCGGCTCCAAGCCGTAGCCCACCATGGTCTTTCTCATGATAGTGTGGTCTTCTCTAGTCCAAAAGGAGAGGATCCTGTTCTTTTTTTTCTTCGGTACGCGGGCCTCTCACTGTTGTGGCCTCTCCCATTGCGGATCACAGGCTCCGGACGCGCAGGCTCAGCGGCCATGGCTCACGGGCCCAGCCGCTCTGCGGCATGTGGGATCTTCCCAGACCGGGGCACGAACCCGTGTCCCCTGCATCAGCAGGTGGACTCTCAACCACTGCACCACCAGGGAAGCCCGAGGATCCTGTTCCTGTTCCATCTTAGTCCTGGCTAAAGTCCTGGCTAAAGATGACCCCCCTCATGCCACCACGTGACACTTGTCCTCCAACTTCTCCAGATCAGCACTTTCCATATCTTGATTTATACTCTTTTATTTTTTCCCCTGTGTGACTCTGGCTGAATCCTTCTCTGGTCCCAGAGGCAGCCCCGCCTATACTTCTAACAGCAGTATGTTAATATGTTAGGTTAAACTATAGGAAATTGCCATTTTTAGATTGAATGTGGCAACTTCATATGGTTCAACCTATATATAAACCCAATTTAGGAAAGAGGAGGAATTTTGTCACATACATATTGAATTGCATGTTGGATCCAATCCTATCAAGAATTTCTTTCTCCTTACTTGCTGAACTGGGAGCAAGTGGTTGTTCTTACAGACCGTGCTTTATGCTGTTATATATAACCCCCTGGCCTCCCTCTCCCCAGCACTTGGCCCATAGCAGATCCTGCTACTAAGTTTACTGGCTGAGGCAGAGGCTTTTCCTAATATCTCTTATTGGCATCCATGTGCCCACATTTTGGCTGTTTATAAAGGTACTGTTTACTATTACTTTGTGAGATACAATAACACTTCTTTGCTTTCCTCTCTTTCAGATTGAAGACATCATTACAAAGATGCAAGATGACAAGACAGGTGGTGTGCCTATCAGAACAGTCAAGAGCTTTCTCTCCAAGATCCCCAGTGTTGTCACAGGTAAATATTCTCCTTACAAGATGTTGATGGCAACAAGGAAGTGTTGCTGAAGTGTTGTGTAGGTTTGACTGTGACCTGGGAGGTGTCTAATAGTTCGTGAATAGCAAAGATGATATGTTCACTGTGCTTCTTATATAAAGTCAAGCTCTGATCCTGGTTTCTAGGAAGAAGCTACTGTTTGCCAGTCATTAAGAATGGTCTAACCATGACCAGCCTATGGTTGAGGCTTCTGGAAAGAAATAAACTCAATAATAAACTGGCTAGCCCATCAGCCATTTGGCCTATGGGGTGTACACAAGTGCAGAAATATTAAAGAAATTATTTTAGTTTTAAACAAGCTTTAAAAAAAGTCTTATGGGGCTTCACTGGTGGCGCAGTGGTTGAGAGTCCGCCTGCTGATGCAGGGGACACGGGTTCGTGCCCCGGTCTGGGAAAATCCCACATGCCGCGGAGCGGCTGGGCCCGTCAACCATGGCCACTGAGCCTGCGCGTCTGGAGCCTGTGCTCCGCAACGCAAGAGGCCACAACAGTGAGAGGCCCATGTACCGCCAAAAAAAAAAAAAAAGTCTTATATTCAAATTCTACAAAATGCTTTAAAGTGTTTTAACTCATTGTACTTGAACTCTTGAAAGAAGTGGTTTTAAAATGTTTTTCTGCATTACTTTGGGGTTTTTGTGTGTTTTCTGTGCTCAAATATCTCTTTAAAAATTGTTAATTGTGAAATCTATCAAACACATTGGTATAGTTTCAAGAAGAATAGAACAGGTCACATGTACCACCATGCCGCTTCATAAAGAACACATCCTCAGTACCTTAGATCCTCTAGGGAACGTAGTGGATGGCATCTACCTCCTCTTCTACCAGAGGAACCACTATCTACTTTTATATTAAGCAAATTGTTGCTTTTCCTCACAATCTTTCCACATAGATGTGTATCCTTTACTATCCAAACCAATAACCAAATAAATTAAGATAAAATTTTAGATGATTCCCTAACTATCAAAATCTAGCTATTTGCTTTCCCATTTGGGGGAAACAAAAGGACTAAGTTTCTACTGCACACCAATAGAATGGCTAAAATAAAAATGCTGACAATACCAAGTGTCAGTGAGGTTATGGAGCAACTGGAACTTTCATATGCTGTTGGTGGGAAGGTAAAATGATGCAGCTACTCTGGAAGTTTCTTACAAAGTTAAACATATCCTTACCATGTGACCCAGCAATCCCACTCCTAGGTACTTATCCAAGAGAAATGAAAACTTACCTTCAGACAAAAACTTGTCAATATTCGTAGAAACTTTATTCATCATCTCTAAAGACTGGAAACAACCCAGATGTCCTTCAGTGGGTGAATGAATAAACAGACTGTGGTACATCCATATCCAGCAATAAAAAGGAGAGAACTATTGATGTATGTACCAACTTGGATTAATCTCGAAGTCATTTGTCTGAATGAAAAAAAATCCATCTCAGAAGGTTAGATACTATATGAATCCATTTGTAGGACATTCTAAAAAATAAATAAACCAAAACAAAATAACTATAGTGATAGAGAATGGATCAATAGTTGCCAGGGATTGGGAGTTGGGGGAGTTTTGTAGTGACATAACAGTTCTGTATTCTGATTGGGTTAGTGGTGGTGACATGAATCTATACATAGGTCAAGATTCATAGAACAGCACACCAAAAAAAAAAAAAAAAGAGTCAGTATACTATATGTTACTTTAAAAAATAAATGTACTCAGTTGAGATACCCATAAGTATCCCAACTTATTATTCAGACTGTCACTGTCTGAACTCAAGTACCAAGTAGATTTGGATAATGAAAGATGCTTGCATTCTTAGTATTCTCTCATTCTGAAATTTATATAAATGGAATTATACCCTAATATTGGCTAGTATATATTATACTTTTTCACTCATTTCTGGATTTTGCTTGATAAAATGTTGTTCAGGATTTTGTATCTATTTTCATGGGCAAGATTGGTCTGTTGGTTTTCTTATTTACCCTGCTTGCTGGTTTTGGTACCAAATTTATGCTAGTTTCAGTACCAAATTTATGCTAGTTTCATAAGATGAACAATGGCATATATCTCTTTCATTGACATTGTGGTGTTCTCTGAAAAATAATTTTACCTTTAGTCTAGCTTTCAGGTGTTTATTTCAATTATCCTATTTTTATTTATTAAAGTTCCATCTGGTTCTTCTTTCAGTATACCTGGTCATTCACTCAACAAATATTTACTGGGTATTTACCATTTTCTAAGCATTGTTGGGCACTGGGGATTCAGAAGTAAATGAAACAGGTCAGAATTTCTGCTCTCATGGAATTTAGATTCTAGTAGCGGAGATAAAATAAATAAGGAAAATTTGCAGAATTTCCACAGTGATAAAGACCAATGAAGAAAATAAGTATGAAAAGGGGATAGGAGTGTTAAAATTTTGGAACTAGTGGCCAAGCAAGAACTTCCTGAGAAGGTAACATTTGAGTAAAGATGGACGGAGATGAGGGGTTACATTATGTGGATATTGAGGGAACAAACATTCCCGAAAGCCAGTGCAAAACTCCAAGGCAGGCATGTTCCTGGTGTTTTGAGGAACTAAGAAGAGGGAACTAGAATAGAGTGAAGAAAAGAAAGGATAATAGAGATGAAGTCAGAGTGATAATGGTGAGCTAGATCGTGTAGCGTCTTGGTCATTATAAGGCCCCCGGAGGACTTTGAGCATGGGGTGACATGCTCTGACTTATATTTCAACAGGATCACTCTATTGCCTTGTATGTACTCTGGGGAGTTGGGAGGTTAAGCACCAGATAGGAGGCTATTGTAAAAATGGTGACTCAGACTAGGCTGTCAGCATTAGAGATATGTGAAGTGGTCAGATTCCAATTCAAGCTTAAAGGCAGAATAGTATTTGCGGATAGATCTGATGTAGAATATGAGAGAAAGAAAGGAATTGATGATGACTCCACACTTTCAGGCTTGAGTGACTAGAAGAAAAGAGTTGCGGGCTTCCCTGGTGGCGCAGTGTTTGAGAGTCTGCCTGCCAATGCAGGGGATCCGGGTTCGTGCCCCGGTCCGGGAAGATCCCACATGCCGCGGAGCGGCCGGGCCCGTGAGCCATGGCCGCTGAGCCTGCACGTCCGGAGCCTGTGCTCCACAACAGTGAGAGGCCCGTGAACTGCAAAAAAAAAAAAAAAAAAGAACAGAGTTGCCATTAAGTTCAATGACAAAGACTGTGAATGGGGCAGGGGGGTTGTTTGTTTAGCTGAAGTATAAGAAATGAAAAAATTTATTTTCATTTTTATTTTTTAATTGAAGTACAGTTGATTTACAATGTTGTGTTAGCTTCAGGTGTACAGCAAAGTGATTCAGTTATACATATATATGTATATTATTTTATTATTATTACAAAATATTGAGTTATTACAAAATATTGAGTTCCCTATGCTATACAGTAGGTCCTTGTTGGTTATTTATTTTATATACAGTAGTGTGTATATGTTAATCTCAAACTCCTAATTTATCTCTCCCTGCCCTTTCCCCTTTAGTAACCATAAGTTTGTTTTCTATGTCTGTGGGTCTATTTCTGTTTTGTAAATAAGTTCATTTGTATCATTTTTTTTTTAGATTCCACATGTAAGCAATATTATATGATATTTGTCTTTGTCTGGCTTACTTCACTTTGTATGATAATCACTGGGTCCATCCATGATGCTGCAAATGACTATTTCATTCTTTTTTATGGCTGAGTAATATTCCATTGTATATGTGTGTGTGTGTGTGTGTGTGTATATATATATATATATATATATATATATATATATATATATATATATATATACCATATCTTCTTTATCCATTCATCTGTCAGTGGACACTTAGGTTGCTTCCATGTCTTGACAGTTGTAAATAGTGCTGCAGTGAGTATTGGGGTGTATGTATCTTTTTGAGTTATAGTTTTATCCAGATATATGCCCAGGAGTAGGATTGCAGGATCATATGGTAACTCTATTTTTAGTTTTTTAAGGAACCTCCATACTGTTCTCCATAGTGGCTGCACCAATTTACATTCCCACCAGCAGTATAGGAGGGTTCCTTTTACTCCACACCCTATCTAGCATTTATTATTTGTAGACTTTTTGATGATGGCCATTCTGCCCAGTGTGAGGTGATTCCTCATTGTAGTTTTGAATTTCATTTTTCTAATAATTAGTGATGTTGAGCATCTTTTCATGTGCCTCGTGGCCATATGTATGTCTTCTTTGGAGAAACGCCTATTCAGATTTTCTGCACATTTTTTGATTGGGTTGTTTCTTTTTTTGATATTGAGTGGTATGAGCTGTTTGTGTATTTTGGAAATTAATCCCTTGTCAGTTGCATCATTTGCAAATATTTTCTCCATTCAGTAGGTTGTCTTTTCGTTTTGTTTTATGGTTTCCTTTGCTGTGCAAAAGCATTTAAGTTTAATTAGGTACCATTTGTTTATTTTTGTTTTTATTTCCATCATTCTAGGAGATGGATCCAAAAAGATATTGCTGCAGTTTACATCAGAGAGTGTTCTGCCTTTGTTTTCTTCTAGTAGTTTTACAATATCTGGTCTTACATTTAGGTCTTTAATCCATTTTGAGTTTATTTTTGTATATGGTGTTAGAGAACGTCCTAATTTCACTCTTTTACATGTAGCTGTTCAGTTTTCCCAGCACCACTTATTGAAGAAACTGTCTTTTCTTCATTGTATATCCTTGCCTGCTTTGTTGTAGATTAATTGACCATAAGTGCATGGGCTTATTTCTGGGCTTTCTAACCTGCTCCATCTATATATCTGTTTTTGCAAAAACTTAATTTTTAGACATGTCAAATTTTAGGGACCTATTATACATTCAACTGGAAATAACAAGTAGGCACTTGGGTTTGTGGATCTAGATTTTTCAGGGAGAGTCTGAGCTGGGACATAAGTCATCAGCGTATGGATGGTATTTAAAGCCATGGAATTAATGAGCTCACCAAGGGAGTGAGTGTAGGTAGAAAACATAGTCCAGGTCCAAGTCCTAAAACTTGGGATACTCTAGTATATAGAGGACATGGAGAAAAGAAGAAGTCAGCAAAACAAAGTGAGAAAGAGTAGCTGGAGACAAGGAATATCAGGAGGATATATGGTTTCTTGGAAGCCACATTTTCTAGAAAGTATTTCTAGGAAGAGTAGAGTTGATCTACTATATCAAATGTAACTGATAGTCAGGTAAGATAAGGACTGAGAATCGACCACTGAATTTAGCAACATTGACTTCACTGCTGACCTTGATAAGTTCGTGTTCTGTGAAGCACTGAGAGCAAAAAGCCTTACTGGAGTGGGTTCAAGTCAGAATGGGAGGAGAGTGAGTTGAGGTAGTGAATATTATTAGCCTTCGTAGGAGTTTTCCTTAAAAGAAAGAAGTGCAGTAGTATCTAAATGGGTAAATGAGATTAGAATATGTAGGTTTTTTAATTAATATGAAAGTCACAGTATGTTTGTATGATGATGAGACTGATTCAGTAAAGAGGAAAAAATGGTGCAGGAGAAAGAGGGAAAATTCAAGGACTGATTTCGACAAGGAGGTAAGGGATTGAATCTGATGCACAGGTACA
The DNA here is from genome assembly GCF_039906515.1 of Pseudorca crassidens. Taxonomy (NCBI): domain Eukaryota; kingdom Metazoa; phylum Chordata; class Mammalia; order Artiodactyla; family Delphinidae; genus Pseudorca; species Pseudorca crassidens. The sequence continues at coordinate 30,575,613 of NC_090296.1, read as the reverse complement.
TGGGTAGGTTTAGCTTGAAACATGTACAGTGTATTCATAGGAAGAGGAGGGAAGCACAGTAAATGCACAGAGGTACAAATAAGCATAAAGGGGTGGTGGGAGCTTGTAGAAGTTTTCTTCTAATTGTTTAAATTTTCTTAGTAATATGGGCAGCAAAGACAGTAGAGATGTTAAAGGACTGGGAAGAGATTAGAAGCTATGAATTAGTCATTTAGGAGAGTAAAGAGATTGGACTAGGGAAACAGAGTTTTGACTTCTAGGTAGCTTAAAGACCCTCTTGGTTATTATTAATATTTATGAATTTAAAGAGAGGCAAATCTTTCTCCAGCCGCATTTAGCTTCCTTGATTTCAGGCATGTATCAGGTAGAAAATTAGACTTCATTAAAAGTCCTTAAAAGGCTAAAGCAAGTATAAGAGTGTTATAAATCAAAAGAGAGGCAAGAGAATAACTAAAATGATTGACCATTAAGTTTTTTATTAAACATTAACTCACTGTATTTTTTTAATTAATTAATTAATTTTGGGCTGCATTGGGTCTTCATTGCTGCATGCAGGCTTTCTCTAGTTGCGGCGAGTGGGGGCTACTCTTCGTTGTGGTGCGTGAGCTTCTCATTGAGGTGGCTTCTCTTGTTGCTAAGCATGGGCTCTAGGTGTGCAGGCTTCAGTAGCTGTGGCTCACAGGCTCAGTAGCTGTGGCGCACGGGCTTAGTTGCTCCGAGGTATGTGGGATCTTCCCGAACCCGGGCTCGAACCCATGTCCCCTGCATTGGCAGGCAGATTCTTAACCACTGCACCACCAGGGAAGTCCTGACCATTAAATTTTTTTTTAACATCTTTATTGGGGTATAATTGCTTTACAATGGTGTGTTAGTTTCTGCTTTATAACAAAGTGAATCAGTTATACATATACATATGTTCCCATATCTCTTCCCTCTTGCGTCTCCCTCCCTCCTGACCATTAAATTTTAACTGACTAAGGAGGGAAGCGAGAACATGAGATGGTAAAGAACAGTGAAGAGTAATGATTACAATAAATTTGTAGGTTCCAGTGACAAAGGAATTTCGGAACTGGAGGTGAGAGAAAGAGGGCTGGAAATATATGAGGTGGTGATTAGATAGTGGATGTTTGAAATTGAGATTGTAGAGGAGTTGCAATATATTGGTGGTGTCAAGATGGAAGGTATGACTATGGGAATAAGTGACTGAGATAGAATGGAGGTCAAGGAACTCTAAGAGGTCATGATTTTGGAAGATTGAGCTCTCTGGATATTGAAATCACTACTGGGGAGTGTTAGAGAGGGTGCTTGTGAGTCCTTATGGAATGAGAGGCTGGGACCCAGGTATCACTACGTGACTTTCACAGCAAGGGGTACAGGTGGTCTAACCCGATGTCATGGGAGTCGAAGCTGAGTGTTCTTTAGAGAAGAGAGAGGGATTGGAGACAGTCTGAATGAAGCCATGAGAAACAAAGAGGTTGCTTACCTGCCCTCAAACCCTGAGGGGTATAAGGCATGGGGCAGGGAGGATAGGCACCACCTAAGAGGGCTACAGGGAAGCAGTCCTATTTGGTAAGAACGAGAAGATAAAGGGAGGGCTTCCCTGGTGGCACAGTGGTTGAGAGTCCGCCTGCCGATGCAGGGGACACAGGTTCGTGCCCCGGTCCGGGAAGATCCCACATGCCGCGGAGCGGCTGGGCCCGTGGGCCATGGCCGCTGAGCCTGCGCGTCCGGAGCCTGTGCTCCGCAATGGGAGAGGCCACAACAGTGAGAGGCCTGTGTACCGCAAAAAAAAAAAAAAAAAGAAGAAGATAAAGGGAATATTAACTGAAAACGTTGAGGATATTAAAAAAAAGTCTTACTTATGATTGACCATGTGTTCCAGAGAGCAGGTAAAAGCATTGCAGGAAATGGTGAGTATATGACCTGGGTGATAAACCCACATGATTTCTCTGTACCACGCGCTAGGGTAGGCACAGGAGACATGATGCTGAGTAGAAACCTGATCTCTGCTTTTCAAAAGCTACTAATGTAGTGAGAGAAACAGATACAGGTAGACCAATAGTTATATGAGCTATGCACTATACTAGAAGAATAAACAAAGCCCAGAGGAGAGAATCATGAGTTTTTCTTGAGTATATCTAGAATATTTCTCTGAGGATGTGTATCAGTTATCTACTGCTATATAACCAACTACCACAAACCATAATGATTGTTTTCATTTTTCACGATCATGACTCCATGAATTAGCAATTGGGGCAGTTGTTCTGCTGGTCTCACCCATATGGCCCTAGTCATCCGATGGTTCATCTGAGGCTAGAGGGTCTATGATGGCCTCACTCACTTGCTTGGCTGTGGTGCCTACTCTTCGCTGAGGCTTCAGTTCTCCTCCACATCTCCTTGTATCCCCCAGTAGGCTAGACTGGACTGCTTCACAGCCTGTTGGTTTCAGAGTTCCAAGAGACAGAGGATGAAAACAGAAAGGCTTCTTAAGGCCCAGCCTCTAGAACTCATACAATGTCAAGTCCACCACAATCTATTCTTCAAAGAAAGTCACAAGACCAGCCTAGATTGAAGAGGATGGAGAAACCAACTCCATCTCCTGGTGTAGGAGTAGCAGTGTCACATTGACAATAGGGAGACATGATTCATTGGAGGCCAATATTCTAATGATCTACCACAGGAAATAATTTTAGAACTAGGCCTTACTCATGAGGAGGAAATGGAGGAAGGTCATTTCAAGTGGAGAAAATAGAATTTCCAGAGGCTCAAATACAGGAAACCTATGCCAGGTTTCAGCAGGGACGAGCTTGTTTATGTGGCTGGAGTTTAAGATACGGCAATATATGTGTTTGAGGAGAGGAACACACTGGCAGAGCAGCCACAAGAATTAAAAGGATATGAAGTTTAGACTTCCCAGAACTACTGCTGCCAGTGTCTGTCCCTGAAGTGAGCCACAGCCACCCCCCACCTCCACAGAGGATCCTACAATACTAGCAGATCTTCAAAAACATGCTTATTTCTCATGTGAAAAGCAGTATGCCACTTTAAGAATCCCTGGAGCCCTGTGGAGAGGCCAGTGGCGAGGAGCTGAGGTGGCACTCCTTTCCGTGTGGTAGCTGTGCTTTCAGGGGACTACGGCTTCCGTGAGAGACCCTGATCCCCAACCACCGCCGGATGTGGACCCACAAGTGTTTTTGGCAACAAGGAATGAAATCCAAAGCTGACGGCTAACAGCCTATGGGACAGCAAGACACAAGCGAGGCACCTGCTGTATACCCTTCAAGTTCTGTCCCTCTCATCCTTACAGCTGTGGATTCCACACAAAAAGTGATTAACAGAGTTTCACCCATTGTTGGAGCCCGTCGGGCTGTCCAGCACCCCGCCTCTCCACCAGTGTGTGACGCATTCCTTCCACAACTACCTACGTGAAAGCATCCCTCTGTGATGAGGACAGGGTGGTGGTCCACACAGAGTCCAGCAGCAAGAGGGAAGACCGTGTGGCTGACAGGGTCTTGGTGCTCCAGCTGGGTGTCAGGCCTGAGCCTCTGATGTGGGAGCTGAGTTCAGGACATTGGACCAACAGAGACCTCCCAGCCCCACGTAATATCATTTGGTGAGGGCTCTCCCAGAGATCTACGTTTCAACGCTAAGACCCAGCTCCACTCAATCACCAGCAAGCTCCAGTGCTGGACACCCCATGCCAAACAACTAGCAAGACAGGAACACAACCCCACCCATTAGCAGAGAGGCTGCCTAAAATCATACTAAGTTCACAGACACCTCAAAACACACCACCAGAGGTGGTCCTGCCCGCCAGAAAGACAAGATCCAGCCTCATCCACCAGAACACAGGCACCAGTTCCCTCCACCAGGAAGCCTACACAACCCACTGAGCCAACCTTACCCACTGGGGGCAGACACCAAAAACAACAGGAACTACAAACCTGCAGCCTGCGAAAAGGAGATCCCAAACACAGTAAGTTAAGCTAAATGAGAAGACAGAGAAATACACAGCAGATGAAGTAGCAAGGTAACTGAACCAGGAAAAATACAAATAGACCAATCACAAGCACTGAAATTCAGACTGTGATTAAAAATCTTCCAACAAACAAAAGCCCAGGACCAGATGGCTCCACAGGTGAATTCTATCAAACATTTAGAGAAGAGCTAACACCTATCGTTCTCAAATTCTTCCAAAATATAGCAGAGGCAGGAACACTCCCAAACTCATTCTACGAGGCCACCATCACCCTGATACCAAAAGCAGACAAATATGTCACAAAAAAAGAAAACTACAGGCTAATATCACTGATGAACATAGATGCAAAAATCCTCAACAAAATACTAGCAAACAGAATCCAAGAGCACATTAAAAGGATCATACAGCATGATCAAGTGGGGTTTATCCCTGGAATGCAAGGATACTTCAATATACACAAATCAATGTAATAAACCACATTAACAAATTGAAGGAGAAAAACCATATGATCATCTCAATAGAGGCAGAAAAAGCTTTTGACAAAATTCAACAAGAATTTATGATAAAAACCCTCCAGAAAGTAGGCATAGAGGGAACTTACCTCCACAAAATAAAGGCTATATATGACAAACCCACAGCCAACAGCATTCTCAGTGGTGAAAAACTGAGACCATTTCCACTAAGATCAGGAACAAGACAAGGTTGCCCACTCTCACCACTGTTATTCAACATAGTTTTGGAAGTTTTAGCCACAGCAATCAGAGAAAAAAAAGCAATTAAAGGAATCCAAATTGGAAAATAAGAAGTAAAACAGTCACTGTTTGCAGATGACATGATACTATACATAGAGAATCCTAAAGATGCTACCAGAAAACTACTAGAGCTAATCCATGAATTTGGTAAAGTAGCAGGATACAAAATTAATGCACAGAAATCTCTTGCATGCCTATACACTAATGATGAAAAATCTGAAAGCGAAATTAAAGAAACACTCCCATTTACCATTGCAACAAAAAGCATAAAATATGTAGGAATCAATGTACCTAAGGAGACAAAAGACCCATGTGCAGAAAACTATAAGACACTGATGAAAGTAATTAAAGATGATACAAACAGATGGAGAGATATGCCATGTTCTTGGATTGGAAGAATTAACATTGTGAAAATGACTATACTACCCAAAGCAATCTACAGATTCAGTGCAATCCCTATCAAACTACCAATGGTATTTTTCACAGAACTAGAACAAAAATTTTCACAATTTGTATGGAATCACAAAAGACCCCGAATAGCCAAAGCAATCTTGAGAAAGAAAAATGGAGCTGAAGGAATCAGGCTCCCGGACTTCAGACTATACTACAAATCTACAGTAATCAAGACAGTATGGTACTGGCACAAAAACAGAAATATAGATCACTGGAACAGGATAGAAAACACAGAGATAAACCCACGCACATACAGTTACCTTATCTTTGATAAAGGAGGCAAGAATATACAATGGAGAAAAGACAGCCTCTTCAATAAGTGGTGCTAGGAAAACTGGACTGCTACATGTAAAAGAATGACATTAGAACACTCCGTAACACCATACACAAAAATAAACTCAAAATGGATTAAAGACCAAAACGTAAGGATAGAAACTATGAAACTCTTAGAGGAAAACATAGGCAGAACACTCTATGACATAAATCACAGCAAGATCCTTTTTGACCCATGTCCTAGAGAAATGGAAATAAAAATAAACAAGTGGGACCTAATGAAACTTAAAAGCTTTTGCACAGCAAAGGAAACCGTAAACAAGACGAAAAGACAACCCTCAGAATGGGAGAAAATATTTGCAATCAAAGCAACTGACAAAGATTTAATCTCCAAAATATACAAGTAGCTCATGCAGCTCAATATCAAAAAAACAAACAACCCAATCCAAAAATGGGCAGAAGACCTAAATAGACATTTCTCCAAAGAAGATATACAGATTGCCAACAAACAAATGAAAGGATGCTCAACATCACTAATCATTAGAGAAATGCAAATCAAAACTACAATGAGGTATCACCTCACACCAGTCAGAATGGCCATCATCAAAAAATCTACAAGTAATAAATCCTGGAGAGGGTGTGGGGAAAAGGGAACCCTCTTGCACTGTTGGTGGGAATGTAAATTGATATAGCCACTATGGAGAACATTATGGAGTTTCCTTAAAAAACTAAAAATAGAACTACCATATGACCCAGCAATCCCACTACTGGGCATATACCCTGAGAAAACCATTATTCAAAAAGAGACATGTAACACAGTGTTCATTGCAGCACTATTTACAATAGCCAGGATATGGAAGTAACATAAGTATCCATTGACAGATGAATGGATAAAGAAGATGTGGTACATATATACAATGGAATATTACTCAGCCATAAAAAGAAATAAAATTGAGTTATTTGTAGTGAGTTGGATGGACCTAGAGTCTCTCATACAGAGTGAAGTAAGTCAGAAAGAGAAAAACAAATGCTGTATGCTAACACATATATATGGAATCTTAAAAAAAAAGAAAAGGTTCTGACGAACCTCAGGACAGGACAGGAATAAAGACGTAGACGTAGAGAATGGAGGTGAGAACACGGGGAGGGAGAAGGGTAATCTGGGACAAAGAGAGTGGCATGGACATGTATACACTACCAAATGTAAAATAGATAGCTAGTGGGAAGCAGCTGCAGAGCACAGAGAGATCAGCTCGGTGTTTTGTGACCACCTAGAGGGGTGGGATAGGAAGGGTGGGAGGGAGATGCAAAAGGGAGGAGATATGGGGATATATGTAAATGTATAGCTGATTCACTTTATTAGACAGCAGAAACTAACATAACATTGCAAAGCAGTTATACTCCAATAAAGATATTTTTTTATAAAAAGGATATGAGTTTTCACCATAATTACAGATTAAAAATGAACTTTGACTTGTGGATTGTATCCCAAAGGTAATGGGCTGCCATTAGAGGTTTTTAAATAGGAGGAGAAATCATATCTATGTGTTAGAAGTGGATGAAAGATCGAGCAGGAAGAGATAGGGAATCTGAGACTACTTAGGGAGGCTTTAGATGAGGGAGTCTAAGTAGAAAATAAGGAGTAACCACCACAGCATCAGCTGAAACCACAGCTTTAGAGCCACACCAAATTTAATCTTCACAGAAATCCTTGAAGAGAAGAACTGGTACCTTTTCCATCTTATAATCGGGGAAACTGCAAATTCAAGAGCAGTCATTACTTTTCCTTGGTCACACACCTTGTCAGTGGCAGGACCTGTGCCTCCAGGGCCCACTGTGAAAGAATAGTAAGATACCAGATATCTGAGGAAAAGGAAGAATATAAGATTGATAGGACTTGGTGACTAATGTGAGGCATAAGGTAACTCATTCAAAATTGGATCCCAGTTAACATGATGGATTGAATACATACATCTTTTCTCTTCTGAAATGCCACAAAATCATAATAAAGGATTTTTTAAAAGATGTAATCCCAAAGTTGAGGCCGTTATTATAATCATCGAACATGGAAAGTAAACATCATCCTTGGACTAAATGTCCTTGAAAACATAGTCCAATATAAAGGGCAAGCAATGCCTCACTCTCAAGATGTACCACTGTGTGAGAGATCCATGGAGAATTGTTTCCAAACACAAGAGACAATAACCACAGAATTCAGGGATCTGAAAAGCATATGGATGAATGGTAACTAACAACAGCCCTGAGACATGCTTAACCATCACCAGTCATTGGGGAAAGCTAAGAAACCACTCTGTTTAAATGATGGAGTTCTCAAAAGACTCAGATGCTAGTAGCATCAGCAGACCATTCTATTGAGTTAGAATGCATTTTGCCAACATACTCACCTTCTGATTAACCACCACCGCTTAACCAGACACTAACTCAGTGTCTACTGTCCAGCAATATCCGGTCCCGTACAACCAGCACAGCACAGGCTGGGGGCTGAGGTAGCTCGTCAAGCCCATGACAGAAGAGAAATCTCATGCTCAACCTGCTCAAAGTATCAAACATGTCATGCAGCCAGCACCTGCTGTGGCACAGGAAAAAATAACCATTAGAACACAGGAAAGTCATTCGCAACTCCAGCCAATACCCAAGAACTTCAGTCTACACCAATGAAGAATTCCATTGTAATGCTGTTGGATGGAGTCACAGTTGCAACTAATCCCATGAGCATTATGTTCAGACCCAGAGCCGGAGTGCTAGCACCAACACAGCAGCCCTTAGCTCTTAACCCCCACCAACCTCCCCTAGAGAAAAGCCCTGGGACGGTGTTTCAGGAAATCATTATTCCTCTTCATCCTCCTAAAGTTGCTGGCACTAGAGTAGAGAGCCACATACAGAGAAAATCTCGATCGCTGACATCATACCAAACCCAAGTAGAAATCCATGAATATGCGGCCGCTCTGTTACTGCGCCAGTGGAAGCTGTGTCTACAGAACAGTCATTGGCCTACGTCGCAGCCTTTGCTCGTCCTCAGCAGCCTCCACCGATCTTTCTAACCATTTGTGAAGTAGCCAGTCTCCCATCACAAACCAGCAAACACCCTTTCAAACATGTCAGCAGTTTTATCACCAACATCAGAGTTTCCCCTCTGTGACCAACAGTTGGGAGTAGCTTTATCTCTTCTGTATTGGGACTCCATTTCCTTAGTAAAGATTGAGACGTAAAGGTTAAGAATGATGGACATAATGAGGCTGGTTTAACCAACACAGTGTTTCTCTCTTCCACTGCTGGACAACAAACTGTCCATACCTACATGTGGCCAACCACCTGAGTAAACCGAAAGTGATTTCAGTGAGAAAGAGGAGACAAATAACACAACAGTGAGGGGCCTCTGGTGAAAGCTGAGAAGTGCAAGATTCCTCCCAAAGACTATATTGATGAGGAGCATGTGTCCCAGTGCATTCAAGATGCCCTCACTAACACAAACCCTGCAAAGCTACTGATCACCACTTTCTCAGCAGCCTGGTAAAAATCAAAGATCAGAATCATACTCATCTGCAGGAAGTAGCCCTGCTGGGAGGCCCACCTCTGTGCTGTCCAGCTACTGTGCTGAGTTGAACATCTCACCAACTTATCCAAATCATCTCAAAGGTTAAAAAAGTGAAGAAGCATCTGTTAATGATCTACATACACCAAATAAACATAATACACAGAAATATGCAGATGTATACATTTGTAATGGATGAAACGAGTGAGTCTGGGTGAGAAACTCCAAACTGAAGGCTTTAGAGTAAAGAAGAAGGTCCCAGAACAAGAATGTATTTGGGAAAAAAAAAAAAACTGGGCGATATGGACTTTGAGAAGAAGAATTATTGAGAAATGAGCATAGAGGTGGGGGAAAGATGTAGCTGTAAGAAGAGCAGAACACTGCAAGTTTTCTAGAATTCACAGGTGGCCATCAAAGGGACCCATGGACCCCACTGACACAAAAAGATCAGAGTTGAGCGCATGTTGTTTTTTTCAGATGAGTCCCTTTTGAAGCAGGCTTTGTGGTACATTTGTTTATAACCTTCCTAATGTGTTGGTATATATCAGTTGGAATCAGTGACATGAGAGATGGTAGGCATTTCTTGACCTTCTACCTTACAAATTAGATTTCTCTGGTGAATTCCTGCAGGACCTATACAGAGCCTGGATAGAAAACACCTGTTTGGATTGTTGATGCTTAAAAATAAAACCTTTTCCCATCGTGTTATTTTCTTCTCTGTCTGCTGGACTTTAATATCTGATCTAACTTTAGTGGGCAGATCTTTTTTTAAAAATTTTTTTAACATCTTTATTGGAGTATAATTGCTTTACATTGTTGTGTTAGTTTCTGGTTTATAACAAAGTGAATCAGCTGTACGTATACATATATCCCCATATCCCCTCCCTCTTGCACCTCCCTCCCACCCTCCCTATCCCACCCCTCTAGGTGGTCACAAAGCACCGAGCTGATCTCCCTATGCTATGTGGCTGCTTCCCACTAGCTATCTGTTTTACATTTGGTAGTGTATATATATCAATGCTACTCTCTCACTTCGTCCCAGTTTACCCTTCCCCCTCCCCATGTCCTCAAGTCCATTATCTACATCTGCATCTTTATTCCTGTCCTGCCCCTAGGTTCTTCAGAACCATTTTTTTTTTTTTTTAGATTCCATATCTATGTGTTAGCATACGGTATTTGTTTTTCTCTTTCTGACTTACTTCACTCTGTATGAGAGACTCTAGGTCCATCCACCTCACTACTAATAACTCAATTTCATTCCTTTTTATGGCTGAGTAATATTCCATTGTATATATGTGCCACATCTTCTTTATCCATTCATCTGTTGATGGGCATTTAGGTTGCTTCCACATCCTGGCAGATCTTTATTAATAATAAATATTTTATAAAAATAAACATAATACATTTAAATAAATAAATTTAGCAAAAGTAATGATAACCTTTATTGATCTAACCTAATATAAAAATTTGAGGAAGCTCTAGGTGTGGGAGAGAAGACACAGGAACAGACTTGGTCATGCTGAGTAGGAGGTTTTAAATGGGCATTTAGGTGGTGCTGTCCAGGAGACAGCTGGAAGTGAGGGACTTCGAAGTTCTAGAGAACATTTTCTGTAAGAGATATGGATTTGGGAGTCATCAGAGCCTTAGTGGCAGGGGTTTCCAGGAACATGACTCGGTACTAAAATTTTGTACATCTTCATCTGCAAGCTGTGTACCAGTCTGTCCCTTACTTAGCCTGAGATAATCTGTTAACCCACTCCCATCTTCTATGATTTTGATTTGAAATTTCCCTGCCAACATCAGGAAGTCATCTTCATCTCTCAGATAGGAACTCATAGGTTAATTCACAGACCTTGGTAGAATGAAGAGAGTAGAGGAATGCCCATTGGTTCATCTGTGGGTCAGATGTCTCAGGGTTAGGAAGGCCATCCCAGGGAGTAAATGTACTGAGATAAGGAATGGGTATATTTAGGGGAAGATCAAACACAAGAGATAGCCATTAGAACACAATTCCTCCCTCAATAGTGAAAAAGTAAGAGGTATAAGGGGTGAGGCTTAGCAAATAAATGACCTTCAGGGAACACAGATGGAGAATTAGAGAAAGAAAAGTAGGGAAGAAAGAGAACCTAGTATTAGAGCAAAAGCCAAGGCTCATTGCCTTTTGGGAGGGAAGGCTCATTCATAAGAAAAAATAGTTGCCAACCCCTCTCACCTTCCAGAGTCTTAGTATTTCTGGGCAGGGTGCCCACAGAAAGGGCACTTCCTGATCACCTTATCACTCCCTTTCAGGACAGCAGATCAGCCTCCTTGGACCCTCCTTTTTGAACAGTAAATAGATTACAAAGATGGTGGTTGGAGCCAAAATGGGGAGGTTTCTGAGTTTCAAACTTCCAGCCTGCCAGCCTTCTCCACTCCCCACCTGCCCTGCATGTGACAGACATGTCCTGGGCCTAATGCCTGCCAACTCCAGGAAAACAGCCAGCTCGCATGGCCTTGCCCAGCTGTCTTAGGCAGTCATTCCAGGACAGCTCTCTGTCATCTGAATGTCATGAGGAATTTTCCAGGGAGTTGGAAGATTAATTTCTTCCAGGCCACCCTCAGAAACACAATTTCCTACCATCTAAGAGCCATAAGATATATCTAGTCTCACTTATTTTTGCAGACAGGAAAATCGAGTCCCACAGACATGATGTCATATGCTCAAAAATCACACAGCTTCCTAGGGACCAAACCAAGAAAGAATCTGGATTCCTTGCTACAATTACAGTGTTGTTTCCATTACCTTATGAGGAAAATTATAGACTCTTGAATTGGAACAGTTCCTTTTAGGTGTCTGATGCATTCCCCCCAAACACGAGAATCACTTGGGTAGCTTATTAAGAGTACACATCCAAGGACATCCCTATGTGCCTGGTCTCAGGAACCTCTGGTTTTAGCATCTGCCCAGATTATCTAATACAGCCTGTTTGAATTTGGGAATCAGTACAACTTCCACATTCCTGCCAAGTGCTCTGCAGCCTCAGCTTTAATAACCTCCAGGGATGAATGTCATCATCTCTCATTCCCACTTTGGACAACTTTGACCTTTAGAAACTTCTTCTTATAGTGAACTGAAACTTATCCACAGCCAGCCCTGTTGCTTCAACCCATTAGTCCCAATTCTACTTGTCTCTCACAATCAAGAAACAGAGGAATGAACGTGATTAAAAGTATACCCACATAGGGACTTCCTGGCGGTCCAGTGCTTAGGACTTCATGCTTCCACTGCTGGGGGCACGGGTTCGATCCCTGGTTGGGGAACTAAGATCCCACATGCTGCAAGGTGTGGCCAAAAACAATTTTTAAAAAGAATTATAAAAAAAATATCCCCACATAGCTCTCCTTGTAAATGTTTATGATACAGTAATTTTCAGATTGTAATGCTAGGTGTATACATGGATTTTTATTCTGTTTATCTCAACACATTTTTTCATGTGTATATTTCTATCTCTTCATAGTCCACAAATTTCTTTTTAATGGCTTTATGGTGACATAAGCATTTAAAAGTATTTTCCTTATGGATTCTTGGCAGTACAGTCTGGGTGAAGAGTCTAGGGCTATAAACTGCTTGTGTGACCATTGACCTGGTCATCAGCCTTTTGGGCCTCAGTTTCCTCATCTGTTAATTAATAGGTTTGGATTAAACAGTACCTGTGGTTCATTCTGGCTCTGACCTTTTGCGATTCTTCAGTGTATGAAGAATGTGTAGGAAGGCCTGTCTGAAGTTAGTTCTTTTCACTCACTCCTCTAGATGGTCTAATTGAATATATCCCTGGGTTAATCCGAGTCATCAGTTTTCTCTTAAACTGTGATTCTGTCAGATCAGAAAACAAGAGAACTGGGTTAGGCAACTGGAGCATTACCCCAAATTGGTCAACATCCTTGACCTTTGTTATTCTCGTTCTGCTTCTGTATCATTGAAAGTGAAAGGAACTGACAAAAATGACTCAATTTAGAGATAATTTGTTGGTTGCCTGTAGCAGACCGAAGAGTGGCCCCCAAGGATATCAGGTCCCAATTCTTGTAACCTATAAATATTATCTTATATTGATAAAGGGTCTTTGCAAGTGTGATTAAGTTATGGATCTTGAGATAGGGAGATTATCCTAGATTACTCAGGTGGGCCCTAAATGCAACCAGATGTATCCTTTTTTTTTTTAATTTACTTATTTTTGGCTGTGTTGGGTCTTCTCTACGAGGGCTTTCTCTAGTTGCAGCGAGCGGGGGCTACTCTTTGTTGCCGTGTGCGGGCTTCTCATTGCGGTGGCTTGTCTTGTTGCGGAGCACAGACTCTAAGTGCGTGGGCTCAGTAGTTGTGGCTCATGGGCTCTAGAGTGCAGCCTCAGTAGCTGTGGCGCACAGGCTTAGTTGCTCCGTGGCATGTGGGATCTTCCCAGACCAGGGCTCGAACCCGCGTACCCTGCATTGGCAGGTGGATTCTTAACCACTGCGCCACCAGGGAAGCCCTCAGATGTATCCTTATAAAAGAGGGTCAGAGAAAGATTTGACACAGAAGAGGAGAAGGCCATGTGACCACAGAAACAAGAGATTGGAGCAATGTGGCCACAAGCCAATGAGTGCCAGAAGCCATCAGAAGCTCCCCTAGAGCCTCCAGAGGGAGTGTGGCCCTGCCAACGCCTTGGTTTTGGCTCAGAACTGTGATAGAATAAATTTCTGTTGTTTTAAGTCACAAAGTTTGTAGTGATTTGTACAGCAGCCACAGAGAGCTAGTATAATGCCAAAATCGCACTACACATATTGTAGTGTGAAGAAAATGACATCGTAGAAAATTAAGGTGTTATTAATTGAAAAAGAAACAAGCACAAGTTTAAAATGGTTTCTTTCAAAGTTTTAGTGGAAAAATATGTTATAATAGTAATCTTGAAAACAAATTGTATTGACGTACCTATGTGGTATAATTACTCCACAAGTAGTAAGCCTAAATTGTTTAATGATGCTATAACACAAATTTTATTTATCGACGTCCTAATGTAGCGCAACATACCTTTCAGATATCCTCAGTAATCCTACTATTCCTATATTCATGGTGAATTAAATTCAACCAGTTAATAATATATAAATATAATATTTTTAATTAGCATGCCAGAATATATACATATGTAGGTGTTATTCCCTTCAAATAGTCACCTTGGAAAGTTGCATATTTATCTCAAGAGTACTGTAGTTGATTTGATTATTTCCAGAATTTCTCTTTGATAAGAACTTTTAAAGCTTCTAGAGTTTGTTAAAATGTCCTCAGCAGAAGCACAGCCATAAATCCATATATGTATATATACACACACCTACATATACATATATAGTCATAATTGATTTTGAGACTTCTGCTTTGGGAACTAGGGGACTAGCCTACTCAAACCAACCATCTGGCTGAGAGCAACTATAAATGCTGGCGGGAATTTTGACTTGATATCACTGGAGACCTAATAAGAGAGTAAAGAATTATTGGGCCAAGATTCACAATAGTATGAAAATCCATAGATATAATCTTCGATTTAGGGACAGTTTTTACCCTGGGGACATTTGACAGTCCAAACAGGCAATTGCAGAGCTGAGCAGTGCTTTTGATAACATCATGGGATGAGGGTAACTAAAACTGAAGTCTGAAGACCACTGAAGATGAGGACCCTGAGAAATTCACCATACTTTAGATCAAGACTGTGGAAGACTGAAAAGTGAAATGAAAATATTCAATCTTCATACAGACTGAAGACCAACTTTCAGTAATCAGGATAGGTCAGAAAATTCTAAATTCTTGACATTGGTGAAAAGTGATTCCAGATCATTAGTACCCCGGGCACTTTGGAGAAGCAGATAAAAACATTTTCTAGAGGAAGATAACTTTATTCTAGTTCTCAAATCATTTCCACCAATGACTTTCCAAATATAAAGACAGTAAACAATCAAAGATACCAGGCACATAAGGAGAAAAGTAACAGGAATGAGAACTAGTAGAAACAATAGATGATTGAAACAAACTCAAAGGAACTCCAGATAGTGAACTTATTAAGACACTAACTTTAAAATAGCTGTCATGACTATGTTCATGACATAGATAGAAAGCAGAAAGGAAACTTTCAGCAGAGAACTACAGACCATAAAAAAATACTCATATAACATTTCTAATAGAAATTCTAGAATCAGAAAATTTTAATAACCAAGGTTAAGAACTCGGTGCATGGGTTTAATGGCATATTAAATGTGGCTGAAAAGAGAATTGTTATAATGGAAGATAACTCAGAAAATAATTCAGAATAAAGACAGAAAATGAATAGGATGAGCAGTTGAGAAGAGAGGGTAAAAGACATAGAAATATGAGAAAGTTAAACAAATGGTTAATGGAGTCATATGTAGAAGAGAGAGGGAGTAAGGCAGAACCAATATTTGAGGAGAAATTGAGAATCTTTTCAAAACTAATGGAAGACACCAGCCCACAAAATCAGGAAGCCGAACAATCCTCAAGCAGAAAAAATTAATCTACACTTAGACACATCGTAGAAGAATTACAGAAAACCAAAGGCAAAGATAAAACTGTAAAGACAGCAAGAGAAGAAAGGACAGATCTAACTTCAAAAAGGCAATAATTAGACTGACAGCTACTTTTCTTGAGAAACAGTAGAAGCTGAAAGATAATAAGCTGAAAGCAAGTAATTGTTGATCTAAAATTCTTTACAAAGCAAAAATATCCTTATATCAACAAATTTAACAGCCTAGATGAAATGTAACACTTCCTTGAAACACAAATTACCAAAACTGACTCATGAAGAATTTTAAAACTTAGTAGAAGTATACCTGTTTAAAGGAATTGAATTTATAGGTACAATTTTCCCCACAAACAAAACTATAGTCCCAGTTGCTTTCCTACATAAAGATTCAAAGGAAGAAGTATACCCATTCTACATTGAGGTGAGAGTACTTCCCAGCTCATTTGATGAAGCTGAGATTATCCTGATACCAAAAATAGACCAAGACATGACAAAAAAGAAAAGTACAGTACAATGTCTCTCACAAAAATAAATGCAAAATTTTGAAACAAACTATTAGCAAATTGAATCAAGTATTATATCTAAATCGGCAAACTTTTTCTGTAAAGGCCATGTGGCAAATATTATAGACTTTGTGAGCCACAGTCTCTGTTGCAATTATTCACCTCTGCCATTGTAATGCAAAAGCAGCCATAGATAACATGTCAACGAGTGGGCATGGCTGTATTCCTATGAAACTGTTTACAAAAATAGATCACAGGCCATAGTTTGCCTACTTTTGCTTTAGATGCATCTAATAAACCAGATATGGAGCAAAAGAAGGCAGATGCAGAAGGATATATACTGTATGATTTCATTTATATAACATTCAAAAACCAAACTATGGAATGATAGCATTGAGGAATATATAATAAATAATAAAAGTGATAGGAAAAGGATGGAAGTGACTACTCTTTACTTACAGGCAGGTATTGATTGGAGCAAGACATTCAAGGAACTCCTGGAATGTTAGGGAAATTTCTTAATCTCTGTTATGGTAACATGAATGTTCTCTTTAAAGAATTTAAACAGTACATATTGTATGTAATATTTCATGATTAAAAAAAAGGTTTTCCTTTTTTATTAAAAAGTAGTTTGAAGTCAGTTTGGTGAATAAGGTCTGGGTAAGACCAGTTGCCAGGGCAGAGTGCCTATTTTGGTTTAAATAAGGTATGACTGAATGAACGAAGTGGGTTTTCTTGCTGTCCTTAGAAACTGGTGCATAAGTTTATTTCCAAAGAGGATTTCCAAAAATATTTGTAGCATAGCCAGTACTGCTTGAAATGAGGGTATAAGCTCTGAGGGGCCAGCTCTGAAAAAGACAATGCTTAATTAAATATTGACTATGCTGTGTTTGTCTTAACAAATATAACTCTTCTGTAACACATTTTGCTTCGATGTATGCATTTTCACTTTCTTCTTCTGAAGTTCACTTCAGCAACAACATCCTGAAATTCTGTCAAGTTGTAATTGTGAAAGCAAAAGGCATAATATTCTTGGCCTTCGTGCCATTAAAATCTTCCTCTAAATGTCATATTAATTCATCTTTTCACATTTTTCCTTGTTTGATTTTTTTTTCCTTCGAGAAGAAATGGTGTGAAAAAGGAAAAGACAGCTCATTTATTAAAAGTGAAAATACACCACACAGTCCTCTAATTTGGACTCTAACATTTCTTTTTAAACACTTCTATTAAAAAGTCTGTTTCAGAGTGAGATAAAATTTGAGAGAATGAAGTCCAAATTTATTGTAAATGACCCGAGGTCACTGAGTCTTTTTTTAAATATTTATTTATTTTTGGCTGTGTTGGGTCTTCATTTCTGTGCGAGAGCTTTCTCTAGTTGTGGCAAGTGGGGGCCACTCTTCATCGCGGTGCGCGGGCCTCTCACTATTGCGGCCTCTCGTTGCGGAGCACAGGCTCCAGACGCGCAGGCTCAGTAGTTGTGGCTCACAGTCCTGGTTGCTCCACGGCATGTGGGATCTTCCTGGACCGGGGCACGAACCCGTGTCCCCTGCATTGGCAGGCGGACTCTCAACCACTGCGCCACCAGGGAAGCCCTCACTGAGTCTTTTTAAAAGAAAGAATCAGAAACTATCATGGGCACAGTGCCTGTAACAAGGGGTGGTATGTTAGCAACAATGACTATTGAATTCATGGAATCAACTGTTGTAGCACAGAATTCTATACTCTAAATTGGCTGGATGTGTTGCTGGTAGGAAGACTCTAGCAAATCATATTGCTGGCAGGAAGTCTATGTAAAGATTGTGAACATGTAGACCATTAACTTTCAGCTTAGCTGCTTTCGCAGTTGATTTTGTCATTCTGTTCTACTGAGGACAGTTGTACCAGATAAAACTTTAATTTATGGAAACACAAAACATTTGTACTGGCATATTAAAATAATTATGGCATGTATTATGTATTCAGAAAAATCTAAGCCGAATTTAGAAGTTGTCATTGTATCATCCATAAAGGGTTTTTTTTTTCCTTAGCACATTGACATTAATAAGGCATTCTCTACACAGATAAAGCCTACTTCTACCTTCAGTTGCGGCCAGAGGAAATTTGGAGTTATTTTTATATAAAACTTGGATTATAGGGCTTCCCTGGTGGCGCAGTGGTTGAGAGTCTGCCTGCCGATGCAGGGGACACGGGTTCGTGCCCCGGTCCGGGAAGATCCCACATGCCGCGGAGCGGCTGGGCCCGTGAGCCATGGCCTCTGAGCTTGCACGTCCGGAGCCTGTGCTCCGCATCGGGAGAGGCCACAACAGTGAGAGGCCCAACTTGGATTATGACACTTAACCTAATAGTTTTGGGCTCTAAGACATCATTTTCTAGATCCAAGAACCATATCATTGGCTCAGAATCTTCTACAGGGTTCTACCCTATAGATTCTTCAGATATGATGCCCATAGAGTATTATTTTCCTGAACACTAATGATGACACCCAATATTGGTTGAGCTCATCATAGCTAGCACTTGTGGACTATCTATATTGGCTGAAACACTCCCACCTTTATCCTGAGGTATGTAGGCAAACTGCTGAGATGGAGAGTGGGTTGGGGAGTCCAACGAGGCCCCTCTTCAGAGTCACTGTTGTAGGTTTTTCTAAACAACACTTCCTAAATCCGAGCATTTCTCCCTCTAAACCAGGTGAGGAGGGCTCCAGGAAAATCACTAGTGATGGTTAGGAGTGCCACAGAAGGGGCACAGTGGATCCTCTCCCTAACTAGATTCTTACTGAGCTCTTTAAGCCATAGTTCTTTCTTATTTCTGCCAGCAGGAAGGAAAACGTGGAAAAATTCATGGGAAGCTTGGCAGGTATCTCTTTGAGTTTGTGGATGTATGTGAACCAAGAGTGATGTCTGCTTCTTGAAGCTAAGAGGCTGGATGGGGCAGCCCACACCAACAGGCAAATAGGGACCATAGTGTGGTATGATATGCAAGGAGAAAGATAAGGAACCTGGCCCCCAGGATACCTGTGACCCTTGGAGGCTCAAGGAAGTATCTCTGTGAAGACTGAAAAAGAGGTAGAAAGAGGAGAAATAAAGGATCAGAGCTCACCCTATTCCACACGTCCCCCTGAAAAGTGATAAGAGATAATAAAAGTAATAAGAAGGAAAAGAAATGAGTTAAATTGGGATTAAATTGTAAATGCAAGTAACCAGAAAGCTAAAGGGTCTACCCAAGATGCCATTAAACAGTGGCAAAGGAGATCTGACTTTTCATGTTTGAGGGCAGTGATTAGAGAAAAGTAAAATCATTTCATGTTTGTACCTCATTAAGTTCAGATTGTGCCATAAACTGGATATAATACTTAGTGACAAAAAGAATCAGGCCTTCTATTTCTGGTTACATAGCCAACTAGATTTCAGAAGAACACGCTTTGGTCAGAACACTGAACTGATAAGAAAGTAAGAGAAATCTTTTGAGGCTATAAGGTAGAAAGTGAGAATCCAGAAAAGTCAACTATTATAGGATTAGCCTTTTCTCAGAGGACATCTATCAATCCCACGTAGTCCAGGACCTGGATTTTAAGAGCCTATGCATGTGGGTGTCAAGAAACAAAACTGAGTAGGGAGACAGTCACTTCAGAGACCCCTGAGGGGCAATGCCATTATTGGGTGAACTAGGGATAAAGAGCCTCTGAAAAGGAGATGATAGGAATAATCATTTCAGCCTTGGTTATTATTAGAGTGAAAGAAAGGAGAAAAAATATCTCCCTAGATAATTTCTAATTTCAAATCCTAAATCTCCTCTAGCTAATGTGTCTCACCAAACTCCATGTGGCCCAAAAAAGCCAAGCAAAAAAATATAAAGTTTCTGCATTTCAGTACTACCCCTAGGTACCTGGCAGAAGCAAACACATCGCCTCTCTGGAGGAACACATTTTAAATATGGACCTCAAAAATTCCCAGAAAAAAACCCCCCAAATCACTAGAAATATAAGAGAACAAACCAGCATGAGTGAAAGTCAGCAGAAAGCACAACTGGAAGAATCCAACCCATAAAGATTGCAGATGTTGGAATTATCACATACAGATATAGATGAATTGTTAGGTCAGAGTATATGAAATTGTCATTTTTGCAAGTCAAAACTGGTCAATATCTGCAATTTCATATATTTTACCTAATATTTTTAAAGAAATGAGCGGGTATTGGAAGTATCTTGAAGGAGTAAGCATTGTATACTCTCAAAAAGGACTAAGAGCTTTGATAAGGAGTCAAACAAAAATTCTAGAAATGAAAAATATAATAACTGAAATTAAAAACTTAACAGAAATGTTCAACAGAAGATTTGGTTTAGCTAAAAAGAGAAATAACTAGAAGATAGAGCAGATGAAAGTTCACAGAATATAGTATGGAAGGGCAAAAACAGAAATAATATGAAAGAAAGGTTGTAGAAAAAAGTGAGAAATTGTAACACCTAATCAAATGTTGAGAAGGAAATAATAGAAAAATGGGAAGGGCAGTTCATCCCCATTTGCTCTATTACTTCCTTCTTGATTTAAAGATATAATAGTTGACACTTCCAGAGTTGATTAAAAACATCAGTCCTCAGCTTCCAAAACTCAAACAAATTCCAAACAGGATAAATGAAAACAAATTTATATCTAGCTACATTGACATCAAATTGGAGAAGCACCAAAAGAAGATTTTCAAAACAACGAGAGAAAAGACAGATTGCTTATCCAAAAAATGACTGACAGGTGACCTCTCATATGTAAAAATGGAAGCTACAGGGCAATGTAAGAAAATCTTCCAAGTGTTTAGAGAAAGTAACAATCACTTAAAGTTCTACATGTAATGAAACTATCTTTCAATGAGAGCAGAATTACACAAAGAATGAAGGGAATGTATTATTAACATACATTTACCAAAGGAATTTCTATGAATATATTTCAGGAAGAAGGAAAATTATCCCAGGGAAAGTCTAAGGTGCAAAAGGGAACTGTAAGTAAGGAACACGGTGATTAATCTAAACAAACATGGGCTATATAAAGCAAAACCAGTAATCTCTCCAAAACCAGTAATCTCTCGTGTGAAGGAATTGATAGAAAGGCAAAATCACTTTTAAATACCGGAAAATAAAAGCATGCAAATTGAGAGGGGGTTGATGAGTTATCATGTATAAAGTTTCTGTAATTGTTTAGAAACAGGATGAAGACATTTAGTATTTCTAGACTGATACTGTCCAATATGGTAGCTACTAGCCGCATATAGCTTTTTAAATCAGAATTAAAGTTAAATAAAATATAGCAATTCAGTTCTCTAGTTGTACTAGTTTCATTCTAAGGACTCAATAGCCATTTGTGGTCAGGACAGAAATATAACATTCCCATAACTGCAGAAATGTTTCTTGGATAGCACTGCTCTGGACTTTGAGCTTTATATATGTATTAGTTTCCTATTGCTGCTGTAACAAATTACTGCAGAGTTGCCAAATCAACACATACTTACTATCTTACAGTTCTAGGGTCAGAAGTTCAAAATGGGTCTTATGAGGCTAAAATTAAGGTATTGGCAGGGCTGTGTTCCTTCTGGAAGCTCTATGGAAGAATGTGTTTCTCGCCTTTTCCACCTCCTAGAGGGTGCCGATGTTCCTTGACTTATGATCCCCCCCCTCCATCTTCCAATCCAGCAACACCTAGCTGAGCCCTTCTTAGGCTGCATGACTCAGCCACTGAGTCTTCTGCCTCCCTTTTCCACATTAAAGAACCCTTGTAACTACATTGGGCCCCCCAGATAATTCAGGAAAATCTCCCCCATCTCAAGATCCCCAATTACATATGCCAAGTCTCTTTTGTCATATAAGGTAATATATTCACAGATTCCGAGAAAAGTATGTTGACATCTTTTTTTCGGAGGGGAGGGAACCATTATTATACTAGCTACCACATTGTGTCTTAAATTTTCTAGGGAACTTCTAGAAGAACAGGAATAAAATGTAAACATTTTTTCCTCAGAGAGAGAAGAAAAACCTCAATCCAACAAGCACGAAAAAGGAAAGTACATATATATAAACAAACAGAAAAAGCAACTCAAAGAAAAATATATGCTAGTGAGAATTGGTCTAAATACATGGATAATTACAATATATATAAATAGTAAACTCTGCATTTAAAAGAGCAAAATTGTGAGACTGCATTTTTTATAAATCAAACTATACGCTATTTATAAGAGATTTTCCTAAAATACAGAAAAATAGACCAAACACTAATAAAAGAAAGCTGGCATGGGTATATTAATATCAGAAAAAAATAGGATTTAGGACAAAAAAAAATGACCAGAGAAAACAAAGGTGAGTAAATATAAAGTTTTACTTACCAAAAAGATATAAAAATTCTAAATTTGTGTATACCTAATAACATAGCCTCAATGTATAAAACACCAAAAATGATAGACCTACAGAGAAATTAACATATCCCTAATTATGATGGAAAATTTTAATATACATGTTTCTGTAATTGACAGATAAGCAAAGAGTAAATGAAAAAGTACTATACAGAAGATTTGAACAGCAAAATTACAGGCTCAATTAAATGGATATATATTAAAAACAGCCAGTAACTCAGAATTCACACAGAACACTTATTAAAAACTAAGCAAATAACAGACCATAAAACAAGTCTCAATAAATTTCAAAAATTTGATATTATACGGTCCATATTCTGTTACAGGAATGTAATTAATCTGGTAATACTAATAATAAAAAGATAAGTAACAAATAAGATTAGAAATTTAAAGCATACTTCTAAATACCTCAGACCAGAGAAAATTATAATAGAAATTAGTAAATACTTAAAACTAAACAATAATGAAAACACTAGGTATCGAAACTTATTGGATCTGGATAAAATGGTACTTGGAAACTAATAGCTGAAAACAAATGGGCTATGATTCTAATTTGAGAAATATAAAAAGCAATAACAATAAACCCATAGAAAGGAGACAGAAATTAAAGATAGGATAAATTAATAAGACAGAAAAAATAGATCAAAAGGGCCCAAATCACCTTTGGAAAGACTGACCAAATTGACAAACCTCAGGCAAGATCAGTCAAGAGAGATAGAAAAAAGGGATTGTCTATCAGACCACATAAATATCAGAATGAAAAAGAGATGTAACCAGAGGTGTAAACGAGATTCACACAACTTAATGCCAAAAACTGAGAATTTATGTGAAATGGTCAAATTTCTAGAAAACTATCCTAAATTACCAAAAAGGACTGAAGAAAAAACTTTTATGAATATTCCTTTAACTTTTAATGACTGTTGAAAGATATCCCCACAAATAAAATACCAGTCCCAGGTTTTTGCATATAGGCTGGCAAACATTCAAGAAACAAGTAACTTCAATCTTATATAAACTCTTAGAAACAATAGAAAAAAGACAGATCACTCCTCACCTCATTCTATGAGATTAATTCAACGTATTCCTTCTGTTTCATTGCTTCCCAAGGAAGGTCATGTATCCTCCAGTGGAGAACCAAGGGCAGGGCTGTGGGAGCCATCCACTCCAAAGGCAGGCCTTGAGGATGGGGGTGTGGGGAAGGGGGGGACACGGTCTGTAGAGAATTTTAAAATAATAATAAAACTGAATAAAAATCATTCTTCTTTGTGTTATCATCCGCAATTCTAAATAATGTTGGTGTTATCATATGCCTCCCCCCAAAATTATTCTTTTGGTCTGAGTTCTTAATTGCTACAGTTACTAATGAATAAAATTATATATATATATATAAATATACATATTAATATCTATGTAAGCTTCAAATTAGCACATTTTCATTACCTATCCTCAAAAACCTCATATTCAAGTTCCCTGGCAGTCCAGTAGTTAGAACTCGACGCTTTCACTGCTGTGGCCTGGGTTCCATCCCTGGTCGGGGAACTAAGATCCCACAAGCCGTGTGGCATAGCCAAAAAAACAAACAAAAACAAAATAAAAAACAAACAAACAAAAAACACTTCATATTCTACACGGACATCAACTCAGAGGACCAAGAGTTTCAGGGGCCTCCCAGCATACTTAGTGGCAAGCATTCACTGGGAGAGTTAATGCATGACCATTTGGTATTAGGTGCAGTCTGTGTCTCAAAACTCTATGGCACTATTTAAACAACAGGTGAAAATAAACACTGATAGCAAAGTAATTGTAAAGATGAAGAAACAGAACTTAAGTTGTGTCAGTTATGCCATTCCATGTGGCCACTTGGAGTTTAAATTTTGTATCTGGAATTGAAAACAGTGAGAACCGTGAAAACTGCAAAGTGTAATATTTTTCTTTGGTAAATGTAAGTTTCAGTTCATGCATGAAACAGTCACTGAACTTCAGAAATAGCTTTCATGATTAAATTTATTCTCTTTTGGGTCATTTTTTGGTTTTAAAAGTAAAACACACACACACAAATCAAGAAGTGACACATTATGTGACTGAGTGGGGCGATTTGGCCACAATTGTGCCTTTTGTGAATGTTTCCATTTTCTTAACGTTCACTTATTGGTCATTGTCAGTAAGGAGAGGGTGTTAAAAATGATCTGTCCTGGGTATCAGATACACAGGTATACTCTGGAATCCTCTTTTCCTTTCAGCTCCCCAGGAGGTCAGTGGGAAATCTAGTGTTTCGGGCAGGAGGAAGAGGGGTGCTTTAACTGGAGGGGACTTGGTTGGTGTTTTTAAGGGAATATTCAACTTGCACATCTTTTCCTAAACGTGGCCCACCTGAGAACACACCTTGCTCGCCGTTTTGCTTATACGGTAGTCCTTTTCTGTAAACTAATTCAGATCTCCAAGGCCTTGTGAACAATGTATGTCAAGCTTGGGTGGCATATGCATTGCACCTGCAGTTACATCCTTACAGCCATTTCAGCATCCTTCTAAATGTTTAGATGCTAAAAATATGTAAGGGGGTGCTCGCTTTGCAAAATGATGACTTGAGGAAGAAAAGTTTCTGAAGACTGCTGCTGTAAGATGATGTTAGCAGACAGTGTGCACATTTGGAGGGATTTCAACAGCCAGTAGCCAAGTCTCCTCAGTGTTTCTTACCAAAGAACTGTTGAGAAAGAAATTTCAGGCAATTGGGATGTATTCCTTAGATCGCATAGTGGAGAGTCTTGCTGTTGGGACTTTGCTCCTGGTGAACCAGCCCTTGATATATGTCTTCTTATTTAATACTTCAAACAATGAAGTGATGCATCGCTGTGTGGAGCCCTTTTTGATGAAGGTGAGGCTGGGGGTCGGGGCTGACTCGC
The DNA here is from genome assembly GCF_039906515.1 of Pseudorca crassidens. Taxonomy (NCBI): domain Eukaryota; kingdom Metazoa; phylum Chordata; class Mammalia; order Artiodactyla; family Delphinidae; genus Pseudorca; species Pseudorca crassidens. The sequence continues at coordinate 30,550,268 of NC_090296.1, read as the reverse complement.
TCTGCCGGGGGACCCCAGGCTGGCTGGCAGTGGGCTGAGATCTTCACGCAGTCGGCCACGGGCATCCCCGCCACCTCCTCTGTCCTGCATTTAGAGCTGGCTTTGACCTTCAGCGTGATGCTGGACAAAGGATTCCAACGGGACAAGTAGGGAAGGCGACACATTTCCTGAGCTGCCTTTTAATTTGTAAACACGGCCAAAATCTCTTCTCAACCTGTACTCTTTCAGTCACGAATGAGGGTGGAGAAAGCTTCTGTCACAAGCTGACCTTTCATTTTGCCACAGAGACGCTCCTCGTGGATGTGCTGAAAGAGAACTCGTTTGTGCCAGGGGCTTGGCAAAGCTGCGGAACTTGGTGCTGTCAGATAAGCGTTTCCCCTCCTACGAGAGTAGTCATGGGGTTTTCTTACTAGGTCACACACGAGCAGGAAGCGATCGAAGGAAGCTGACTGGCATCTTGGGCAGCAGGGGTTGCCTGCCTTCTATTTCCAGTCCCGGCACTGATGGCATCCCTCATCTTTTTGTCTCACTTCCTCCCATCTGAAAGTCTTTGCAGAGGCATATCTGATGGCAGCCAACTTTTGTAGTGAGTAGTATTGGGAGGATTTTCCCAGAGCATCGGGAAGCTCTTGTACATGAGCTAAGGCAATGAACAAAGGGCCAACATAATATCAACGAGGGCAGGAGCCCGGATTCAGTGATACTGATGGGGCTCTGATCCTCACCACTGCCTCTCATTGGGTATCTGACTGTGGCCCTGTTTCCACTTTTGGAAGGGGAGGCCGATGGAACCTATGCATAGAGTTGTCATGAAGAGTAACTGTGAAAGTGTCCTTCAAGCCTGGCACAGTGTGTTTACCAACAGCTGCCTCCGGGGTCATTATCACCATCTCCACCGACATTATGAAAGGAGCCGAGCCATCTATCTCTCTTTACAGGAAATGAAATGACTGCCACTGGGGCCCACCTCTAACGCAGAATCATTGGAAGCCTCTCTTACCACTCCGGAATGCAACATCTGGGTCACTCCTGACCCAAGTAAAACATTTCGCCCACCCCTATGGTCTGTCCTCCTCCCCCCACACCTGTATAATGAGAAAAGAAAGGAACTTGATTGTTGTCTCAAAATTGGCCTAAAACTATAAATATACATATAATCCTAAACTACATAGCCTAAACTATAGGGTGAGTCTTTTTTTTTTTTTTTTTTTTTTTTTTTTTTTGCGGTACGCGGGCCTCTCACTGTTGTGGCCTCTCCCGTTGCGGAGCACAGGCTCCGGACGCGCAGGCGCCGCTCCGCGGCATGTGGGATCCTCCCAGACCAGGGCACGAACCCGCGTCCCCTGCATCGGCAGGCAGACTCCCAACCACTGTGCCACGAGGGAAGCCCGAGTCTTCATTTTTGACACGGGTTTTGAATTCCAAAGAGTTCTCGTGGGTGGCCCTCTTGAGGCAATGTCTTTGTGAACAGCAAATACCAGGGAACTTGCCCTATTTCTGATCACCGATAAACTCAGAGGAAGGGAACTGGTTTTAAGTCCTCGGCACACCATGATTATAAAGAGAACAGACCGACCGTTTATGGAGAAGACTGTGGATATACATCAAGACCGTCCTCTCACAATCCTCCCGAAGAGGAGGCCGTGGCAGCAGCATCTTATGGACGAGAGGTCTTTGCCCAGCAGGTCACAAGGGCAACACCGGGATTCGAGCACAGGTTTGTCGGATCCCTAACTCATGCTTCCTTTTACATTTTATCTTTAGCTCCCTATAAATAAGAAGTATAATTGAATAATCTAAGGTGTGGCATTGCCTTTTTACTTAAGATAATCGCAGAGATACAGCAAACATTCCATTTATCTGAAATTCTCTAAAAAGCAAAACTATCGTGACAGAAAGCAGATCAATGGTTGCCTGGAGCTGCAGGTGGGGTTGGGAAGAGAATCCACGATGAAGGGGCACCGGGAAACTCTTTTAGTTTTGAGAACTGTTTTATCTTGAGTGTGATGGTGGTTATACAGTTGTATACAGTTACCAATGTTCATCAAATAGTACGCTTACAGGAGTGAATTTACAATACAACTGCACATATAATTTTTATGCATAAAAAATTTTATAAATTTTAAAATAATTTTTTTAAATAGAAATATATATAATATACACAACATCTCTTTCTACCCTCCCCCCAAATACAGAAATGAAGAAAGAAGTCTAGTCCATGGAAACCTATAGGGCGTAAGAACAGTTAGATATGGCATATTCGTTTGCTCGGGCTGCCGTAACTGAGTACCACACACTGGGTGTTTAAACAACAGAAATGTATTTTCTCACAGTTTGGAGGCTGGAAGTCCCAGCTCAGGAGGCTTCTCTCCTTGCCTTGTAGATGGTCATCCTCTCCCTGTGTCTTCACATCATCTCCTTCTGTATGTGTCTGTGTTCCAATCTCTTCTTATAAGGACATCAGTCATATTGGATTACAGCCCACCCTAATTACCTCATTTTAAGTTAATTACCTTTTTAAAGATCCTATCTCCAAATACAGTCACATTCTAAGGTTCTGGGGGTAGGACGTCAACATATGAATTTGGCAGGAAGAGGACACAGTTCAGCCCCACGATAGATGAGGAACGGTGTCTGAGGTCCTTTATTTACTAATTTACCTTGGTGATATTTGAATTTCTTTACCAGGAGCATGTATTTATAACTTAAAGAATATATGTTGGGGCTTCCTTGGTGGCACAGTGGTTGAGAGTCCGCCTGCCGATGCAGGGGACACGGGTTCATGCCCCGATCTGGGAGGATCCCACATGCCGTGGAGCGGCTGGGTCCGTGAGCCATGGCCGCTGGGCCTGCGCGTCCGGAGCCTGTGCTCCGCAACGGGAGAGGCCACAGCAGTGAGAGGCCCGCGTGCCGCAAAAAAAAAAAAAAAAAAAAAAAAAAAAGAATATATGTTGGAGAAACATACATATTTTTTTTTCAAATACAGCAGAGGTAATCTATAGACCCAAATATGTGCCGACGAGCTCAGTAGACTGTGCTCCTTATTGGTCTCCATGATTTGTAACTTGTAAACTGTATCCGTTATGCTCCACACGGATGCCATAACTCGTACAGTCCTTGCACATGGCTGTGCAAAAATTATAACTTTATTCTTCTGTGACTGAACTTGATTTCTCTGTGACACTCCTTTTCTCAGTTGCATGTGAGTTTGTGGGGGCAGGCGTGGGGTGTGGTTTCCGGCAGGGAAGGTGGGCAACTCTTCTGGACCTTTGCCAGTCTGTGGTCATTCCTCCAGGACGGTATCCTGTACATAGCCTCCTGCCTACTTGTCCTCCTGTCCACACGTGTCACTGCTGCATCCTCTTTGTCCCAACTCTAAGACCTCTTTGGTTTTGACTCTGGAGCTAGACTCCCTGGATTTGAATCCCAGCTCTACTTATTACTGGCTGTGTGTCCTGGCCACTTTACTATATCTCTCTGTGCCTCAGTTTCTCATGTATAAATTAGACGTATTTATAATAAAAGTACCTACTTTGTAAGATTGTGGGGAGAATTAAATGAGTTAATGTGTAGCAGTGTTTAAAATAGTGTCTGCCCCATGGTAAGAGCTATATTCTGTAAAATGTTTCCAATTATTAGTATCAGCAGTAGTATTGTTCTTGTTACCTTTCATGTGCTTCATTGGTCCTTTATTTGGAAGCACACAAAATACTGGATTTACCCGTTAGCTGTGAAAACTCTACTGGGAGTCTTGGGCCCATCTGCCAGACACATTATTTCTGCCCCTACATCATGCTGGGAACACAGCTTGTGCAGACTAGGGTGCAGAGGGATGTGGGACTTCCCAGACTCTCTGTATTTCCCTTGGGAGGTGGAGGGATGCAAATTATTTATGTCCCAGATGCCCAAATCTTTGTTGTAGCAACTGTGCGGCTAGGTACCCCGGCCCCTCTGCTTCCTTCCCTTCTCTCCTTTGCCAGCAGTCCACACACAGACTGCTTTTCCTGGGAGGTCCTCAAAGAATGAATGGGCTGTTGAGACTCAGACTCAGAGATATGACTCTTGGTCGACTGGTTTTGCTGAGTCACTCCCTCCCAAGGCAATAAGTGAGATTTCTCTGACTGCTCCCTGGGGCAAAGGGCAGGACACACGCTGGGTGACGAAAGTGTGGTGGGGCAAAAATCCTTTAAATTGACGCACCAAAATATTCCCAGACAACACCAGGGAAACTTTGTAAAGGTCCCTGCAACATCCGAACGTGAGACTCTGTTACCTGTGTCCCACCACCAGATCCCCAGAGCCTGACACACGGTCCAGGGAATATTTGGAAACTGATTGTGAGAGCTGTAACCTCCTCGGTGGTATAATTGTTTACTTCCCAAGGTCCACCAATAATTATGGCTGGTTAATTTGGTTTTTTTAGTCATTTAGACACAAACTGTTTTTTGAGACTCAGGGGGCAAAAAAATCCCACAACAGAACTGTTTGGATAGCTTACAGTCAAGTTTGAATGCTCTGTGTAAATTAATGAAGTTGAAGCCTATCTCATGTGAATTAAAATCTTGGAGTCACGTTAATGAAATGAGCCTAATGAATTAATTTTCATAAATTCTTCTGAGTCACTCGCGCATCCTCAAATTAACAGTAAAAGTCAAACTAGAATTTAAAGTTTGGGTCCAAGGAGAGCACACGCTGAATAAACATACTTGCGTAGTTAAAGACTCAATAACAGATGGTAGGAACAGCAAAGTGCAGGAAAACTGCAAAAGGTTTTTCTTAAAAAATAAATGGGTCCTCAAAAGAGATGAATGCCAAACCTCTATTGCCAAATAAAGCAGAAGATTTTAAGGAGCCGTGGTTCTCAGTGGAGGGTGAAGCCTTTCACATCAGCTATATCAGTGCCTGGAAAAGTCCCAAGTATGGATGTGAGGAAGAGGTTTAATGGGGAAAAGAAAGAGAACGTTGGGACGGTTGTGAAACGTTTCAATTATAAGCCTCATTGTCACGGGAAAGGTAGAGATAAGTACTAATTTCATAAATTTAGCTATTACACCAGTCTTCCCAAAAGTCATCGTATTTGTCTAATAAAAGCCATTTACCATGATAGCTGCCAGAAAGTGTAAGTGTAGAATCATAATATACTAGAGTTTAAAGGTGCTTTGTGATCTTCTGGCCCAATTGATTCATTTTACAGGCAAGGAACTCGGGACGCAGAGAAGTTGGCTAACTGGACTCTCCAAGGTCTCGTGACGAGTTAGTGGTGTAATCAAGGACTAAAACCAGGCGTCTGGCTCTCAGTCCAGGGCTGAGATGTAGCCCCGACCCTCACAGATTGGTAGCGACTTCTTTCTGGGGCCACAGATAAGCACCGATCTTCTAGAACCTTCCTATCAGGCTTCATATGCCAGGGTTGTATCCAGAGCTGAGGAGGGTGCTGTCCTTGCTGAAGGGAGAGACTGTGAAATTCAAACATTTTGGCAAATGCAAGCACATGGAAAAATCAGCTGAAATCAGGGCAGAAAGCTTTTCTTATTTAAATTGCCATTGGAAAGAAAGGTGAACACTTAACCATAATTCATGAATGTGATAATTGTTTTTTTCTTCCACGGAAACTCACTAATTTATTCTGAAGGGAATGATACGTTTCATTTCCATATTCTGCTTTTACTTTAAAGAAATTCAGACTTCAAGAGAAAAAAAAGTTCAGCACTGTATTGGTATTGTGATTGCTTCAGTAGTTAAGGATATCAGTGCTCATGACTTTGAAAAATCATTAGCAAAAATTGGCCGTGAAAAAGGGAAATCCGTTTAGTTCCCAACAACCATCCATCTGACACGAGTTAATAATTCCTTACCTCGCGTTGGAGAAAAGCACAGCACCTAACCGTGTGCCATCAGGACTGGCTTCGCCACAGTGGCTGACCCTGAAGAACCCCCAGGGCTGGCCGGACTCCTTGCCTTCCTTTACCTCTTGTTCCCTTAGTCATTTCCTCCTGCTCCTCTGACACCTTCTTTTTTTTTTTGCGGTACGCGGGCCCCTCACTGTTGTGGCCCCTCCCGCTGCGGAGCACAGGCTCCGGACGCGCAGGCTCAGCGGCCATGGCTCACGCGCCCAGCCGCTGCGCGGCATGTGGGATCTTCCCGGACCGGGGCACGAACCCGTGTCCCCTGCATCAGCAGGCGCAGTCTCAACCATTGCGCCACCAGGGAAGCCCCCTCTGCCACCTTCTTCATCTGTCTAGCATCTTTTATTTATTCATTTATTCCACTGATACTTCTTGTGCCAGGAAGAAAAGTTAATTGCGTGCCAGGCAAGGTATTAGGTGTAAGGAACACACAATGGAAAGCAAAATAGTCCACCCTGCCCTCCCAGAGCTTATAATCCAGGTGGCAGGAACATGAGGCAAGAAATCCCACAAATAAATGAACTATTGGGCATGTGATGATGCTCAGAGGAGGGGGACACAGTGATGTAAGAGATGACCACAGGAGAATTCCACTAGGCTGACATTCGAGCTGAGATATGAAAGATAAGTTGGCGTTAGCCAGGTAAAGATGGCTATAGAGAGCCAGGCAGAGGGGACCGCATGTGCAAAATGCCTATTGTGGGCGAGAGCACAGCGAGCTCATGGGACTAAAGGATGATCGTGGTGGGAACAGAAGAAGGCAGAGGAGCGTGGCCTGGTGGGAGGCTGGAGGGGCGCATAGGGACTTTGGTCTTGAGAGCAGTGGGAAAGCACTGGAGGTTTTATATAGGGATGACGTGATCAGATATGAATTTTGAAAAGGTTGCTCAGGGTTCAGTCAGAGAAGCAGAAGCACTAGGATATAGCACTGTGTGTACGTTTATGAATATCATTGTAAGTATAAATATGAATATATGTGTTTGTTACAGGGAGTTGACATTACCCAACTGTGATTGCTGGATAAGCGGTCTCTGTAAGAGTATTGCCTTCACATCTGATCACCTGATGGAGCTCGTACTCCACAGGATGGGCAGTCAGCAAGGGAAGATGGATGTAAAGTAGGGAGAGTGAGGAATAGCTGGGACCCACATGCACACACTGGACCCTATAAGACTGAAACCATGTCAGTTCTTGTTGCCTCCCTGATGATCCAGTGGTCCTGCTGGACGATGCTCCCGTCATCATAGAGATAAACACACACCCAGTCCAGGAGTCAGAAGATCCAAAGGAAAATCCAGGGGAATGTGGGACAGTTGCAAGCCTGGATGCTGCCCACCCCCCAATGAGATGAGCCCCCATATAATGGACAACATGCGTGTCCTTATCTGCTGCTTCACGGCTGCTCTCGGCACAGGAATGTCCCTTGTGGCCCCACCCTAACTGGAAACTCTGGGGAAAGGCAGCCTGGGGAAGGTGGTTCAACCTTGCCAAGATGATGCTTTACAAAGCTACTCAGGCAGCCTGGCTACAGTGTGGAGAGAGTGCGCAAAGCCTTCCACATTCCTCTCTGGCAGCTCCTACCCTAGTCTCCTGGGTCAGGTATGCACTTTCAGGGTTCGTAACCTCTCCACTCTGCATGCCAGTTGTAGGGGGGAAAATTTGGAATTCCCAGGTGAGCTGCCAACAGGCAGAGATAGGGAAGCAGCAGCTAATAACATTACAAGTCCGTTTGGCAGCAGTGCAAGCTCCCACCATCACAACTAGAGCAAGTGGAGCGGGGAGACTCTCTTAATGGCCAAATCAAGTAAAGAGTGGCTGGCTTCTGAAGATAATACCGAACCCTACGTGACGTGTCCTGGGAACAAAGAGTCTGACATCATTCCACCTTTGGTTTGTCTGCTCAGATAGCTAGGGTGTTTTTGTACCTTCTCCTGCCTGAGGCTCTCCAAGCTACACACCACGAGAGGATCTGACACAGTTTGGCCACCTCTTTTCTCAGAGTGTTAGGGAGCCAGGACGGAGCCTGCAGCAGGATATTCTGTGATGTAAGATGGGTATTTTTGGTTATCAGTAGCTCAGTGGTCCTTGAATCTGACTGTATCTTAGAATCACCTGTATAGCTTTACAGCCTTTCCAATGTCCAAGCTCCCCAGAGCTTGGGGTGGGGCAAGGCATCACAAGTTGGCAAATCTCCTCAGGTGATTCTAACATGCAATCAGGGTCAAGAACCAGGGTTCCAGTCCTCTTGTTTCCAGATAATGAAGCTGAGTTGTAGAGAAGTTAGGTGTGTTGACCAACAGGGCCACAAGGAATAGAACCCAAGTCTCCTAACTCTGAAACTCATCACTTTCCATTGGGTATCCTTCCATATTCTAGAGGTCAAACATAAAGTAAAACTACGTTCTCTCCTGTGACCTAAGAATGTGATGATTTTGAAAATATGTTATTTATGAAGACAGGTGGTGAGATTAGTGCTCAGTCATTCATTCAAACTCCTAAAGCACATAGACAAACACATACGGCCCTGTGATCCTAATGCTGGCAGACCCAGCGGATTCATTTACCATGTCCATAGCACGAGAAGAGAAAAGAAAAAGAGACAAGTCTAGGAATATATTGTTCAGTGGAATGCATTCTGCAATGATTCTATAAATTACAGGAGAGCCTTAATAGCCAATAATTAGGTCTCCTAAAAATGGAGCCCAGAGCCTCTGTGACAGCCTGCTTCAAAAAGAAGGACTGTAGGAATGGTGAATCAGATTTAGAAAACTTTTGTAAATTAACAAAGCAACATTCAACCTACACTCTGTCCTCATAAGTATCATTATTTCTTTTAAAACACACAAAATCAAATTATTGGACATTTTCAATCTATGGCAATAACATGTTATACCAGTATCTACTTTTACTATCTCATTTTTTTAGCTTAAAGAAAAATTGCAGTCTTGTTTCTATAAAAACCATACGTGCTCCTTCTAAAGAATTCAACAGTTGCAGAAAAGTACAAAGAAAAGAAAGACTCTTCCAAATCTCACCATCCAAACATAGCAACATTGAACATTAGGTAGACATCAGTTTACACTCTTTCAAAGAGTGTGTGTGTGTATGTGCATGTGTGTGTGTGTGTGTGTACACATACACAGATACACAGAGAAAGAGAGAAGCTGGCTGGCTGGTTACATAGACGAAGTATAAAATTGGGATCATACTCTCAGGCCCTTTTTAAATTTAAATATATATATATATTCAGATTGATTTTACTTATGTACAGAAGTAAAGGAAACTGAACTAACTCTGGAAGAATTCTGAAACTCATATGTTTCTTTACTACCCAACATATGGTTTCCCTAAAGATGCCTTAACAAAAATGATTATAAAAGTCATTGTAGTCATAAAATTTTTATTAACTACATGGTTCAGTTTTATATAGTATCAATCGACCCCCTGCTATGGAAGGATATTAACTTCTTCCCATTTCTCTAGCTCCCTCCTCCCAATTTTTGTAGTTTATTCTCATTTCTTCATTTAATATATGTTCACTGAGGGTCTCCTTTGTGCAAGGTGCTCTCAAGGTGCTGGGCCAATAGCTATAAGCAGTAGACAAAACAGACAAAATTCTCACCCATCATCATCCTTGCATTTTAATAGAGAGGAAAAAGTAAATTACAATTTTTTTTTTTTTTTTTTTTTTTTTGCGGTACACGGGCCTCTTACTGTTGTGGCCTCTCCCGTTGCGGAGCACAGGCTCCGGACGCGCAGGCTCAGCGGCCATGGCTCACGGGCCCAGCCACTCCGTGGCATGTGGGATCCTCCCGGACCGGGGCCCGAACCCGTGTCCCTTGCATCGGCAGGCGGACTCTCAACCACTGCACCACCAGGGAAGCCCTAAATTACAGTTTTGATATTGTGCGGATTCTGTTCACTAGCCGTAAGTCTCATAATTGCTCAGTATCGTTTCTATATTCAAACTCATTTGATGCTTATGTATAGGTAGAAGTCTGGCATACTAGACAGATAGCCAAAAACACGTTTATGAAAATGAGGTGATACTATAAATTAACTTTCGTCATGGAAAGTCAGCCCCATCCTTTACATACCTTCTTACATTCATCTCTCACCACATACCTCTCCAATTCTGCCTCGTGAGAAGGGAAAGTTCTCTCCTTTCCAGATTCATAGGGAAAGTTTCCCTATCATGCTAACTCCCAGGTTTGATTTTAAGGCAGAAGGCGGGGCTGGGGCAGCAGCTGTAGGCTGAGGCTTCCTCTCCTGCTTCTCTGCAGAACTGCCTTGGCTGCCAGCTTGGAAGCATGTGACATTGCATTATGTCCCTTTCCCTTTTTGGTTGCTGGTGATAAAAATTTTGATTGGTTTCCACTATTTTGATGTTATTATTGTTCAGCTTATTAAGTATCATTAAATTAGAGAAACATTATGATGAGTCTTTGCTATCTTATTTTTACCAACAGTCTAACTCTTTAAAATACCATTATGAACACAAACCCCTGATATAAAATCAAACCATAATGTGTTTCCTGGAGTAGGGATAGAAAGATATGTTAACTAAATTTTCCTTGTCCGCGTCATGTTGGATCAACTCCTGAAGAATCATTTCTACTCCGTCTCTTGTAAGCTTTTCCAGCCCTGGTTTGTTCTTCTGAAGAGCTCCAGAGCAGATGGGAGAATCTTTGATAATTGGCAAGGTTCACAAGACTCATTATTGCAACCCACTCCTTCATTTGTGAGGGTATCACAACTATGTTGTTACTAGAAATGAAGAGCCAATTTCACAAATGATTTTATATATGTGAGATGTTGCCACATGAGAGGATGATGAGAAGAGATTGACTAGGTCACCTCCCAGGACACTTCCAACCTGGAGATTCCGTGGCAGTTTGGGATTTCCAAATGATTCGAATGAGAAAGAAAAGGAAAAATATCTAAATAAATCAGAAAGCTACATAGGAAACCTTCTGAAGGGCCCAAATATTAGAAGGATGAATGTAACAAAGCAAGGAAGGTAAGGAGAAATAAACGTAGAGTATCCAAAGCTGAAAGAATGACATTAGGTTAATGCTGAGAAGGGTTAGAGTCTTGTGACCTATACTGAGGTCAAAAACAAGAACAAAAAGAGACATATTTGGAGTGACAAGAAGGGTGAATGAGGGTCTCAGAGGAAGCTGATGGCTCACTGATGATATTTGAGGCTATTTTCTTTTCTTTTCTTAACATCTTTATTGGAGTATAATTGCTTTACAATGTTGTGTTAGTTTCTGCTGTATACAAAGTGAATCAGCTATATGTATACATAAATCCCGTATCCCCTCCCTCTTAAGCCTCGCTCCCA